>NC_140951.1:103120179-103662679 GCF_014529385.1 Adiantum capillus-veneris
CTTCGTCCTTTCCCTCGATATCTTCATACCAAGTATCCTCTTTGCATCACCTAAATCCTTCATTGAAAAAGATTTAGACAACTCCTCTTTCAAGTCTTTGAAGTTCTGCATGTTAGCACTTGCAATCAGCATGTCATCAACATGTAACATTAGGATGATGAGCTTCCCATCTCCCAAATTCTTTGTGTAGACGCAGTGATCCAAGTTCCATCTTGTGAATCCATGATCCAAGATCCATCGATCGAACTTCAAGTACCATTATCTTGATGCTTGCTTTAAACCATACAAGCTCTTTTTTCATTTACAAACCATTTTCTCCTTAACTTTTACTTCATACCCCTTTGGTTGAAGCATGTAAATTTCCTCCTCTAAGTCACAGTGAGGGAATGCCGTATATACATTTTTACAACAGGAGAAAATATCTCATAGAAGTCAATACCTTTCTTTTGAGAAAACCCTTTTACCACAAGCCTAGACTTGTACCTTTTCTTCCCACCTTCTTCTTCCTTCAACTTGTACACCCATTTGTTTTGAAGTGCCCGCTTACCTTTAGGCAACTCAACCATCTCCCATGTTTGGTTGTGATGTAGTGAGTCCATGTCCACTTGCACACTCTTCATCCATTCTTCTTTGGATTCGTGATGCATAGCTTCTTTGTATGATTCTCGCTCTCCAAAATCTGAGATCAAGAGATGGTTGAAAAAAGGAACAAAAATTTATGGAGGTCTACTTGCTCTTGTGGATCTTTGAGGAATAGGTTGAGGCTCCTCATTTGGTTGACGTTGTTGCACATTGTCACCATTTGCAGTCCTTGAGTCTTCACCGTAATCAAGCTCCATGTACTCATCACCTGTTTCTTTCGTTTTTTTTTCTTTCCAAGTAATTTTTGTACATATTTTTTTCGTTAGAAATTACATCCCTACTCCTAAAAAAGTTACCATCTTCAGGATTCCATAGGCGATACCCAAAGTCACCTTCTGCATAGCCAATGAAGAAAAACTTTTTGGACTTTGCATCTAGATTTGATCTTAGGCTTCTATCTATGTGCATGCAAGCCTCACACCCAAACATTTTGAGAAATTCAGAATTCACTGGTTTACCTGTCCATGCCTCTTTTGGAACTCCCCCATTCAATTTCGTTGAGGGTTACATGCTCATTAAGTACATAGATGTACTTATTTATTCTGCCCAAAGCTCAAGTGGTGGCATGCATGTAGCTGCATGCTTCGTGCTTGCTCCGTGATTGTTATGTTCATCCTTTCAAAAATACCATTTTGTTGAGGTGTCCTTGGGGTTGTGTTTTGCCTCCAAATTCCATTAATAGCACAAAAGCTTGGCTGCAATATTCGCCTCCACTGTTGAATCTACGGCATTTATCCTTAGTACCTGTTTCATTCTCCACAAAGGCTTTCCACGTTTGAAATATGGAAAACACATCGGATTTATTCTTTTTTACATAAACCCGTGTTTTCCTAGTCACATCGTCTATGAATGTTACATAGTACAATGAGCCACCAAGTGATGGTATACTTGCTTGGGCTCGAGACTGACCGTGAAATTTTTGGTTTCAAGCGAGTGATATTGGTTTCTGGTGAGTGATTTTTCTTCACGCACGATGGCTTCTCCTCATAATGGGGGCCTTACAAATGTGCATTTTTACCACAGAAAATTTATACAAGGGGTCAATTAGGCTCCGTACTTAACACATACTTGTCCCTACTTCTTCGTTTGTGTTTGAAGGGACTTCTTTGGGATCCACCTTGTCTTTGTGTGAGTCAGTAGTTGTCTTTCCTTTAAGGCTTGTATCCTTGGTTGGCGATGGGATTTAGACTTTGGGAGTTGATGCTTCAATTGTTTAGAAATCCAAATGAATTCTTGACCTCTTTGTCCTTGAGTCAACTTCTTTGAAACCCAATTCTAATTTGTGAAAGCTTGAGACTTTGTGTTTTTCCTAGATGTTCTTGCAGTCTTTGAATGTTTATGTATTGGCATTGAATCTTGTGATTTTTCACAAGACATCTTTATCTTCTTTAACCATACCTGCTTTTGGCCAATCTGGCTCTTTGGTATCCAAATTGATGGACTTTTTGGTTCTGACTCATTCTTTTCTTTTGGCCTTCCTTGGTTGTTACAAAAGCTGCTAGTGATGGTGATGACTTGATTTTCTGGTAAGGAATGTCAAAAGAATCATCACTATCGTGCTTGTTGCAATTGTGTGTTCTAGTAAGGATTTTGGAATCCACTTCAGATGCACTTTATTCTTGTAGCGGTGACATTGGTTCTTTGGTTTTTGATCTGGAAAATCATAAAACCGTGAATTTGTTAAAGTGTTATTCATGTCACCTACTTGATTTTCTGGATTTCTATTGTCGACATCTTCTTGAAGCTCCAAGTGTTCTACAGAGTCGTAGAACTCATATTTTTCTTCATCTTTGTTTTCCTGGATCACACTCACTGTAAAATAAGGAATGACATCATATCCATCTTCATCACAAAACTTCGTTGTTGGACCGTCTTGAATAGCACACACATTTAGAGTAGCCAAAAATGAGTTCCCATTCGAGTGGATCTAGATCTCCCTCAGAAAGGGTCTTGGGATATAATCTCTATCTTCAATTGCCCTTTTTAAAAAACACTCCTCTCGCTTTAAGCTTCCCCATTGCAAAGCTCCACACATCCACAGTTCTTTAGGCTTACCCAACAATGCTGGAAGTTTTAATCCTTCTACATTAGTGGAATGGAACTCTTCTATAGGGGTTCTCACCACATCCTTGTAACTATGGTCCTTCAAATTTATTCTTGTAGTGGTATCCATATGTCAGTAAATATGGTCATAGCCCCACTATTGGACCATTTTTAATTTCCTTATGAATGGTCTTCCTAGAATGACATCATAGTTGTTCTCCTTGCCAAAGTCAACAATAGCAAAGGTTTTCTCATATTCGATGCCATAAGAAGTCAACTGCTTTTTCTAGTAGTCCTAGCGGCCTTTCTATGTGTCTGTCTGCAAGCCACAGTTTCAACCTGGTAGCCCTCACAACTGCTGGTTTTTCCCATTTTTTCCAGATCTCTTTTGTTGCAATAGAAAGGCCAACTTTGTTGTCAAGGATATCCATGGTTTTTACACCTTCAAATTCCAATGAAGAGTGGTGTTTCCATCTTCTCCCTCATAATACTCTCCGACCTTGTTTAATGGCACTATAACAACATCTTACTGGCCTCGTACTTCTCATATAGGATGGTAGTGTTCTTAGTGAATGGGGTTGACTATCAATAGACTGTAGAGATCCTTTCCACTTCTAGATTCATATGAGATCCAATCTCAATTTCCTCTATTGGTTGAAGCGACACTCCTCTTCCATTACCCGTTTGGTTTACTCGTTTTCTTAGCTGACTTGCTTCATTGGCCTCTCTGACTTGTTTCCACAATTTTTCAAGACCATCTATTTCTTCACAACTCTTAGGTATAGCTAAGTTAAATCCCTTAGAAGCATTATCCATGGTATTCAATGATATTTTTGGTTATAATGCTGGGTCCTTGAGCTTTGGTCCCTGCTCGTGATTGGAATCTGTCTCTTTTTGTTCTTGGCTTGGTGGGATTATTGGTGTAGGTGGGACAACGATCACACCCTCAGGTTTCCCAACTGGTGGTTCTAGTAAAGCTTGGGCTTCTTGAATAATTTTCTGACACATTTCAAGACTGCCCCTTTTTAGTTTCACATATGGATATGTCATCCACCTATTCCTGGTTTTGGTTGTTTTTGAGCCATATTTCATAGGCTTTTAGGAGTGCGTCTGATGGCTGATTAACATTCTCGACCAACACTGATCCTCTTGAGCTAACACTTTTTGGCTCACTTTCTGTTGATGGTTCTTTTGGAGGTTGAGACATTCGTTCAAGAGAAGGTGTAACACTTTCCTCATGTTGTCTTATCTTCTCTTTAGCTTAGGTAGGCTCCTCAACTAGGGATTTTTGCTCTCATTCTCTTTTTTACCTTAAGAAAGAAGGCATGAGATGGATGAAAGGACATTGCGGTTCATTGTGAATAGAGGCTTATCTAGGTCATAGCATGCTGTCTACAGCCAAATTGGAAATGCAAGAAGAAGATCCTCAATCAGATTGTCACAACAGTCATGGCAGCTGCTTGGTCAAACAATGTACTCAAATGGAGATCACACAAGTAAATGCCTATTGTCTTAGTTGTGGCGTCATTCACTTGATCTCCAAGTGTCCAAAAAACTAAAACCAAGTCAAAAAGATGACAAAAAATGTCTCAAGAATCGTTTAGCTACACAGCATCTCTAAAAATAAAAATGTCGTACCATTTCATGTAGTTACAAGAGTGAAAACTCAAAAGGAAGCTGAGGAGAAGCAAGAGACAGAGATAATAGAAACGGACGCGAGTTCAGAGACGAGTGAACCAAAGACCGATGCACCTAGTCAAAAAACCAAGAGTAAATGGAATAGTTGGAAAGCTAGAAAGGCTAGGATGAAAGCACGCAAGAGGTGGAGGTTGTACCGGCCTCACCATTCCATGTGTTTCTCTCATCTTTTGTTGCTTCACAACGCAACACCTGCTTTGGTTGTTATAATACATTGTAGCTGGTACTCTCGGGGGGTGCACTATGTATTATTATTAATGTATAATGTGAGTTCGAAAGGAGGGGTTTTAAAATGCAAAAAAAAGGTAATTTAACAGCAATACACTTTGTCCTCTCCTCCTCCCTCCCTCTCCTCTCCCTCCCCACCCCTACCTTCCTCCTCCTCCCCAATCTCCCCCCCCCCCCCTTTTCTCCTCCCATCTTCCTCCCTCTCCCTCCCCCTCCACCTCCCCCTCTATCTTTTCATCCTTTGCTTCCTCACGCTCTCTCTCTCTCTCTCTCTCTCTCTCTCTCTCTCTCTCTCTCTCTCTCTCTCTCTCTCTCTCTCTCTCTCTCTCTCTCTCTCTCTCATTTGACATGATAGACACATGCAAGGTTCACTTTCTACAAATGGGGATTTTACTATTGGTAAGATGCACATCATCAATAAAAGCTCTCTCTCTCTCTCTCTCTCTCTCTCTCTCTCTCTCTCTCTCTCTCTCTCTCTCTCTCTCTCTCTCTCTCTCTTCTTTTAGGTTCAAAAGATAAAGTTTAATTGGAGAGCTCTCTCTCTATTCTTTTAGGTTCAAAAAATAAATTTTAATTGGAGAGAGCTCTCTCTCTATCTATCTCTCTCTCTCTCTCTCCTTCTATTCTTTTAGGTTCAAAAAATAAAGCTTAATTGGAGAGAGAGCTTTTACTGATGATGTGCATCTTACCAATAGTAAAATCCCCATTTGTATAAAGTGAACCTTTCATATGTATGTCATGTCAAATGTGTGTGTGTGTGTGTGTGTGTGTGTGTGTGTGTGTGTGAGAGAGAGAGAGAGAGAGAGAGAGAGAGAGGATGTCGTCTCTTGGAATGCATGGATTGTGGGATATTCCCAACTTGGCTAGGGCCAAGAAGCTCTCGAATGTTTTTGACGGAAGCGAAGCGAGGGTGTCTCTTCATATGCAATCACATACGCTTGCATCTTGAAGGCAAGGGACTGTATCGGGAAGATTTGGGGTATTTTTAGTAGATGCAAACAGAGAGAGATCTCTCTAAATGCAATCATGTACATTTCTTGTACATTTTTTCCCTAAAGGAATGTGACATTACACAAGATGTTTGTGGGGTGGTGAGGGCCACATAGGCATCACCAAAAGCGGTGTCATTGTGCTAGTATGTTATAAATATGTAGAAGGTGGGAATACTACCTAGGCTTGAGTTTTGATTGGCAGCTTAACTGGTAATTATTGAGCCAGGTACTGCAGGATTAATTACACATTGGACACTCAGTCAGAGACCCAATTTGGCTTCTCGATCATTTGCATGCACTTAGATGATTGAGAAGCTCCTATCCCCCTTTTATTTTATAAAAATTTGGATATTTTGACTCCTTGATGTACTTGAAATATCCAAATTGAGGGGGGGGGGGGGGGGGGGGGGGTTCAGGGGCAAAAGCCCCCTGATCATCCGCGTGAAAAAAATTGGATATTTCAAGTACGTCAAGAGGTCAAAATATCCAAATTTTGGAAAAATAAAAGGGGGGTAAGAGCCCCTCAATCATCCATGTGCATGTGGATAATTGAGAAGCTCTTGCCCCCCTATTTTTCAAAATATTTATTTTTTTGGAAAATAAAAGGTCTTCATATACTCAAAGGTATTGCTTGGTACTACTTGGGTCGACATCTGGCAAAGAATAGAGGCTATGCCCTGTTTTCAATAGGTAACAAGTGAGGGTGTCTCTCCAAATTCAATTACCCATGCTCGCATCTAGATGACGCTTCAAATGATGTTTATGTGGGTGTGACCTTTCACGTTGGTACACACACAAGAATAGATCACACCACACACATGCAACAAATGTCAATTGCTGACTAAGTACCATTTTCATTCTCTTTTTATAGTATAGGAAACAAGGCCGCCACTAAGTTACCAATGGCAGGGGAGAGAGAGAGAGAGAGAGAGAGAGAGAGAGAGAGAGAGAGAGAGAGAGAGAGAGAGAGAGAGAGAGAGAGAGAGAGAGAGAGAGAGAGAGAGAGAGAGAGATGTCGAGCAAATTAGTTTTACTAACACAAGTGCTATATTTATTACATGAATGGCTCCAAAGAAATGATTAAAAGCAGGCTTCAAGAAGCCTAAAAATTGTGTACAACATTCATAGGCATCACACCTACATTAGGTAGTGCTAATAAACAGTGCTAGTACTCATAAAATACACTAGAGCATATGATAAGAGTATGTGTAGAGATAGCGTAGTAAGTGAGAGATTTGAAAGAAACGGGGTGACATGAGCCCTCCCATCATCCGCGCGCATGTGGATGATGGGAGGGCTCTGACCCACCCTTTTTTTTCAAAGCTCTCAGAACGTTGCGATCATGAAAGTTTTCATAAATAGGCTTTATGGGGTGTGTATAGATGTGCACGCAAGCGCGCGTCCACACACACACACACACACATAATAGTTCCTGCATTTTGTGTCAAGAGATGAACATGGAGACCATGCCTTCCTCAAGATGTCCTTCACTTAAGCTCCCTTTCTCTTGAGCTCCTTGAATTTCCCATCAGGTAAACCCTACCCCATGATGAGGACAATAAGGCCCATGATAACACGCATAGCTCCCGGAACAAAGAACAAGAGACGCCATGCAGAGAAGTCATGTGAGGCAATAGGGCGAGGAATGAGGTCATACACAAGCAGCATGATGAGCTGTGTGGCCACTCCACCCAAATTTCCCCAGTCTATTGTGATTCCATTCATGGAGCCAGCAATCTCAGCATTGAAGAAGGAGCTCATCCAATATTGGCATGGCATGAATGTTACGAGCAAGAAGCCAATGATGAAGCGAGAGATAAAAAATCCAACGGACATGAAAACGGTTGCCATGCAGAAGACAGCAGGGACACAAAGCATGACAATGAAGGTATAGCCGGGGTATAGCCATAGCATGGGCCAATCTTGAGAAGACACAAAGT
This sequence comes from Adiantum capillus-veneris, assembly GCF_014529385.1. NCBI lineage: Eukaryota > Viridiplantae > Streptophyta > Polypodiopsida > Polypodiales > Pteridaceae > Adiantum > Adiantum capillus-veneris. The sequence goes on from NC_140951.1 coordinate 103,127,723, forward strand.
GATGGATCCTATCACAAAGACAATCCCTATATTGCGAATGTCACACTTGGCTAGGTAAAGATTGACATGGATAGCAGGTAGAATCAGGGTGCCGATGAAGCTGGAGACAAAGCAACTAAAAAAGGAGATGCATGAAAGCTGTAATGTGCACATATGTGGGGCTTTGAAGAACTAGAGATTTATTTTCTTACCCTTATTCTTGGAGTCGATGGGGAAGTCAAATTTGGGATTAAAGGGGGTTCCATATGGGTCTTGGTCCTAGTTGACGAAGAGGGCAAAGGTGGGTTTGTAGCTAGTGACACCATGGAGAGAGGCATTGAGCTCGTCCATAAGACCATCTTGATAAGACCCTCTAGGATTGCATCATGAGCATCCACCCCAACAAGAACTATGAGGTCAAAAAGGAAGTGCTTGAGCTCTTGTATGGTAAAATTATCACTATGTTGGCCGATGCACTAACTACCTACATTCCAGCAATGAAACATTGTGTCCACACTTAGAGTGGCTCAAAGACCCCCTTATCCAAGTGCTACAGCTACTTGAGGGCCTCATGAAAAGGCGGTGCACAAAATTTGAAGTAATCTCTCATTTTGCAGTAATTTAATTTTAAGAGGTGAACCCTATCTAACCAACAGTAAAACCTCTTTGTACATTGTATTCCATTAAATATGGAGGCTTCACTTGAACTTATCGAGAACTATTGCATAAAGATTCATAATTAGTTCCAAATGGAAAGCTTTTCTCAAGATCCCTTCTGAATGTTACAATGCTCTTTTACCTGCTACATCTCCTCGCATGCAACAAGATCAAACACTTCAACACACGCTATCATGCAGCTCTGCTTCCATGGAGAGAAAGCGAGTAGAGAGATACAGATTAAGCTTCTTTGAAGTCTATGTATTTAGTGATCAATGGTCAAGGCTTGATAACAAGCCAATTCTAAGATAAAAGAAGCCAGATGCGACTTTAAAAGGCCAAAATTTTTCTTGTTAATGCTAAGGGAGAGTATTCTTGAAGTGATCACAAATGGGATGTTATAAACTAGAATTGTAGTACTTGAGGTGCTCTACAGGCATGTCTTTACGGCTCCTCAAGTGGAGCTACGGATAGGAAGGTATGCCAGTTGGAAGTTTGAGCGGTTTGCAAATCTGTACCGGATTGGGCAATTGCAAATGAGGGACCAAAGATAAGGAAATGCATGGGCTTGAAGTGTTTGTCTTGTGGAGCACATTGCTCTTTTCAGATCAGCAATCAGAGTTTTGGTTGCCAAGATAGTGCTAGTTTAAGTTTCCTAATGGGCCAGTCCTGTACCAGATTGTTTGATTTGATTAATGTGTCTTTTGAAGAATTTGAAGCCCCACCAGGGTTTGTATGTGCTCTATGTGGTATGAGAAGGCCATAGGAATCTCTGATTCATCAATCGGAGGTCAGAAGGGTGAAATATTGTAGTTCAAAGTCGGTGGCAGCTGCCAGTGGGTTAAGGCATCTGGTCATGGATATTGTCCTGCTGATTCCTTGTCTCTTCTTGAACCAAATCTCACCCCTTTTTGAATTTGGACAACTACAAGTTCAGTTTCCCTAAATTTTACTTAAATTTCAAGGTTTTGTACAGATTAGCAAAATTTCTTGATTTGTATGTTCTTTTAGCAATCTATTTTAGGCGTATTTTAGGCCAAACTCAAGATTTTGGTGTCTACGTACAAGTCAGTTTGAACAAATGAGGGAAATTTCTAGTCAATTGGCCATAAAGGTACATGGATCGCGATCCATGTTGGACAGGCAATATGGGAAAAAACTGTTCAGTTTGCCTCCTACAAGCTTGTAGATCCCTTTTTGCAAGGTTTTTGTTGAGTTTAATTCAGCTTTGAAGCTTTGGCCATCAATTTTGCAAAGTTTTAGAGTTATGAGTTTAACAATGCGAAAATGACAACGAAATGTATTGTTACCAGATTGGGCACCCTCTTGTTGCATTTGGTTAACTACAATTGGGATAGTTGGCTTAATGGTTAATTATGTGCTGTCTATTTTATTTTACTATTATCAAGAGTTCCTAAATCAGTAGTTGACTGAAATTAAGCAAGAAGGTCTACACTGACGTCCACAACTAGTACTCCCTCTTTGTGCCTTCATCTCCATGCATCTCATTACTCTCTTCTACTTCGGGTGCATCCTCCATATACAAGGATCAATCTCCATCGGCACAAGTTTCGTCAGTTTCCAGACAATCTACTTGTGAAGCAAGAAGAAATTAAAAGCCTTGTACACCACACCACAAATGTCACATCCTTTCTTCAAGAGAAGAGGCAAATCCTCCAAACCATGCCTCTATATGCTAGGATATATGATATGATGAGCACACAAGGACACCCAAGCAGTCAACTGCCTCATTACAAGAGCGTGGAGTGATATGGTGACTTGTTCTTGGAAGTTGGGACTTGAGGAGAGATCAGAAAGATCAGGGCATAGTTTTCCTAGCCAACCACGCTTCAGGCAATATTTCAACACAAAGCATAGAGAAATGTGGGTGGAGGTGAATTCCATGAGTGACTAGCTTCGTGTGCTCAAGATGGCAAGTTTAGCCACAATTGAGGGTGACTCACCGACAATGTTTATGTGCTAGACCTATTGTGACAAGTGTTCGAGCATATACAGGTAGGCTTTGAAGGATTTGCTTCTTGCCTTGAGAAAAGAATGTGACATTCGTGGTGTGAAGTACAAGGCTTTCAATTTTTTCTTGCTTTGCAAGTAAAATATCCGCACACTAAGGAAACTTTTGATCGATGGAGATCGAGCCTTGCATGCTGAGAGTGCATCCAAAGTAGTAGAGAGAAATCAAATGCATGAAGATGGAGGGAACGTAGAGGGAGCACCAACTGTGGACGTCAATGCATACCTTGCTCAATTTGAGTCAACTATTGATTTAGAAACTCTTGATAATGATTCTAAAAGAAACTTTTGATAATGATTCTAAAAGAATTTGGGTTGAGTTTATTGTGCATGATTCGTCTCGTGATTACTTGGAAAGAGAGCAGGCCTTTAGTGACTTGGATAGAGAGATTCCAAACTTTGGTGATTTTGCTACTCTCTTGGATACGGTAGATTCTTTCAAAATTCTGAAAGACATCATAGTGCTTTGTTTGAGCGGAGATGTAGTTGACAAAGTGTATCTCACACACCTGCTAGTGTAGGTTTCGAAGCAATTGGTGTTGTTTTGATGCAAAAAGATCCTAAAACATCATACATGAGGCCGATCTATTTTGCAAGCAAGGTGATGACTCCGACCGAGAAGGGATACACTGAAATGGAGAAAGTGGTCTTTGCAATCTTGTTTGCGGTAAGGAAGTTTCGATCGTATCTTCTCCCTGTGCCATTTGTTTTTCTCACCTTAGAGCACAATCTACCATATGTAGTACAACACATGAGCCTCTCATCTAGAATAGCAAAGTGGGTGCTTGAACTCCAAGAATTTGAATACACTTTCCTTGTAGAAGATAGCACAAGAGGAGGACTTGCAGAAATTCTCACCTACAAAGTGAGAGAAAGGGAAGGATCACGACTACAAAGAGAGGAAGGCTCAAAACAGTTCAAAGTGAAGGAGATTGATAATGCCCATACTTTATGCTTTGACGGAGCTTATCAACGCCAACAAGACAAAGCAACAGGGGGGATCATCATTTTGAACCCACAAAAGGCGGTAATGGTTAGAAAAGGTATCACTCTACCCAATGTTCACTCTAACAATGAGGCTGAGTATGCTGCTCTAACCCTTGGGTTAGAAGAATGCAAAGAATTAGGCATACAAAGACTTATTATAAAAGGTGATTCTTTGCTAGTGGTCAGGAAAATCCAAGGGACTTGGAGGTGCAAGCATCGTACATTGTTTGAGTGGCTTAGTAGTGTAAGAGCTTTGATGAAGGGTTTTAAAGCAACACAAGTACAACACATTGTGAGAACTCATAACAAGGAAGCAGACTTACTCGCAAATGAAAAGCTTCAAATGGTGGTAGGAGGTGTGAAACTATATGAACCCAAATATCAAGGTCAAGAGGAGCTAAAAGAAATTATTTTCTTTATACAAGTAGGTGAGTGTCCCAAACACTTAGACAAGGTGCAAAGACATAGACTAGTTAAGAAGGCCACACCTTACCAATTGATTGGGGACGATTTATATCACAAATGGAAATATTTGGTCTCGAGGAGAGTACTAGGTGTGCAAGAGATAGAGAAAATTCTTCTTTCATGTCATGATGATGTCTGTGGTGGTCACTTTTCTCAAGATATTACAAGTAGTGAGGCGGTCCGGGGCGGGCAACAAGAGAGGCAACCTCAAAACACCCCTCAAGGCTCCCGTGCTGCTCAATTGGGGATGGGGCAACCACAAGCACAACACAACAACAAACCCACATCCAAACCCAAACAAGATAGGGGCACTACCTAGTTATGGTATGCGAACTAGAACGCAAGAGAGATTTTGGCACAACCAAGAAGATGCACCACGCAACACACACAAGCAACCTCACACCAAGACACACATGAAATGGACAAGAGAGATCTAGATCAAAGGGAAGATAGAAAGGAAATGATCTTGCGTAATACCTTATTTGTGACTTGCAAATGGAGATGGTTCTTTATGATGCTATCGTAGAACTTGTACAAAACTCACTCGATGCTTAGTGATTGCTAAACATTGCCAAAACACACACACACAGTCTTAGGGTGTGGGAGACCTCTCACCACAATACCCTCTTACAATGGACACAAAACTGGCAATGAAAAACACACTAAAACACTTTCTAGAATAAAGATCAACCGATAAAAACTCAAAATACACAAGTCACCTTGAATTCACCAAACCGTATTGCACAAGTGGAAGGACGAAGATTTGAACGTCGAATCACGCCTTTGATGCACCAAACCTCAATTTATTGATGATGAAGGAGCATATACAATAGTGGTTTTGAGATTTGTGGAACTCACGCTCTCTCACTTGCAATGTGTAGCTTGAAAGCTTCTCTCACACCAAGAGTGAAGCTCACAAGTGGTTGCTACACCTAAGTCTCTCCTCATGCATAGAGTGTTGGGGTGCTATGTGAGATATTGGAGGTTGTTTTACAAGAAGGAGAGGGGCCTATTTATAGGTTGGAGACCCCTCATTAAGATTATTGGAAATCCTAATTCACAAGATAACAAATCAGGATTATGATTTTTTTGAATATCAAAACATTGCAGGCCTTCTTTGTCTGCTTGAGTCATGGGTGTGGGCTCAAAAGAGACCATTATTGATGGTAGATAAGGTGAAAGTAAAGTTTTAAGTAAGGGGAGAGAGAGAGAGAGAGAGAGAGAGAGAGAGAGAGAGAGAGAGAGAGAGTTACTTTGTACATGTCTTGAGGTGAGGAGTCTTTTATGGTTAGTTCAATGCTATTTTGTGTTAGTATGTTAGTGGTTAGTGTTAGTAATCACTAGAAAGTTAATGTTACATTTACAATGGGTAGAATGAGGTGGATGGTTGAAGTAAGATGGTTGAATGAAGTGAGAAAATCCTTGTGATGGTGAAGCTTGAAGAAGTTTTGGACTTACTTATGTAGGTTCTCAAAATGACTATCGATCTTCTTCTTTGTCTTCCCTTCTTTACGCCACCGCCGCCAAGGTTGATTATCGTGATGAAAATGGTAATTCCGTTGATGATATCTCTTGATTTGCAGAGGTTAATCATGGTACACATGCTGAATTTATGTATATATATAAGGAGTAAGATGGAATTGTACTTTGGAGATAATAGAGAGAGGCATAGAGATGGTGTATGTACATGGAGAGCTCATATGAGAGCTATGGGAGTAAGTGGGGAGGTTAATGGTGAAGAAGGTGAGAGAAACCATTGAAGGTGCAGGTTTGAGTGAGGGATTGAGAGGAATGTGTGTTTGTGTGTGTGTGTGTAGAAGTGTGGAAAGAGGTGAGAGAAGACTATGGGCTACTTGTGAGAAAAGTGGGCAGACTGGGGTCCACTCAAAAAATCATAGATCACCGCTGGTAGCTTAAAAATCATGAAAAAATTTGAGGTGATTATTCAAAGCGTGAGCTACATTTTCTCTTCTGACCACCGCTCCAAACTCGGAGTGGAGATAGGTGCCAAAATTCTCACCAAAAAGCTTTTTTTCATGCCTGCAAAAGTCTTTTAGTGGCCCCCTCCTTTGTTGAATTTGTACAATGCATCCAAGAGTGAGCCTCTCCTTTGTCATATCATAACACAAAGCATCCAAGTTGCCTTTGACCCATGCATGGAGGAGGATTATTGGTGAATAAAGAAATATATACATGGTGAGACTAGTGTATGGACTATTCATGGACTTTAGCTCAATGAGCACATGGTGTTAGAATAATGAGTAAAAATAATAATAAAAATATGGAGGAATTATGGATATGGAAAGATATTGAAATCATATGATATGGTCCCTCTTTGTATTATTTTGGGTGAAAGAGGAAAAGGTATGCAAGTAAATAATATAATAAACGTGACCAATGAGTAGAAATCAATTTTTTTTCTTTTCACGAGGGTGAGGGTGAAAATGTGGGGGTGATTCGTATAAAAGAAAAATATGAGGTTAGAGTATGTACACATTGGCAAAATATACTTATGGTGTAAGAGGATAAAAGAAGGCATACACAGGTTTAATAAAGCACACACCTAAGTATAAATATTTAAATAAAATACCAGAATAATTATAAAAATCCCTATATTTAGGCCATATATATAATGCAATATTTACACACAAATGGGCCATAATATATTTTATTTTTTTGATTTTATTTATTTATTTGACTTAACTAGCCCAGTGACTAGCTAGATGAGGATTTTAAGAAGATATGGGAAAAGCCCCCTAACTCACACACGCCTATATACAGTGAAATGGTAGGGATAGCCATAGTGTTTGGGTGAATTTTGTAGGGTGAGGTATCTCACTATGATAATTTTGAATAGCCGAAAAACGGCTATCATTAGTCCTCCCCAAGGATGATGGTATATTCATGCACCATCGTAGAGCATCTTTTCCAAAGAGAGTGCTTCAGAGTCCTTGACGAGATCTTCATTGTTTGGGCCCTCAGAATTTTGGCTGGAGTTACACTCATGCTTCATGTAACAATACTTACATGAGACAGCGGCCTCTTGATAGATCTTTTGTAGATCCTTTGGTAGAAGGTGACTCAAATAGGGCTTCAAGCAATACCCGTTTACCTTTTTGGAGTGCTCTTAATTACCATTCAAGTCCATAAGCTGATAGTAACTTGAATTGAAAGCCTTCTTGACTATGTATGGCCCTTGCCATCTAGTTTCAAATTTGGCATCAAAACGATTGTCAAGTCGATTGTCATACCTTAGCACAAGCTCTCCTTCCTTGATACCTTTGTCCTTTAGTTTCTTGTCGAGCTTTTCTTTCGCTTGCGTAGTTTTCCTCTTGTAGCACTCGTATGCTGCTTCTCTTTTCCACTCAAGCTCCACTAACGTAAGAAGTTGATCCATCCATACCTCTTGATCATCTTGTTCACCTTTGCCATGAAGACGCATTGTTGGAATGTTGAGCTCGATAGGTTGCAAAGCCTCTTGACCATAGACCAAGTAAAATGGTGTGAACTCCGTGGCTTCCCTATATGTGGTTCGATATGCCCACAAGGCACCATCCAAGAAGTCATCCCACAACTTTGTCTTGTTTTGCACCATCTTTCTAATGATTCCTGCAATGAAACCATTATCCTTCTCCACCAAACCATTTGACTATGGGTAGTATGGAGTGCTATGACGATGTAGAATGTGAAGCTCTTCACAAACTTCTATGAGTAAACCCTTCTTGAACCCCGGACCATTATCCGAGACAATCTCTAGAGGTGTGCCAAATCTACAACAAATATTAGTGTAGACAAACCTGCTCACTGTCCTCTCATTTACCTTTGCCACACTTTGTGCTTCTACCCACCTAGTCATATAGTCTATAGCCACTAGAATGTATACTTTACCATTTTTTGTCCTAGGCAGAGGACCCATAGCATCAATGCCCCATTTTTCAAACGGACCATTTGCAAGGACTAAATATCGTGGACCATGTAACAAATGCTTGTTTCCATTAATCTGACAATTGTGGCAGCTTTTACACCAATGTTGAACATCCACATGCAGACTTGGCCAAACATACCCCGCAAGCAAAATCTTCTTCACAGTTAATTCTTGGGCAAAATGACCACCACATGCCTCTTCATGCAAACCCTTTAGAATGGCTGGAATTTCCTCGATAGTTGGTACTCTTCTGCACACTTAATCCTTCCCTCTTTGATAGAGGGAGCCTTCTAGGAAGAGATAGAAACTTGCCTTCTTCATGAGTCTCCTTTTCTGAGCTTTAGTGAAGTCTTGTGGAAACTCGCCCTCCAAAATGTAGCCAATAATGGGAGCCAATGACTCCAATCCCTGGTATCTCGATTGGTTGACAGGTGCTGCCACCATGATGACCTACACTTCTTTCTCAACACATGTAACTGCTTGTTGTGCAAGTAAATCGGCATCTTCATTTTGTTTCCTAGGAATATGATATAGTTGCACTTCTTCAAATTGATTAAACATCCTACGAATGGCATGAACTTTTGTCCTTAAGCTTTCATTCTTGCATGCCCAACTGCCTAAAATCTGTTTAACAATGAGAAGTGCATCTCCCTTTACCATGAGACGTTGTATCCCTTGGCCAATGCACATCTTCAAACCATGAAGTAGTGTGTCATATTCTGCTTCATTGTTGCTAGTTGAACCTGGTAGATTGACCTTGTCTTTCATGACCACCTCTCCACTTGGGTTGAGCAACACTAGCCCTCCCCCTGCTTTTCCTGTGACTCGTCGAAAAGCTCCATCAAAGAACAAGGTAAAAGAATTAGGAATACTTTTAGGTGGTGGCAATGGTAGGGTCTTTACTTCAGGCACCTTAATCTCCTTCTCATGTACCCTATAAGTAAGGATCCCTGCCAATTGTGCACGCACACTATCTTCTACTTTGAAAGAGTATTGAAACTCTTGCAACTCCATAATCCACTTTGAGATCCTAGTACTAAGATTCATTTCAGATGACACCCAAGGGAACAAATTTCCTGTAGTGAGAATTACAAAAGGTTTTGGTAGCAAGTAGGATCTAAACTTTATCACCGCAAACATAAGAGAAAGCATCATAAGTTTTGTTTCTGTGTAGCTTCTCTCCAAAGCATTCATGACCCTACTAGAAAAGTAGATGGGTCGCATCTTGGTACTGTGGGGATCTGTTGTAATAAAACTGCACCAATTGTTTCCTTCCCAACACTAGAGCTAACAAAGAATGTGTACTCCCAACAAGGAGGCATGAGTGTTGGTAGCTCTGACAAAATGACTTTAATGTTACAAAAGTACTCTTCAAGCTCATCAGACCATGCAAATTCTACTTGTTGTATCAACTTTTGCAAAGGATGAAGCAACTCCGAAGCTAAGTGAATAAAGCGTGACATATACTTCACCTTTTGAATGAATGAGATGACCTCTTTGAGATTCTTGGGTGATGGGAGCTCAATAAGAGCCTTTGCCTTTGAAGGATCCACCTCAATGCCTTTATAGGAAACCTTGTGACCAAGCATTTTCACTTCATCCTCAGCTATGTGGAACTTGTCGGGGTTAAGTTGACCTCCCATGTCGTAGAGCTTCTTTAAACCTTCTTCTACCCTTTGTAGATGCAATGATTTTGAGCTATAAATGCAGAAATCATCAATGAACACCCTAATTGACTTTCCAAAGAATGCTTGAAACACCATGTTCATGAAATGTTGGAATGTTGCAGGAGCATTTGTCAGACCAAATGGCATGACTCTAAAAGCATAACAACCCCAAGGAGTGATAAAGGTTGTTTTCAATTGATCTTCCAATGCGATACCTATTTGAAAGTAGCCTGAGTAGCCATCACACACAGTGTACTTCTCATGACCAGCTACCTCATTTAGTATCTCATCTTGAAATGGGAGGGGAAAGTGATCTCTTTTTGTTGCCTCATTGAGTGAACGGTAATCCACACACACCCTCCACTTGCGTTTTTCTTAGGAGTGAAAACAATGGGAGAGACCCACTTTGAATTCTCCACTGGATAAATGAAACCTGCTGCTAGAAGCTTTCTTACCTCCTTGAGTAAAGCCTGCTCCTTGATGACTCCTAACCTTCGTAGCTTCTGAGCCTTAGGTGTGGCATCTGGCTTTAACTCAATTTTGTGTTGAACATCATCTACTCCATGCACATCGGTGTAGTCTTTAGCAAAAAGCTTAGGAAATTTGCTTAACACACCTTTGAACTCCTCTCTTTCATCTTTGTAAGTGTTGTAGACAACATACCTTCTAACATTCCTTCATCTTCCACATTTTGGTTCTCTTGGGAACCTACCTCCTCCAACCCTTGACAAGAGGTCTCTTCGTTGGTTGGCTTAAACCTCACCCCCATGACTTCGATGGAAGACTCCTCTTCAATAATGTTGCCGCTACTTTCTTCTTCTGAAGTGTTATCAGTCCAATCTTCTTCTGTCTCACTTTGAGATGATTCTTCATGGAGCTCCTCTTGTCGTTGCTCCTTCATGTCAAAGACAACCTTCTTATGATTTTCATTCCTACAAATTAGCTTTCCACTCTCCCAATCCTGCAAAGCTCGCATTTTCATTAGCCATGGTCTCCCTAGGATAAATGGGTAACCATTTCCTTTGGTAGAAATGAGACAGAAATCCACTACCTTCTTAATGCCAAAGGCCTCCACAAATTTTTTTTTACAAATGCCTACGCACCTAGCCTTGCTATTGTTTGCCATCTTGACTTTAATTTCAGGTGTCTCATGGATGTGCATGCCTAGTTTTTGCATGAGTCCCTCTGTCAGGATGCAAATTTGTGTACCCCCATCCACTAGACCTTTCCTAACCAATCTTCCTTTGATGTAACAATCTAGCATAGGTGTAATATCCTCATTCATTTCAGCATGTGAAATTTTTACAACACGCACACTCTCTTTTACCTTTCTCCTAATGCTAACTACCTTTGTTAAATCCCTCCTAACTTGTGGGCATAATGCAAGAAACTGAGGCCATGAGATATCAGGACCCTTACCTCTCATGTCTTCCAGCAAGTTGTATGGATCCATACCATGTCCAAGAGGGAAGTCTTGGAGATTGATGCGACATCGAGTCCTCTTAGCTTCCTTGGTATCCTTTGCCCTCTTTCCTCGTCCATGGTCACTTTGTGATGTAACTCCTTCTTTCTCCTTACCTTTCCCTCGGCCACGCTTAATGCCATTTGATTCCATGTCAACCTCTCTTGAATTTGTCACCTCTACCACATGCACATTTGGGTCTGGCAAAGGTGGAACTCCTCCTACCCCTTGTGGAGGTGGTCTTGCTCCATTTGGCCTTTGTAGAAGCCGTGGTTACTGACTAGTTCCTTCACCTGCATTCATCACTGGGTAATTCAAGTTAGGTCTCTCTGGCTCCCCACGGGGCCAAGGACAATTATACATCCCATGTCCAGACTCACCGCAATTACAACATTGCAAGACTCTCCTAGGTCGTGAATCTCGCTCTTCAGACTTCTTTGCTTGTCCCTTTGGACCTACAACTTGTGCAAGGTGAATTGACAGGCTGCTTAAAGATTCATTTACCTTCTCAATCACTTCCGCCGTTACCTCAGAAAGCTCCCTAGATGCTGATGCTTGTGACTTACCTTTGGGTCTAAGACCTTCTATTGGAACCTCCCCCCTTAAGCACTTGAGTTTCCTATATTTCTCAGCAGCCCTAGTTTCAGCTGCGTCAAAGGTAGCAGGTGCACCGGCCTCAACTTTTACCTTAAGGTTAGGAAAGAGTCCAGCTATGAACCTCTCCTTCTTGAGAAATTCTGCACCATCACCAGGGTTCGCAACATTTCTCACCCATACAGCCCAAAGACGTAGAAACTCTTGTTTGTACAAGTAGTAGTCATCTAAGTCTTTTTGCTTATGAGAAACAATGTCTTGCCATAGTTTTTGAGTGTTTTGGGGATCAAAGAAGTATTTCTTGAAATGATTCAAAACTTCTATGTAATTCCCCTTAACTTCCTCAGGCAAAAAGTCAAACCAAGTGCTAGCATCTTTCCTAAGGACCACCTCAAACATTTCTACACGTTCTTGATCAGTTACTATCCTCTTGATACGACAAGACATCTTGAAATTTGCTAAAAATAATTCTGCATCCTCCCGAGGCTCTACAAAGAACAAGGGGTAACCACTCAATTGCCTAGTTGTATCCATGTTGCTGGTTTTACTCAAAATTTTCTTTCTCTTTTTTATTTTTTGTTTTGCAAAATCAAATTTCAAAGTAGAATGAAAATATAAACGTCAAAGCTTAGATCATAGAGAATCAATGGCAAAATGAACGGATTGACCAAGGCATTGATAGCCGCTACTTGCCTAGGTTCAAACATACGACGGAAAACACGTTGAAGTTGTAAGTTTGTGCCAACTATTAAAGTTTCACTGGTATAAATGATACCAGTGCAATCCATATCTATCATTTAGATACTTCACAGCTGGCTCTTAAATGAATTCCATCAGATGATCATCAATTCGACAAAAAGATTGATTACAGAGATCTGCATAGATCCTTGCCCCAAATTGATTGTCAAATTGGTACTCTAAGTTCATGCTATAATCCATTGCCTTTAGTGGCACTCTGCTAGAACTAGCTATCTCAGGTCCTTTCACGGGTAGATGAAAAGCCATTTTGTAGAATCAAAAGACTTTGAAGTCGTATTAGACATGTAGTCCTCAATGATAGGTTCTAGGAATTCCAGAGGCTTTGCTATAAATTCTTGATTGATCCTCTTAGATAAGGTGAAAGTAAAGTTTTAAGTAAGGAGAGAGAGAGAGAGAGAGACAGAGAGAGAGAGAGAGAGAGAGAGTTACTTTGTACATGTCTTGAGGTGAGGTGTCTTTTATGGTTAGGTCAATGCTATTTTGTGTTAGTATGTTAGTGGTTAGTGTTAGTAATCACTAGAAAGTTAATGTTACATTTACAATGGGTGGAATGAGGTGGATGGTTGAAGTAAGATGGTTGAATGAATGAGCAAATCCTTGTGATGGTGAAGCTTGAAGAAGTTTTGGACTTACTTGTGTAGGTTCTCAAAATGACTATCGATCTTCTTCTTCGTCTTCCCTTCTTTACGCCACCGCCGCCAAGGTTGATTATCGTGATGAAAATGGTAATTCGGTTGATGAGATATCTTGATTTTCAGTGGTTAAGCATGGTAAACATGCTGAATTTATGTATATATATAAGGAGTAAGATGGAATTGTACTTTGGAGATAATAGAGAGAGGCACAGAGATGGTGTATGTACATGGAGACCTCATATGAGAGCTATGGGAGTAAGTGGGGAGGTTAATGGTGAAGAAGGTGAGAGAAACCATTGAAGGTGCAGGTTTGAGTGAGGGATTGAGAGGAATGTGTGTTTGTGTGTATGTGTAGGAGTGTGGAAAGAGGTGAGAGAAGACTATGGGCTACTTGTGAGAAAAGTGGGCAGACTGGGGTCCACTCAAAAAATCATAGATCACCGCTGGTAGCTCCAAAAATCATGAAAAAATTTGAGGTGATTATTCAAAGTGCGAGCTACATTTTCTCTTTTGACCACCGCTCCAAACTCGGAGTGAAGATAGGTGCCAAAATTCTCACCAAAAAGCCTGTTTTTATGCCTGCAAAAGTCTTTTAGTGGCCCCCTCCTTTGTCGAATTTGTACAATGCATCCAAGAGTGAGCCCCTCCTTTGTCATGTCATAATACAAAGCATCCAAGTTGCCCTTGACCCATGCATGGAGGAGGATTACTGGTGAATAAAGAAATATATACATGGTGGGACTAGTGTATGGACTATTCATGGGCTTTAGCTCAATGAGCACATGGTGTTAGAATAATGAGTAAAAATAATAATAAAAATATGGAGGAATTATGGATATGGAAAGATATTGGAATCATATGATATGGTCCCTCTTTGTATTATTTTGGGTGAAAGAGGAAAAGGTATGCAAGTAAATAATATAATAAACGTGACCAATGAGTAGAAATCAATTTTTTTGTTTTCACGAGGGTGAGGGTGAAAATGTGGGGGTGATTCGTATAAAAGAAAAATATGAGGTTAGAGTATGTACACATTGGCAAAATATACTTATGGTGTAAGAGGATGAAAGAAGGCATACACAGGTTTAATAAAACACACACCTAATTATAAATATTTAAATAAAATACCAGAATAATTATAAAAATCCCTATATTTAGACCATATATATAATGCAATATTTACACACAAATGGGCCATAATATATTTTATTTTTTTGATTTTATTTATTTTTTTGACTTAACTAGCCCAGTGACTAGCTAGATGAGGATTTTAAGAAGATATGGAAAAAGCCCCCTAACTCACACACGCCTATATACAGTGAAATGGTTGGGATAGCCATAGTGTTTGGGTGAATTTTGTACGGTGAGGTAGCTCACTATGATAATTTTGAATAGCCGAAAAAGGGCTATCAGTAGGAAGATTTTACAAGCAGGGTTTATTTGGCCGAGCTCACATCGTGGGGATAGACGACTAACATATGAGCCTTGAGTACCAATAATATCTTATGGCCCTTTTGAAAAGTGGGGTGTGGGCTGACCTTCTGAATGATCTCTTGAGGAGGTTAAAAGTGAAACACCTGCATTCCACACCCTACTATCCTCAACGCAATGTATTGGTGGAAAAAGTGAATGGAATGATATGTAAGATCATTTCTAAGTAGGTTGTGGACCGGCCTAATGATTGGGATCTCCATTTGACGGCTGCTCTTTGGGTGTATAGGAAATCTTTCAAGGTATCTACCCAATTCACCCCTTTTCATCTAGTTTATGGACAAGAGGCACTTCTCCCCATTGAGGTAGAGCTCTCAAGCTTGCGAGTTCTTGCAAGAGTGGCAAAAAAACCAAAAGAGGTTCTACATGAAAGGATCTTAGATCTCCAACGACTTAAGCTAGATAGAGAAGAGTCCATTGATCACTACACCATCAAAGCGACAAGCCAAAGGGACAAAATCAACAAGAAACTCAAGGGAAAGGATTGAAGGAAGGTATGTTGGTTGTTCGCTATGATAACTGACTTGATACTCGACTTGACAAAAAGTTTTTGCAAAGATGGGAGGGACCTTTGATGATAAAAACAAAGTTTGGGAATGGCAGTTATAGATTAGCAGATTTATCAGAAAAACTCCACAAGACCAGAGTCAATGGATGGAGATTAAATCCCTACTTTCAACGTATCAATCCGTTGATAGGAAGTCATCTACCTACATCGTCTAAGCTCCAAATTGGCATGGCTCCCTTCGGCTTGGCAAATGCTCAACATATTTTTAGAGATTTGATGTGCAAAGAAGAACCAGCCTTCGAATCTGCACATACCCAAGGCAACCCTGCCATCTCCGATTTATGGGATTGAGGTAATGAAAAGTAGGTCTAATGGAGTTAAAGAGTGCATGTTGCTCCTCCTATTAAAAAAAAAAAGGGAAAAAAAAGAGAAAAAAAAAAGAAGAAGAGAAAGAAGCAACACCCTCCTCCTAAAGATATGAATATCTCTAGGCTTGGGGGAGGGCTAATATGAGTGGCATAAAATGGTAACCATCTTTTTGCAACATTTTTCAGCCCACTCAACGTCCTCTTCCTCATATGTGTATATATTTTTCTACGCTATTAAGTTATCTAGAGTAAATTCCCCCTCTTTGTTTAACCTTTGTGGCGACACATACATTGTACTCTTCCCAAAAATGTCACCTTAGTCATATATTTATATTACCACCCTTTTCTTTTTTGCTTTGTAAATAAAATTAAGCATACAATAACCAACTATCTACCCCCAAACTTTCTTACCTCTTGTAAATTAGTAGTAGAAAAATAATATATCCATCTTCCATCCCATATAGATAAATTACCATGGAAAATCAACTCTCCACTTGTCTTTAACAAAGATTATGGTCCATCTCTACAAGTCTTCTATGCCCCCTACATAGGTGGCCCAATCTCTCTTAGGAATATACATATAGTTTTTCTCCTTTCAAAAAGACTCAAATTGTATATTCTTTTCACAAGCAAATAATATTGGGCCCTCCTCTATTTGTTTAAGCATCATACCCTTTTGAAAAAGCATGATTCCCCTTGGATGCATCCAAGCAAAGGGCCCATACAAGAAGACTTGGAAGCAAAAGGTTCCCTAGCCTAGTGTGAACCTTCCAAACCTAATTCCTTGGTGCATGGTCATGAAGAATAGTCCAAGTTAATATCAAACATGTTGAGAAGGTCAAATTTGCCTTTTGAAGCATGTCATTCCGAGCTACAGGTAAAAAGTTATGGTCAAAATAGTGTAAATCTGTCAGATTCGCAGCAAAAGGGAACTGTAAATCAAGTAAATCAAGAGGGTGAGATCTTATTTTGCCCCTACTCATCTTCTAGAAGAGCAATGAGTGTTCAAGGTCACTTGCATGTGATGGGACCAACCTAAAGATGCTTTCTAAATGCCAAGACAGACAAGTTGAGATACCCCATAGGAGCCACCCGTAGGGCTTCTCCACACTTATTCAAATAGTCTAAAGAAATTTCTCACTCCAACTCTCTTTTGCTTCATTACATATGCATGTGGCTACCTCTCATGGTGATTTTATTTTTCACGGCATTGCATAGATGGAGATGAGCTCCCTATGCAAAGAGTGTTAGTTCGATGTAGGTGATTCTCTTGTGTGTTTGAGAGGCAGGTCTTGTGCACATGATTTTTTTGATGAGTGCTTGAGAGAGGAGGAGTTTGGATGTATCATGGGTATTCTTATGGGGAGAAGGTGAATGTTATTCCACAAATTGCATATTTACATTTGATGCACGACATTGGGTTGCATAATCCTTGATGGTGTCAAGTGTCCAAAGTGTACATAGAGTAAGGGTTCTCAAAGTGTGTTGCTTGAGTGGGTGAGTGCAAGTGTTATTTTTATTAGTTTCGTTCTCCACTCCCAAAAGAAGGTGGTGCCCCAAGTAGTGTGCGTACCTATTTACGAACATTTTGTGAGGGTAGGCCCATTGGTTTGGGTTTAGAGGCCCCATTTCAAAAAGCTCACCCTCATAAAGTGGTTCCCCCACTGAGGAACATAGTTCCAAATTACCTTCAAATTTTTAGTGATGATGAACAATGGAGTTCCCATCTATCCATTTCATTTTGCACAACACATAAGAGTAAATGTTCAGATAGATAGAAAAGTCTTTTTCCAGCAACGCATTGTTTTTTTGTTTGGTGCAGAAAGACTTAGAGAAATACTGGCATCACCCAATCCAATTATACTTCCAATCATCACTTATGAAACTTCTTTTGATGTTCACGTGTTCATTTTGTTTGAAAGGCAGGAACAAGAAGTGGTGAAGGGGTGTTCCTGGGCCATTTGAAGGAATGAGGTCTTCAAAACAACAACGAGGAGTAGCACATGAATCACGATCAAAACGATGAACATTTTAGGCCTATTGCTCGTCAATCCATTCATATAATCATTGCAACTAAGTTTAGGTTTCAATCTATCATAAGGAGGATATTTGGATCCACTCGCCTCAATGAAATCAGTGCCTGAATTAATCCATTTATTCTACCTATGATGAAGTATGAATTAACAATGGATGTGTACATCTTCATTTTAATGTAATCAGATTTATAGTGTCAACAATCTTGTGCTGCCCGTAAGAGAAAAGTTTCTTTAAAAAGAAAAAAATCAAAAAGTCTAAACAAAATGTCAAGTTCTTTTCCCACGTTCTATGCAAGAAGTGGGGAAGATGCGCAAGAGTTTCTTGACAACTTGGAGACGGCACATCTCATATCCGGGAGAGATGAAGAGGAAGTAAAGCTACAAGCCTTCCCGTTGGTTCTAAAACCAGAAGCTAAAGCATGGTATGAGACCTTGCAACCCCAAATCAAGTCCAACTGGGAGAGACTGCAAGCAAGCTTCCTCTCCAAGTTCGGGCAAGGTGATACTTCTGAAGGACTATGGAAATGTCTTATTGGACATAAGCAGGTATCACTTGAAGACTATCCCTCTTATGAAGAAACCTTTGTCAATCTATGGGGTAGGTGGGAGGCTACATTAGAAAATCATGGTGGTGCACCTAACTTTCTAAAAAAAGAGAAATTCATGGTTTGCTTGTATCCACTTTTAAAGGCTAAAGTAGAGCTAAAATTCCCATCCACCTTCGAAGAAGCACGTGAGGTAGCCATCATCAAGTTTAGAAAACTACACTTCCAAGCACATAGAGCAAGGGGTTTCAATGAAGTGAGTGAGAGGGAGTCTTCACAAACCATGGAAGCATCAATTAGGGCCCCTCTTGCACAATCTTCACAAATAGGAGATAACTCTCAACAAGAGGTTTTACAAAGGCTAACTCAACAGCTTGAGAACCTCACTCTGAATCTAGTACATGGCCTACCTTAACAACGACAACCAAGAGAAGGGAATCGCAATCAACGAAGACAAGCTCAAGAGTTTCTGTGTTGGAATTGCAATGAAATGGGCCATGGAATGTACAGTTTTCCACATCCAAGGCGACTTCTGGGAGACATATATCCCCCTAGACTGCCTCCTCTCATTGTGCAGCAAGAACTAGCTCAAGGCCCACCGAGAGAAATTTTGGTTGTGGAGATCGAGTCTTGCATGTTGAGAGTGCACCTCAAGTAGAAGAGAGTAATCAGATGCATGAAGATGAAGGGAACAAAGAGACAACATTAAACCTCCAAAAGAGAGAAAGTCTGTTTGAGCTAACCAGAAAAGCAAGTGTGTGAGATACTCATTGTCAACTACATCATCGATCAAAAAAAGCACCATGATGTCTTTCAAAATTTTCGAAGAATCTGCCGTGTCCAAGAGAGTAGCAAAATCACCAAAGTTTGGACTCTCTCCATCCAAGTGACTAAAGGCGTGCTCTCTTTCCAAGTAATCACGAGAACAATCATGCATAATAAACTCAACCCAAATTCTTTCAAAATCATTATCAGGAGTTCCTAAATCAATAGCTAACTCAAATTGAGCAAGGTCTGCATTGATGTTGGTGCAGCCAAAGTGTGTTGACTCTAGAAGGTGGCATGGGTAGATATATGCAGGCAAGCAGAAGCATGGCAAAGGGCTGGAGCAGCTAGGAGAATCATGGGATGACAGGTAGCAGCGGAGTTGTATGACTGATGCGGCTTATAGGCCAAGGAAGGCTCCATGAGAGGCTAATTTGGGTGGCAGATGAAGGAGATGCAAAGTTCAAGAATAAAGAGCTTGAAGTGCTGAAGGAGCAGGTCCAGACGACTCATCAAACTGAGCTACGAAGCCCAAGTTATTGAAGGTTGAAGTTTCAATGGATTGCAGATTCTTGCCGGACAGGGCAGCTGGGGACGAGTGGTCCAAGTGGAAGTCGAGGTACAGGTGTGTAGAGCTCAATTTATGGAGCCTACCCGTCTTTTTAGATTGCAGATCAGAGCTATGGTTTGCATTTTATGGCCAATTGAATTTTTTTCGGGGACCGGGTCTGCGCCCACTTGGCTGTATTGGAGGATGTGCCATCTGGCATCTTTTGGGCCTCGCCAAAGTTTTCAATGATAGTGTACATCATGTGGAGTTAGCATGAAGTCACGACACGTGATTCCAATCCTCCAGCACCGAGTTATGGCTTGGGAAAACCTAGGGCCGATGAAGACAAAGTGTTTGCAAATGATTTTTCAAATTTTGGTTGCCTCGGATCGCGGGCCTGGAAAAGTCGAGATGCGATGCGGATTATGTTGAAGCAAGCCAATAATGGAAGATTTCATCCAGGCTTTGCGGCTTGGCAGTATGACATTAGAGCATATCATAGAAGCCTGAAGTGGGAGGCCAAAAAAAAGAGTTTTTAAGATTAAAAGATGGTTTTTTGGAGGCCATTGTGGGGAGTAATGCCTGCGGGCTACCACGTGTCCAGGGAATTATCTCATTTGCGCAGTCGCGGGTTGGAGAGGTGCACTATATAGTGCAGGCCGTGAGACCACATATAACACAAGGGAGGAGAGAGGGGAGCTCCCTCCTCGTTGGCTATGGCGGAGTTGGTCCGGCGCTCCATGTGGCGCATTGGGGCGGTTTTGGCCCGTGGCGACGGTGCTGTGGCGCACCCGCGTGCGTGAGGAAAGTGGCCGACGGTTGTTTGACAATGATGACGTGGCATGTCCACGCTAGCAATGATTTCCGCGGCTCTGTTGGTGCCCCCCAAATTTTTGAAGGAAACGAGGGAGGGCAATAGCAGCCTCACTATTGCCTCCCCCCTCATGGAAGAAAGTGGTCCCACAGTGAATGGAGAGCGAGGTTGAGAACTTGCAAAGATCTAGCAAGGGAGATCAAGCAAATCCAAAGAGAGAGCTCAAAGGCCCAAGAGGAGCAAGCCGGGCGGCCGAATTGGGCAGACATTAGGAAGATGTATATACCATGCAATTGTTTTCAAAAATGAAATGTGCCAAGTGGTGGCAATGCAAGGAAATTCTAAATGGAGCTACAAGTGAAGTGCACAACATGAAAGATCACCTCTTATTTCTTTTTTAAGTCTCCTAGACACAACCTTATAAAAGGAGGTAAACGTTCATTTTTTTGGGTCTTTGACCAATGCTCGCTTTTTTGCCATGATGTTTTTTTGCCAAGGCTTTTGTGCCATTGTTTTTGGTTGCCGAGGTTCATGCCTACAGTGTGTTGGTTGTATATGGTATTGCATATGCTAAAAGGCTATTCTCTACTATTTATGGGCGTCATTCCCCCTTCCCCCTTCTCTTCTGTGCTTGTGTGCGTGTGTTTTCGGGTGTGTGCCCCCCGAGGTTTGTCGTGCAAAGAGAGAGGTTGTGTGAGTGTGGAAGGCTGTGAATTGAGCGGAGCGGAGTGATTGAGTCTGTCTGGTGCATTTAAAGGTGTAGGTGCGTATGTTTGTGTGAGAGTGGTGGTTTTCTTGTGGGTAGTGTTGAGTTTGAAGGTGAACTCTAGTGGATTGGGGCGCTGTGTATACCCTGCGATATAGTGAGGAATTCTGTTGTGTGTTGAGTGTGTTCCCCTTTCTCCCTCTTCATCTTCTGGTGCCCCAACTGAGGAGCTGTCTGATGCTACAATTTGAGGTTCGAAGCGGTGTTTTTTTAGCCAACAAAGAGGTTGGGTGATGGTCCAGGTGTTTGATGGTCGAGTTTGAAGTTGACAGAGATGATGGAGCCAGGTTTTGGCCCCATATTTACGGGCATTGAAGACCCCGAGGATTGGTTAGAAGATTTCAAGTTATGGATGTGTATGTCGATGGATGCAAAAAGGTTACAGACAGTGCCTCCGTTGATGCGAGGATGAGACAAGGTGTGGTTTGATGGTTTAAAGAGCAGTGATCGAGAATCATGGCAAAGGTTGCAGAGTCAGTTTCTGGAGTAGTTTCGAGAGGTGATTACGATGGAAAAAGCTGGTGCAAGGCTGAAGGCGGTACATCAGGATGTAAGTAAAGATTTCCCTATTTTCATTGAGAAATTTGAAGTCTGTTGGAAGCAGTTAGAGATTTCTACTGGGGTCAAGAGCAATCAATCTTTGAAGCTATCAAAGCCGTTAGAGTGCTTGCATTCGAGGATTAGAGAAAAGGTCGAACATGGTGCAGATACTTATGAAGACACGGTCTATCTAGCAAAGATAAAGAGCATAAAGGTGAAGCGGAAGTTGGAGCTGGGCGTGTTAAAGACAGCAGATTATACGCCTGTTGTGGAGGTAGCGAAGTGCTCCTTGGTCCGACCCAAGGTGATTCCAATCGTTCAAAATGCAGAGCCTGTTGAGGTAAGACCTACTATTGGTTATGTTCCTTAGAGATTTCCAGTTTGTGATGTGCATGTGCCAAGGGTGGAAGAGCTTGTCAACGAGGAGAAGCTCCATGTCGAGGTGAACCAAGATGCAAAAGCAATAGCAAATGTGGAGATTCCAGTACGGATTGAAGAGGTAAAGCATGTTCTTGTTGATAGATTGCATGAAAAGATAGTGAGTGGCATAAAATGGTAACCATTTTTTTTCCAACATTTTTCAGCCTACTCAACGTGCTCTTCCTCATATGTGTATATATTTTTCTACGCTATTAAGTTATCTAGAGTAAATTCCTCCTCTTCGTTTAACCTTTGTGGAGACACATACATTGTAATCTTCCCAAAAATGTCACCTTAGTCATATATTTATATTACCACCCTTTTCTTTTTTTCTTTGTAAATAAAATTAAGCATATAATAACCAACTATCTACCCCCAAACTTTCTTACCTCTTGTAAATTAGTAGTAGAAAAATAATATATCCATCTTCCATCCCATATAGATAAATTACTATGGAAAATCAACTCTCCACTTGTCTTTACCAAAGATTATGGTCCATCTCTACAAGTCTTCTATGCCCCCTACATAGGTGGCCCAATATCTCTTAAGAATATACATATAGTTTTTTCTCCTTTCAAAAAGACTCAGATTGTATATTCTTTTCACAAGAAACTAATATTGGGCCCTACTCTATTTGTTTAAGCATCATACCCTTTTGAAAAAGCATGATTCCCCTTGGATGCATTCAAGCAAAGGACCCATACAAGAAGACTTGGAAGCAAAAGGTTCCCTAGCCTAGTGTGGACCTTCCAAAACGAATTCCTTGGTGCATGGGCGTGAAGAATAGTTCAAATTCATATCAAACATGTTGAGAAGGTCAAATTTTCCTTTTGAAGCATGTCATTCCGAGCTACAGGTAAAAAGTTATGGTCAAAATAGTGTAAATCTGTCGGATTCGCAGCAAAAGGGAACTGTAAATCAAGTAAATCAAGAGAGTGAGATCTTATTTTTCCCCTACTCATCGTCTAGAAGAGAAATGAGTGTTCAAGGTCACTTGCATGTGATGGGACCAACCTAAATATGCTTTCTAAATGCCAAGACAGACAAGTTGAGATACCCCGCAAGAGCCACCCGTAGGGCCTCATGGTGGGGCCCACCTACATTATGCACCCCTATGGAGCCTTCACGGTCTAAAATGATATTTATGGTGAATAAATAGTCCCTTTTATGTCCAATATTCAATGAGTGGTCAAAGGACATTTAATTAGGGCTAATCACTCACCCTAATTAAGTGTAGCATAATCCCACTTCTACACAACTATAAATAGCCCCCCTTGGAGAGACTCAAAGACACACCTATATTTTCAACTTCATGTTGTTCTTGATCAATAGTAGAGAAACCCCCAACTCTCCCTCTTTCACATCCTCCCTCCTAACCCTCCTCTTTGGAGGAAATTCAACTCAATCCTCCACTCTTTCTATTCTACAATCTCTTACTCCATCAACCCAATAAATCACTGTAGCACCTCAATAACTTGTAAATACATCATGATCTCTCTCATGGTTATGTTAATGATCATTTAATCATCTCCAAACAATCAAGTGTCGCAATTCGTGATGGTTAGCCAACGTCTGTCTACCCCTTAAAAGGTGTGCGAGAAATCAAGTAAGTGTTCTACTCTCAATTTACCATTGGTTTCTTTCTCCACACTTATTCAAGTAGTCTAAAGAAATTTCTCACTCCAACTCTCTTTTGCTTCATTACATATGCATGTGGATACCTCTCATGGTGATTTTATTTGTCACGGCATTGCATAGATGGAGATGAGCTCTCTATGCAAAGAGTGTTAGTTCGATGTAGGTGATTCTCTTGTGTGTTTGAGAGGCAGGTCTTGTGCGCATGATTTTTTTGATGAGTGCTTGAGAGAGGAGGAGTTTGGATGTATCATGGGTATTCTTATGGGAGAAGGTGAATGTTATTCCACCAATTCCATATTTACATTTGATGCACGGCATTGGGTTGCATAATCGTTGATGGTGTCAAGTGTCCAAAGTGTACATAGAGTAAGGTTTCTCAAAGTGTGTTGCTTGAGTGGGTGAGTGCAAGTGTTATTTTGATTGGTTTCCTTATCCACTCCCAAAAGAAGGTGGTGCCCCAAGTAGTGTGTGTACCTCTTTACAAACATTTTGTGAGGGTAGGCCCATTGGTTTGGGTTTAGAGGCCCCATTTCAAAAAGCTCACCCTCAATAGCAGAATGCAATCGAGATGCAGATAGCGAGGGTTCAGAAGTTGATGAAGAAATTTTGCAAAGCAGTGAATATGTCAAGCTTTTGTTGAACATCAAGCGGAAGGAGATGCAGATACGGAGTCGGTATATGATGTCGGTGATGATGAAGATACAAGCTCGAGTAGTTGGGAGACAAGCGAGGAGAATAGAGCGAATGAGTCACATCTTATGACGAAGAGACAGAATCTGATGAACCTGAATTGGTAAAGGTAAAGCTACCCTCTTAAGTGTTTGATGATATGGTAGTAGCCCATGTGCAAGAAGAGCAGGGAATAGAGCAAGCTGAGATGCTTAATGAAAGCCAAGTAGTGTGGTCTAGACCTACGGATGATGAAATGATGGTGAAGGTAGTGTGTGGTGCCATGCTAATGGTTGTGCTGATGAAAGTAGCAGTAGAATGTGTCGTGGTGGTGCAACATGTGCAAAATTTTGCCAAGAGTGATAGAGTAGTAGTGTCTATGGAGGAAGTCGAGGTGGATGCAGTAGAGAAAGAGTTTCTCTCTTTCATGGAGAAGCATGATGCAGCGGTAGAAGAGGTGCTTAAAGAACAAATGGATGAAGCTAAAAAGCAAGAGGTACTGATCGACCTTGAAGGGAGATTTGACGAGGATGGGCTCAATGACGCTGGAATTAGGTGTGCTGCCAAAGAGGAGGTTGTGATGCCAAAGACGATGGAGATTCCAATGCGGTTGACATGTCCAATGGTGGAGAAAGAAGAGTCTCAAGCAGTGACTTTGCTTCCAATAAAGGTATGTAAATTATGGTTGATGAAAAAGATGGTAGATACAGCTATGCGGTGGCTGGTTCAGTAGGTACAAGGGTCTATGCTCAAGGCCTCCACTTTATTTGGTTGGGAGGAAGGGTCAGACATGTGTTGGAGCTTGGTGTCAGGTACATGTTTTTTTGATGATGATATGCTTGGTGCTGCTTGGTATGGAGTAGACAGGTTGCAAAGGAATGCATGGAGTATAGAAGGTAGGCTATGGGCAGCCTACACACATGGTGGTCTACATGTTGGGGTACGGCACTCTGGTGAGCAGTTACAGATGGGTGGAAGATATCAAGAACAGGTGTTCGATCTAGGCGGAAGCTATCTGATGCAGGGGGTGGGGCAACCCACTTGAAGGTTTGAAAATAGGATGCAATAAAATTGTGTACATATGGTTTTGGTTTTCTCATAGTGTGTGCTAGGTTTCGCAGTTAGTAGTGGAATAAAAGCTCTTTTGTGGTTGAGCATAAATGCTCAACTGGGGGGTGGGCAATGATGGTGCAGCCAAAGTGTGCCGACTCTAGAAGGTGGCATGGGCAGATATATGCAGGCAAGTAGAAGCATGGCAAAGGGCTGGAGTAGCTAGGAAAATCATGGGATGACAGGTAGAAGTGGAGTTTTATGACTGATGCGGCTTATAGGCCAAGGAAGGCTCCATGAGGGGCTAATTTGGGTAGCAGATGAAGGAGATGCAAAGTGCAGCTTTTGGGTCCAGGAATGAAGAGCTTGAAGTGCTGAAGGAGCAGGTCCATACAGCTCATCAAACCTATGGGTCGGGATAGCTCCCGTGGCACTACCTTAGCCACTTGGGGCCATCCATTCTTCGAGTTTCTCACGCAGAGTTCTCCAAGCATGGTTTTGTGGAGATACTCAAGTGCAAAGTGTTAAGTGTCATACTATCTACAGATTCCCTTACCATTAATTCTCACAAGTGTATCTTGGTGGACTAACAGGCGGTATTGTGTGCCTTTATAGGCAAGTACCCTTGCTCAATCCTTTCCCATTGTGCCTTAAGCCTAGGTCAAGGGGTGACAAACCCAGAGTATATTGTAAAAACCCTTGCTGTCAAGTCTGCCATTCCCCTATACCCACATATATAATTTACAAGAAACCAACTAGCCATGATGTAATATCCAAAGCAATATACAATAAATTTGTCCTCTCTGTACTCTCTTTTTTCTATTGCTCATATTAGTCAATAAATTTTTTATTTTGCAACACGTGCACACCTCCTTGACCATCCAAGCACCCGACATACGTGGGGTGCCCCTCGGTGACTTTTTTGCAAAACAATGCGATCTCGGGTACGCACCGAGGCTGCGAAACTGCCACATTGCACGGTGATGCATGGTGGCACCGCACGAGCCAAAAAAAGGCCCTGTGTCAAAACTAGTCTAGCGCACCGTGGTGCATAGGACCTTTTTTGGCACCACCCGGCATCCCTGTGCAACGTGGCGGTGTCGCGGCCTCCGTGCGTACCCAAAATCACTCCATTTTGCAAAAAAGTCATCGGGAGGCGTTTGTGCAGCCAAAGTTGGTCAAGATAGGAGGTGGTCGATGCCAGGAAAAGGCAGCAGTCGAGTGCAGTTCAGAAGGCTAGGGGAGGTGCTTGCCCCTTGGCAGCCAAAGGATAGCGGGAATGTATGCTTAACACGGTGTTTTAGGCCAAAAGTGTTGCGGTCCATATGGGATGGAAGATGAAGGTGACTGATATGACAAATCAGTGTCCTAAAATGTAGTGTTTAGTCTAATCTAGAAGCTGGTCCAGGCGGCTCATCAAACGGAGCCCCGGTGCTCAAGATACTGAAGTTTAAAGTTGGACTGCGTAGCAGATCCTCGATCGACGGATAGGGCAGTGTGGGACACGTGACCCACGTAGGTGTCAGTATATACATGTGTAGTGCTTGAGTTGTGGAGCATGCCAGTCGTCTCTGATCACGAAACGGAGCTTTGGATAGCAAGTTAAGATCAGTTGAATTTTTTTCGGGGGCCAAGTCTGAGCCTACTTGACCGCATCCAAAAATGCACCATCTAGCATTGTTTTGGCCTCGACAAGGTTCTCGGTGACACTGTGCATCATGTAGAGTCAGCACGAAGTCACGGCATGTAATTTCGAGCCTCGAGCACCAAGTTACAGCTTGGGAAAACCTAAGGCAGTTGAAGATGAAGTATTGGAAGATGTTTTTCACTTTTTTTTGCGGCCTCAAATCATGAGCCCAGGGACTCGGAGTGCGGTGAGCAGGGGGAAATTTGAAATTAGGAGCCGGCTCTATCGGTCGGGTTTGATGGCCGGTGCATAGGCCAAGTGAGCAAGGCATAGCAGAGTACCCAATACAAGCAAAAAATGAGGCTTTTTTTTCAGAGGATGGGTTTTTCTAAAAGGTTGGAGGCCGCTCAAGCGTGGACTACCACGTGTCAAAGGCTTAGCCCGATATACGCAATGCAAGACTAGGGCTCAAACGCTATATAGAAGGGGCCATGAGCCCTTAGTTAAACACAAATGGAGAGAGAAAGGAGATCTCCCTCTCGTTGGCTATGGCCTGGACTCTGGAGGGTGCTGTGTCAGCGCCGCTGGCGCTGCGTGGCGGAAACGGGTCTATTTTTGCCGGGCGGGGTAGCAGGACAATGGCGCGCTCCCGTGTGTGAGAGGGAAGGTGGCCGATTGATGAAGTGGCAGGCCCGTGACTTAGGGGCAATTCCCGTGGCCCTTAGGGGCCCCATCTTTTAAAGGCAAAGGGAAAGGGCATTAGCGACATCGCTAATGCCCCCCTAGTGTGAGATAGAGGCGAGTCCCGCAGGAATGAAGGGAGGGGAGGAGCAGTCCGGTCCGAACCGAGAAGTTGGGTGAAAATGGAGAGTCCCACGATGCGGGCAGTGAGCAAAGAGGAAGAAGAGAGTTCGAGAGTGACAAAGAGGCCAAACCAAGGGTTGTCCGAGAAAAGTGAAGGCCCAATGGACCAAAGAGCAAAAAGGATCCAAGAGGAGTCGGATGGAGAGAGAGAGAGAGTCCGAGTAAAGCTAACTGAGCAGTATAAGGTTAAGCCTAAAGAGGGTAAAAGATGAAAGATAGAAAATAAAAAATGAGAAAGCTAGGGGGCAATAGCAACATCGCTAACCCCCCCCCCCCCCCCCCCCCCCGGCCTCAAGTGCAAAAAAGAGAAGAAGAGAACAGATGGAGCAAGGCGGTGCCCCTCTTCCAAAAATACCAAAATTGGGTGCCATATGGACCAATTAAAGTACAATTTCCCAAATTGAACCCCCCACCCTATAAAAGTAAAAATTTGATCAAATTAGGGGCTTTTTTCTTGGCCTGTGGAGCCCGTTAGAAGCCTGCAAAGGGGAGATTTTGGATGTAGAGGAGTGAGCCTATCAAGCCCTTTGCATTTCTTTTTTGAATGGCCATGATGATTGCAGTGTGAGTATGTACATGTGCTTTGCGGAGTGCAATCGAGTCGTTGTTGCCTCGTCTTGCTGTTGTTCTCCCTTCTCTTTCTCTTGCTCTGGTGTTTCCCCTCGGTGTCGGCCGTGTGGATGTGTGTGCCCCCCCGGACCGACGGTGTTGTGTGAGAGAGGGAGAATGAGTGGCTGTGTGTGTGTTTGTTATGGTGGAGACAGACACTGGTAGTAGGTGTACCTTGTGTGGTGGATTTGTGGAGTGTGTGAGTAGTGAAAATTGAGTAGGCGGTGGTCTGCTAGTGTAGAGTGTTTCTTTGAAGGTGTTTTTTGAGAGGATAGGGGTGCTGTGAATACCCTGAGCTATAGAGAGGCCTTTGTGTTGGTGCCGGGTGTGTTCCCCCATTCCCCCTCTCCAGCGTCCCACGTGCGTCAGGTGCTTGGATGGTCGAGGAGGTGTGAAGTCTAGCAACTTGATTAATTCAAATACTTCAAGAACACAATGTACACAACGAAATATTACAATTGTGTCAAATGCTAGAAATTTGACTCATTCATATTAAATGAAAATATTACCAATCTCATTAACAGAGGTTACATGGGGTAAAACAATTCTGATGGAGGCACCCTTTATTTCTCATATTCTTGCTAGAGCTAGATCTGTATTTTTCAGTGTAATTCACTTCGCATGCACCATACATGAAATGCCATCTTGGAATAGCTGCACCAAAATGTCCTTGAGGGCATCCTGTAAGGCCAATAGAGCTATGTGTTGTATACATGTAACCAAATCTGAATATTCATCCATTATTTCTCTTACCACCCGAGAAAAGGTTCCTTTTGATATTATTGGCTCAGTGCTCTTTTGATATTTTTGGATCTCACATAAAGCAACCATCCCTGGCTTTCATTTTTGTTGCTTTTGCGTTCTTGGCCATGGTGGAGAAGCGGCTTGTGTGGTCCATTGAGGAGGGTCGTTTTTGTACTTTTTTCTCCTCTCGTCCTGGACCTATTGCTCTTCGAGTGTGAGCTTGTCCTTTTTTTAGCACATTGTTTTTCTCTCTGAGGAATTTTTGAAGGTCTTGAGCTCCCAGCCTTTGCTTGTTGGGCGACCTGAGCTCTATCCTCTTTCACTCTCCTTTCTACCTCTACTAGTGCTTGTAAGTTAGCCAAGAGAGCTCTCTCTACCTCTGCTTTCTACCATTCTTTGTGCTCTCTCTATTTTCTTTCTTATTCTTGCAATCTTAGTGCTTCTCTGTTAGCTACCTATTTCTTCTCTATCTCTCTCATTCCCTTCCTCCTCTCGACATCTCATGCTTCTGAAACAAGATCACTTGCTATTACTTTTATCACCATTTGTTTGACCCATGGAAGGAATTTTTGTGGTGTGGTCGGGATTTCTTGATCTTCAGGTCCAGTCGTTGCTTGAGCTCTAGGTGCCACCGTTGCTTGAGCTCCTGGTCTTTTTACAAGAGGTAAGGGCTCCTCATCAACAAGCAACTGACCTTGGTATTCCTCTTCACTTTCTCTTGGTTCTTATGTGGGTCTGTTTAGGGATGTGATTGGTGGGAGATCCGGAAGAGGTGTGTGCTTTTCATGTCGTAGTGATTGGAGATCACCAAAAATCTTCCGCATGGTGTTCTGATCATTTGCATTCAAAGATTGGGGGAGCGGTTGGGTGCTTGGAGCGGGTTGTTGTGTTGCTTATCCACTTGTGGTTGAGGATGTGGATTTGAAACGATGGATTCTGTATGAGATGCTAGCTACGGATTTTCACTGGTGTCAGTGGTGGTGGTATCATTTTTGTGCATAGTGGTGTGCTCTTGTGTATTGTCCATGTTGTGCACGAAGTGAGGGCGTGTATGTTTGGATTTGAGATAATCTTCTAAAATATGAAAACAACAAATAGACTTTAAATTATGAAATTTGACTTTTTAAAAAAATATTAAAAACTTTATAAAATCACTCAAAATATTCCAAATTAGACCAAGTTTGACCCATGGGACTACTAATTGTGGCCTTAGCAAATCACTTTTCATGACAATTCATATTTACAATAGAAATGGTTAGTGTAAAAAAAAAATTAGATTTCCACCCAACACTAGCCATCACGCTTCCTTGTCTCCAACCAATGCCCAAATCGATCTTTTGCACTGGCAGCATGATATGATTGTGATCGTCTCAAGCTAACCACTTTCCCTATTCTATATTTCAGACTTCTTTGTTCTCTAGTCTTCTTTCTCTCTCTCCTTGTTAAAACTCTGTAGAACCAATTGAACATCTCGTGAAAGAAATTGCTCTTTTTCCTACCACCTCCATGTCGTGTACTTTTAAAATACACTGTTTTTGCTTGATAGTGTGAGTGCTACATTCCTTGGCTGCTCCAAACGCCTAATGAACCATAGGTGTCCATAAAAAATTCAGTATGTGCAAAAATAACGCGCTGAAGAAAAAACCAAACTTTAGTTCGCATACAAATGCATTTTGAATGCAAAAATCAACTATTCAACACACCATGCAATGTGTTACGTGTGTCTCCCCCAAACATCCACCATTTGCATTGTAAAATATTGATTACAAGCTTTAACGTGGATATCTTATCATCGGTTAGCATTATCCTTTTGAGAAGACAAAAAATATAATCACTAACTACCACATGAGCACGCTTATTTCCTAGGGCTCCTTTGCTACTGAGAGGCGGAAGTGAAAAATAGACCCGGTGGCCTCTACACCAAGACTATGTACAATGGCCTCATCATGGGGGATACACAATAGGGGCACCACCTAGCAAGATATGCGGCTAGGACTCATACATATACACAACGAAGCATGCCATGGAAAACAATTTCAAGATCCACGCCCAAATGTGGAATGGGGTGGTCTGAGAATAAGGTGAGAGGAGTGGTGAATGAGTGAGAATGGGCTTGCTTCTCGTGCATGTTAGTAAGGAAGATAATGAGGTAGAGGAAACTTGCGAGTATGCTCACTTATTATACAAGAGGTGGCGAATCCGCACACCTCAAGATGGAAGTAGCAAGATGATAGGAATATGAGAGGGAGACAGAGAGTGTGTGTGTATGGTGGCGAATCCGCACACCTTTATATAAGCAGAAAAAAGAGGCAAGGAACAAGCATATACCATACTCACAATGAGATGTATCCAAAGCGACACAAAGTATGGCACCAAGATGGAGTGTGTTGATTGCTTGCAAAAGATGAATACAATAGGTAGAGTATGGCAGGAAAATGAGAAGGGGACAAGATCGTAGGAGGCATAATGGAGAGATGAGACTTGATGGCGAGGAATATCATGAATGTGTCCACCCTTCTTCTTCTTGAAATTGTGCCTTCAACCCTTAATTACAAGTGGTGTGGAGGTGTGGTGCTCATCTTTTGTGCATGGTGATGGTGATCATGATGGTGTTGTGATTATGTGATTAGGGTTCATGCTACAAGCATGTAGCACAAGAGTGTGTATGGATAGGTGTGTGTGTGTGTGTTTTTTTTTTTTTTTTTTTCAAGTGAGCTCTCATGGCCTCCTTATATAGGGAAGGAGGGGAGGATTTAGCAATATTTCTATTTGAGGTGAGTGTCCCACTTTGGTGACTAGGAAAATGGGGTGCATGTGACTGTGGCTCCCATCTTGTCTCCTCATTATTTAAAATACCAGAGTCACTAGAGAGAGAAGATGAGAGAATGTGGGTAGGATGTAGAGGATAGGAGATATTTACAATAGTCTAGCTTTGGCTAGACATAAGCTTATTAGGGAGAGAAGAGAGAGGTAAGAAATTTACAAGAGAGATTGTCAAAGGTGGATAGTTGTTGATGAGGATGGATCCTCTAAAAATGGTGATAGAATCACTCTAGACTTGCCAAGACCTCATTAAAAGAGCCTTGTCTCTTTTAATCATGCTTGAAGACTTGTAGAACCATAGCCATTCTAGAGGGAAGAAAATTGGGGATGACTTGTGTCACCATTACACGAGAGAACTGGGTCCACTACAGAAATCAAATCTCTGTGTTCATAACTCCAAACATTCTGGAAAAAATTGAGCCAAAAGTTGAGATCAAGAGCTACATCTTTCATATTAAACGCTCCTTCAGATTCGGGGTTCTTCTCTACTTAAAAAATTCAGCCAAATAATGTATTATTTGTGGCTGCAAAGGTCTTTTGGTGGTCCCCTTTGAGTGGACTTCTCTCTTGCCTTCAAGTGTAAGCTCCTTCATGTGTATGAAAACATGACCTAGAGTTTTGAAAAAATTGGCAATCATCTAGATGGAGGTATTATTGAAATTTGAAAGTGGGGTTGAGGTTTGAAAATAAAAACCAGTGAATAAAATATTTGGTAGGGTGGAATAATATATATACATGAAAAATATATAATGTAATATAGAATATATATATTTAATATTTAAGGTCAAAAGAGAGATCAACAAAGAAAGCTTACTTATTTATGCTACATCGTGATTGATTAGCATAAGTCTTATTTATTTAATAAAGGCTAAAACGTTTGTGAAAAAGGAAGAAAAAATCAAAAGTAACTTATATAATAGGAAATATTTTGGTAAAAAGGAAAAAATATATGGGGGGTTCCCATGCATGGAAAAGCTTGCCTTATTAGCCCTCCCCCTAAGGCTAGAGGTATTCATGCCTCTAGCTCTTCTTCTAGAGCATGTTGAAATAGAGTAGGATTTCTCCTTGGTGGCTGGTAGATCCTTGTAGGGAATAATGGATCCCTTGGAAGCATGAGGCTCCCCAAAGTTCTTTTCGGTGTCCACCTGGGTCCCACACTAAGTGTAAATCCATTGTATGCAATAATGCCCTCTTCAGAAGATCACACTTATAATGATTCTTGAGTCCCCAAACTGCACAAGAATTAACTCTTGCATAAGTGATAGAAGGTATGAAAAGAACTTGATCAATCCTTGAAAGTATTCCAAAGTGGGACCATGCATGGCTTCCTCGTCTAGACACATACCCAAAAGGGATTAAGAAACCATAATCCTCATATCTTGCTTGTCCTTCTTCATGCCAAATTGATAGAGACCTGTTGCCCACATGGATAGATTGCATGGTTGATGCCTATTGCACAAGAGATCCCACCATGTACAAAAGATAAATTGCAAACCACATTTTAAAAAATGACTCCATGTTACCACTAGTATGCAAAACCATTCTTCCTTGATTGGTGTGTCCTAGATTGATTCCACTGGTTGTTGATGTCAATCCTTCCACTCTTGTCGCAACCCAACTTAAAGAGCTTCCCAAATTAATGTTACACACAATGTTCACAGTTAGAAAGGAAAACCTAAAGTGCCAGTAGACCTCAATTGCATTTCTCTGCATGAGTCTTTCACCAATCTCGTGCCATAGGGGTAGTTGAAGTGTCTTCACCACTTTCACATGTGGTTGCAAATTTGAAGGGTCCACCTTGTTGTGGTTGAATGTGAGGCCCATTACCTCAATGGAGCTATCACTTCCTTCACTCCCTGTTGACTCCTCCTCTGAAGTGGTTGAAGAGTCACCACTAGAAAACTCATCCATAGAGGTTTCTAGATCCATGTCGCATTGACAACCTATCTTCATGTCGTAAGGTATTGGCCTCCCTTTTGGCATCTGGATTATGCCAGTGTCCCAGACCTGCTTAGCTCTCATAGCCATAAGCCAAGGCCTCCCTAGAATGATAGGATAGCCCTCCCCTTTGTGTGGCATGACAAAGATGTCCACATCTACCTCGGTGTTGAATGCCTTTATCCTGACTGCATTTATGACACCAACACATTGAACTTTTACATTATTTGCCATTTTGGCTCGGCATGGTGCCGGCCGACTCACCTCTAAACCCAAACGGTGCATCATTTTTTCACTCATGACGCATATTTGTGCGCCACCATCGATGTAGATATTGGAGATGTGTTGCCCTTTGATGTAAGTATCCATCACTGGTAGTATGTCATCTAGATTCCTCCCAGAGATAGCCCCAGCTATCTTTGGCTTTGGTCGTCTCGTGCTAACCATCTTTGTCCATTGTCTCCTCACCCTAGGTGCTAGGTGGAGAAATTGGGGCCAGGTGATTTTTGGGCCCTGCACAGAAACATCTTGAACCAAATCATATGGTTTAGAACATTCACCCAAAGAGAAATCTACAATGTAAATTTTACGTCGTGACTTGGACGGTTTTTTGCTAGATTCCCCTTTAGTCTTCATCTTTTCTTCCTTTTGGGAAGATTCACCATGCCTAGCGCGTTTTACCCCTATGGCATCTACTCCTTTAACCTTGGTCTTATCCTCCTCCACTTTCTCCTTTCCTTCACCTTCAAGACTGATGACTCTTACTGTTTGATTGCCAACTAGTGGTGGGGGTAAGGGTGGAATGAGAGGTTGCGGTGGTTGTGGTTGAATGGGTGGTTGTAGGATTTGCACGGGTGGTGCTTGTTGTGGTGCCCTCGGTGGTGGTGGTGGTCTTGCTCTCAGTGGTGAAACCTGGTTTTGCATGGCTCCTCTGTTGAAATTCTGCCTCCTTGGGTGTGGACAGTAGTACATGCCATGACCATCCTCCCCACAATTGTAGCAGTGGTATTCTTGGTTTTGCCTTCGTTGTCCTCTTCCTTGCTCTTGGTTACGATTGTGTGCATGACCTTGTTGTATCAAATGGACTGAGAGATTCTCAAGTTGATTGGTGATTCGATTGAGCAGGTCTTGCTGATCTTCAATTGGTTCTTGTGGTTGAATCCTCTGGGCGGCTGTTGTAGGTGGTGCTAGAGGTGGTCGGGTCCTAACGGCTTTCTCTTCATCAATATTCCTGGCTTGTAGGCGCAACTTCTTGTCTTTAAGGCGGGCCACTTCAACTGCTAGCTCATAGGTAGCAGGAAACCTTCCCTTCACCTTCTCTTTAAGAGTTGGCCATAACCCAGCCACAAACCGATCCTTCTTTAGGAAATTAGGTGCCCCCTCATCCTGTCTTAGCGATGCAACCCATCGCCCCCATAAATCTACAAACTTTGACTCATATGATGCGTATTCCAGCATACTGCCCTGCTTCAACTCTGTCACAATTGCCATAGCTTCTCTGATGTTGTGCCCTCTCCAAAACGCTTGACAAAGGCTGCTCTTAATAAGTCCCACCGTTCCTTGGTTTCTCGTGGCAAGGCATTGTACCATGATCTTGCCTCCACCTTAATTAGAAGTGGGAAGATGCGTAAGCGCGAAGCATCATCATCTCTCGCAAAGATGACACATGCTATTTCCAAGTTGTCTAGAAAGTCTACAGCATCCTCACCCACCTTACCAGTAAATGTTGGAAATGCTACACTTGCCATTGTGAGAGTGAGAAAATTAACTCGACTTAGATTTTTTTATTTTTTTTTGTTTTTTATAGAGATTCAATACAGGGGTGCTAGGTGGATGGAAAACATACTATACAAGGATGAAAATAACTACATCAAAAGACACTTCATGATTAATCATAGGGAGGATAAAGGGTAGAGAAGAGGTGTTTATCTCTTGCAGTTGTTCTCTACCAAACATGGTTGTAATGATCTGCTGATAAAACATCTTGCGGTCCAAGATTACTTTGATTGATTGAATTCGTTGTGGTGCATAAGTTTGGTTCCTTGCAAAAGGTTGATGTGCTGGGTCTATCACATGATAATTCGGAAAGGATCTCTCCTTTGTGGTGGAAGGTTATAGTCGGAGGTGTAGAGCTCTTGGTAGTCGAGGTCAAATTTATAGTACCACAGGACAAGATTGTCTTCGTCTTCTAGCTGTAGAACTGCCCCTCTAGCAAGCTCTTGGAAAAGCTTGAACTCTCTCTCTTTGAGCAACTTCTCTTTCATGCAAGATAGAGTGCCATCTAGTGTATACACAGGTGTGATGAGGTAGGTGGTGAGTCTTACCACTTGTATTAATCCAAGTTGGATGGATACATAGCAAGCTGTAAAGTCATCATCATAGCCTTGATACACAAGCAACACCCCTTGAAGGTGGAGGGTGTTGTCTTTCCGCCAAGCAAAACATGTGTCAAAGACCTTGTCGATGACAAGCTCCGCCACTTCACTCAG
The DNA here is from genome assembly GCF_014529385.1 of Adiantum capillus-veneris. Taxonomy (NCBI): domain Eukaryota; kingdom Viridiplantae; phylum Streptophyta; class Polypodiopsida; order Polypodiales; family Pteridaceae; genus Adiantum; species Adiantum capillus-veneris. Next base: position 103,164,138 of record NC_140951.1, read on the forward strand.
TAGACGACGTAGAATCCATGCTGCTGTTTCTAGTTCCTGGCTCATGAGATGAGAGTGAGGTATAGAAAGACTTTGGAGGATTTACCCTTTTGTTTTGGAGACGGGGTGATTGTCGAAGCTGGAAAACCCATGAATCTTTTGGTGCAAGGGAGAGGGAGGGACCACGCGTTCGTAGTAGCTTCCTCAAGTTGTAAAGGCTTGTTGTGGGCGTAGGTGGAATAGGTGGCAAAGATGTGGATGTAGATGTAGAGAAGCCTGGCGCTACTTGAAAGCCTACTGATGTGAGAACGCCTGTGCGGATGTCGAGGGAGAAAATGATGGCCTTTTCTTCACTTTGGGTTTCACTCATGTCGAAGGTGCGGTTTTTGGCTACAATGTGAGCATGATGCAGCTTGTGCCTTGCTTTTACGCTTGCGGGGATGATGAGAAATGTAAACAATTTGAGTAGGGAAAGAGGGTCTTACCACCTCTTCTATGCTAACACTACAACACCCTGGTAAGAGTTTCTTGATGACTTGAGTCAAACCTGCTTGAAGCTCCTCCTCTTCAGTGGTCCAATTAGAGAATTCAAGAAGCCCCTCGTCCATGAAGAGAAGTAAACATGTCAGCCTTGTAACTAAAGGTTTCAAGAGCCCTCCTCTGTTGGGGCATCAAATGAGAGGCAGAAGTGAAAAAATAGACCCGGTGGCCTCTACACCAAGACTATATACAATGGCCTCATCATGGGAGAGACACAATAGGGGAACAACCTAGCAAGATATGCGGCTAGGACGCATACATATACACAATGAATCATGCCATGGAAAACAATTTCAAGATCCACTCCCAAATGTGGAATGGGGTGGTCGGAGAATAAGGTGAGAGGAGTGGTGAATGAGTAAGAATGGGCTTGCTACTCGTGCATGTTAGTAAGGAAGATAATGAGGTAGGGGAAACTTGCGAGTATGCTCACTTATCATACAAGAGGTGGCGAATCCGCACACCTCAAGATGGAAGTAGCAAGATGATAGGAATATGAGAGGGAGACAGAGAGTGTGTGTGTATGGTGGCGAATCCGCACACCTTTACATAAGCAAAAATAAGAGGCAAGGAACAAGCATATACCATACTCACAATGAGATGTATCCAAAGCGACACAAAGTATGGCACCAAGATGGAGTGTGTTGATTGCTTGCAAAAGATGAATACAATAGGTAGCGTATGGCAGGAAAATGAGAAGGGGACAAGATCGTAGGAGGCATAATGGAGAGATGAGACTTGATGGCGAGGAATATCATGAGTGTGTCCACCCTTCTTCTTCTTGAAATTGTGCCTTCAACCCTTAATTACAAGTGGTGTGGAGGTGTGGTGCTCATCTTTTGTGCATGGTGATGGTGATCATGATGGTGTTGTGATTATGTGATTAGGGTTCATGCTACAAGCATGTAGCACAAGAGTGTGTATGGATAGGTGTGTGTGTGTATGTTTTTTTTTTTTTTTTTTTCAAGTGAGCTCTCATGGCCTCCTTATATAGGGAAGGAGGGGAGGATTTAGCAATATTTCTATTTGAGGTGAGTGTCCCACTTTGGTGACTAGGAAAATGGGGTGCATGTGATTGTGGCTCCCATCTTGTCTCCTCATTATTTAAAATACCAGAGTCACTAGAGAGAGAAGATGAGAGAATGTGGGTAGGATGTAGAGGATAGGAGATATTTACAATAGTCTAGCTTTGGCTAGACATAAGCTTATTAGGGAGAGAAGAGAGAGGTAAGAAATTTACAAGAGAGATTGTCAAAGGTGGATAGTTGTTGATGAGGATGGATCCTCTAAAAATGGTGATAGAATCACTCTAGACTTGCCAAGACCTCATTAAAAGAGCCTTGTCTCTTTTAATCATGCTTGAAGACTTGTAGAACCATAGCCATTCTAGAGGGAAGAAAATTGGGGATGACCTGTGTCACCATTACACGAGAGAACTGGGTCCACTACAGAAATCAAATCTCTGTGTTCATAACTCCAAACATTCTGGAAAAAATTGAGCCAAAAGTTGAGATCAAGAGCTACATCTTTCATATTAAACGCTCCTTCAGATTCGGGGTTCTTCTCTACTTAAAAAATTCAGCCAAATAATGTATTATTTGTGGCTGCAAAGGTCTTTTGGTGGTCCCCTTTGAGTGGACTTCTCTCTTGCCTTCAAGTGTAAGCTCCTTCATGTGTATGAAAACATGACCTAGAGTTTTGAAAAAATTGGCAATCATCTAGATGGAGGTATTATTGAAATTTGAAAGTGGGGTTGAGGTTTGAAAATAAAAACCAGTGAATAAAATATTTGGTAGGGTGGAATAATATATATACATGAAAAATATATAATGTAATATAGAATATATATATTTAATATTTAAGGTCAAAAGAGAGATCAACAAAGAAAGCTTACTTATTTATGCTACATCGTGATTGATTAGCATAAGTCTTATTTATTTAATAAAGGCTAAAACATTTGTGAAAAAGGAAGAAAAAATCAAAAGTAACTTATATAATAGGAAATATTTTGGTAAAAAGGCAAAAATATATGGGGGGTTCCCATGCATGGAAAAGCTTGCCTCACTACCTTTGTATATGGTAATGGCACACATCTTTTTCCACACCTATAACTTATTGGGATTTTGGGAGTCATAATAGTTTGAAAGAAAATGCCTAGCCTTACTACCACCGATACATACTTTATTAGGGTGATCCTGTGTACGTCCAGACGCCTTCCTGTCCTTTGATAGTGATAGCAGTTTTTTTGGCTCTTTGTAATTGCCATAGTGAGTTATCTCACCCTATCAAATCACTCAAACACTGTGGTTACCCTCACCCTTTCACTGTATATAGGTGCGTGTGAGTTAGGGGACTTTTCCCATATCTCCTTACTGAAATAAAAAACCCTCAACTAGCTAGTCATTGGGCTAGTTGAGCCAAAAACATAAAAAAATAAAAAATATAAGTATATTATGGTCCATGCGTATGTAAATATTTCTTTGTATATAGGGCCTAAATAAAAGATTTTTTCATAATTATTTTGGTATTTATTTAAATATTTCTACCTAGGTGTGTGTTATTTATGCTATGTACATTGCCTTACCATTACCACAATTTTTCTTACCATTTTTCATACTCTATATTCTATATAGAAATATTTTCATGTAAGCTTCTCTTATATTTGATGTAACACCACCCCAGCAAAAATCCAAAAAAAACTAGTTTTATTTATGTGTATATTTTTTCACTATTGTGATTTTTCCCTTCCTACATCTATTTTGTTTTTTTCTAAAAAATTAGAACACCAAAAATATTTATCTTTTATGATAGCTTCATAATGAGAGAGATTTATTTTGACCCCTTTATATTTTTTCCACTTATATTATTTATATTTGACATGTACATATTTTTTAGACCCCTCAATATTTGATTTTCTTAGTTGTACTATTCACTCATATCATGATCTCAACAATATCTTCAATTATAGACCTACCAAATAAGGTCAAGGGTAGGTGGCATGCATACATGCACTATGGAGGGCTCACTCTTGGAGGTATTCAAAAGAATCATCCAAAGAAGGACCCCACAAGGACCTTGTGCAGTGGGATAAAACGGTCGGTTTTGCTGAATTTTTAAAGTTCACTTGCTCTCCGAATTTGAAACGGTGATACAAACAAAAGTTGTAGCTCGTGGGCTGAAATTTTGCCTCAAATTTTTTCATATTTTTTTGAGCTACGAGCTGTGAGCTATGATTTTATTAGTGGACCCCAGTTCTCCCATGCTATGCAGCCACACTCTCTCTTCCACTTTATCATTTTTCTCTTTCACACACACTTCTCCACTCATCATCCCCACCTCTCTCACCACTCCTCTCTGCACCCTACTCACCTTCTCCTCAACCTTGAAGAATAAGAGAAACCATGGTGAACTCATACCTCCCACACACAATTCCATTCCAAAATTGACCACCTAGTCTCATTTTTCCTCCTCCAAATTACCCATATCTATCCAAAAAAACCACAAAATTCAGCCTCTTCTCTTAAAAGACAGCATCATGGTGGTTGATTACTCAGCTTCAATTACCTTGTCTCTCAAGGAAGGTCAAGAGTGGAGAAAAATGTACCGTCAAAGCTAGTGGACCGTCAACAAGCGTCAAAATTGGCCCTACTCAAGACACTTGGAGCATCAACCTTGTAAGAAATCCACCTTTTCTTACCTCTTAAGAGTTTTTCTTCCTTATTTGTATCCTACATGGATACTCCCATTGTAAATATCCAATTCCATTTGTAAATTAATACTAACTCTACTAACACTAACCCACTATGAAAAGTCCTATCACCTCCATTTCTCTCCTCTCTCTTTCCCCACCAACTTATTGATAATTCCAAGCAAAAGAAATTAGATAAATTGCTGAAAATCTAACCCAACCATGGTTAGAGGAGTAACCCTAGCCTTCAAAATTGCTATAAAAGGAGGGTGTAGCTGGCACAAAAGGGAGCCATAAGCAAGAGCACTATGCTATAGCTTGAGAAGCCAAGCTCAACCTCTCTAGAAGGAGCTCTTGAGTGGAAGCTCATTGTCTTATGCATGTGCATGTGTTGTAATAGGGGATTAGCAAGGGAACTCTATGCCATTGTAAGAGAGAGAGTGATCATTCAATTGAGAGTAGGAAATCTATCATTTCTCCTACTAGTGTAAGCCCAACATTTGCTGAATCAAGGAGGGTGGATTTGGACTAAGCCTGGATACTTTGTCTCCCTTCCAACGTGAAGGAATGGACAACAATGATGCGTAGGTGTCTTGGTGTTTTTTGTTAAGTTCTTGATAGCTTGTCTCTGGTGTTTTCATCAATCTAGCCATAAATCCCACATACTGTAAGAGGGCGACAGGGTGGAGAGGACTCCCCTGGCTTTAAGACAGTGATTGGGGTGGCTTTTCTTGTGATGTGTTGTGGTGAAATTTACGCAAGCTATGTTGAACAAATACTAATCTCACTTTGATTTGTCATGACAGATTTGTAAGAAGGTATTAATGCAACAAGCACCCCCTCCCCCTTTCTCTCTCTTTCTTAAATATATAGTTGTGTTTGCTTGATCATTGCCGATACGTTTCAAAGCAGCCTGAGCACTATCTCTCTCCCTCTCTCTCTCTCTCTCTCTCTCTCTCTCTCTCTCTCGTGTTTTAGTGTGTGAGAGTGTTCCATTGGTGTTAGGGTTAGTGTAAATTCCTTGCTTGTTTGTGGGTTGCTCTAACGATTCTCCTCTTTTGCGTCCTAGTTCGCTCTTAAACTAGGTGGTGCCCCTTGTGTAGTTGGGATTTGGCTGTGGGTTTGTTGTTTTGGTTTGTGTTGTGTTGTATCCCAGCCCCATTGAGCAGCACGGGAGCCTTGAAGGGTGTCTAGAGGTTGCTCTTCTTGTTGCCCGCCCCGGACCGCCTCAAATTGGTGCCCCCACTGAGGACGGCTTGTGTATTTTTGTGTAGAATCAACCTTTGGCATAGTCAAGTAGTTTGCATGAATCACAAAAATTTGTATGATCCCTTCATTCCCATTGCAAGGCAAAAGGTACACATAATTGTACGTACTAAGTTGCAATTTCAACGTGTCATTCGTAGAATTTTAGGTCCTCTTAAGTTGGTCGAGATGAACGCTTCAGTAAATCCTTTTATTTTGCCTCTCATTAGGTACGACCTTAGTTTGGACGTCTATATTTTTGTTTTGTTTTAAGCATTAGGTCATGCATAGACCATGGATAATGGCCCAGGAATAGAGGTTTTCCCCTTCCATTTCACTCCACACATTAGAATAAACATTGCAATTAGTAGGAAAATCCATTTTCAACAACGTATGGTGTTCATGTTTGGTGCCCAACGAGTAGGAGAAATTCTCGCATCACCAAACCCTGTCATCCTACCTCTTATTGATTATCATAGGTCGTTTGATGTGAATATCTTTATTTTGTTGTAGAATAGATTGCAAGCTAGAAAACATTATTGTGTAAATCTTTTTAAGAAATAAAAACAAAAACGGGTGTCACTTTGAAATCAATTCAATGGAAAGCCAACGCCAAATGTCTGGGTATCCTCTTTTCTTTGGAGATCCTGGAGAGGATGCAGAATTATTTTTAGCGAATTTCAAGATGTCTTGCCGTATTAAGAGGATAATAACTGATCAAGAACGTGTAGAAATGTTTGAGGTGGTCCTTAGGAAAGATGCTAGCACTTGGTTTGACTCTTTGCCTGAGGAAGTTAAGGGGAATTACACAGAAGTTTTGAATCGTTTCAAGAAATACTTCTTTGATCCCCAAAACACTCAAAAATTATGGCAAGACATTGTTTCTCATAAGCAAAAAGACTTAGATGACTACTACTTGTACAAGCAAGAGTTTCTACGTCTTTGGGCTCTATGGATACGAAATGTTGCTAACCCTGGTGATGGTGCAGAATTTCTAAAGAAGGAGAGGTTCATAGCCGGACTCTTTCCTGACCTTAAGGTAAAAGTTGAGGCGGGTGCACCTACTACCTTTGATGCAGCTGAAACTAGGGCTGCTGAGAAATATAGGAAACTCAAGTGCTTAAGGGGAGAGGTTCCAATAGAAGGTCTTAGACCCAAAGGTAAGTCACAAGCATCAACATCGAGGGAGCTTCCTAAGGTAACGGCGGAAGTAATTGAGAACTTAAACGAATCTTTAAGCAGCCTGTCAATTCACCTTGCACAAGCTGTAGGTCCAAAGGGACAAGCAAAGAAGTCTGAAGAGCGAGATCCACGACGTAGGAGAGTCTTGCAATGTTGGAATTGTGGAGAGTCTGGACATGGGATGTATAATTGTCCTTGGCCCCGTGGGGAGCCAGGGAGACCTAACTTGAATTACCCAGTGATGAATGCAGGTGAAGGAACTGGTCAACAACCAAGGCTTCTACAAAGACCAAATGGACCAAGACCACCTCCATAAGGGGTAGAAGGAGTTCCACCTTTTCCAGATCCAAATGTGCATGTGGTAGAGGTGACAAATTCAAATGAGGTTGACATGGAAGCCAATGGCATTAAGCGTGGCCGAGGAAAAGGTAAAGAGAAAGAAGGAGTCTCATCACAAAGTGACCATGGACGAGAAAAGAAGGCAAAGGAGACCAAGGAAGCTAAGAGGACTCGACGTCGTATCAACCTCCAAGACTTTCCTCTTGGACATGGAATGGCTCCATACAACCTGTTAGAAGACATGAGAGGTAAGGGTCCTGATATCTCATGGCCTCAATTTCTTGCATTATGTCCACAAGTTAGGAGGGATTTAACAAGGGCAGTTAGCACTGGGAGAAAGGTAAAAGAGAGTGTGCCTATTGTAAAAATTGCACAAGATGAAATGAATGAGGACATTACACCGGTGCTAGACTGTTACATCAAAGGAAGATTGGTTAGGAAAGGTCTAGTGGATGGGGGTGCACAAATTTGCATCATGACAGAAGGGCTCATGCAAAGACTAGGCATGCACATCCATGAGACACCTGAAATCAAAGTGAAAATGGCAAACAATAGCAAGGCTAGGTGCGTAGGCATTTGTAAAAATGTTTTTGTGGAGGTCTTTGGCATTAAGAAGGCAGTGGATTTCTATGTCATGTCTACCAAGGGAAATGGTTACCCATTTATCCTAGGAAGACCATGGCTAATGAAAATGCGAGCTTTGCAGGATTGGGAGAGTGGAAAGCTAATTTGCAGGAATGACAATCACAAGAAGGTTGTCTTTGACATGAAGGAGCAACGCCAAGAGGAGCTCCATGAAGAATCATCTCAAAGTGAGACGGAAGAAGGTTGGACCGATAGCACTTCAGAAGAAGAAAGTAGCGGCAGCATTACTGAAGAGGAGTCTTCCATCAAAGTCATGGGGGTAAGGTTTAAGCCAAGCAACCAAGAGACCTCTTCTCAAGGCTTGGAGGAGGTAGGTCCTCAAGAGAACGAAGGTGTTCAAGATGAAGGGATGCTGGAAGGTATGCTATCAACAACACTTACAAAGGATGAAAGAGAGGAGTTCAAATGTGTGCTAAGGAAGTTTCCTAAGCTTTTTGCTAAAGACTACACCGACGTGCGTGGAGTAGATGTTGTTCAACACAAGATTGAGTTGAAGCTAGAGGCCACACCTAAGGCTCAAAAGCTACGAAGGCTAGGAGTCATTAAGGAGCAGGCTCTACTCAAGGAGGTAAGAAAGCTTCTAGCAGCAGGTTTCATTTATCCAGTGGAGAATTCAGAGTGGGTCTCTCCCGTTGCTGTCACTCCTAAGAAAAACGGCAAGTGGAGGGTGTGTGTGGATTATCGTCCACTTAATGAGGAAACAAAAAGAGATCACTTTCCCCTCCCATTTCAGGATGAGATACTAAATGAAGTAGCTGGTCATGAGAAGTACACAGTGTGTGATGGCTACTCGGGTTACTTTCAAATAGGTATCGCATTGGAGGATCAATTGAAAACAACCTTTATCACTCCTTGGGGTTGTTATGCTTTTAGAGTCATGCCATTTGTCCTGACAAATGCTCCTGCAACTTTCCAACACTTCATGAACATGGTGTTTTAAGCATTCTTTGGAAAGTCCATTAGGGTTTTTATTGATGATTTTTGCATTTATAGCTCAAAATCATTGCATCTACAAAGGGTAGAAGAAGGTTTAAAGAAGCTCTATGACATGGGAGGTCAACTCAACCCCGACAAGTGTCACATAGCTGAGGATGAAGTGATCTTGCTTGGTCACAAGGTTTCCTATAAAGGCATTGAGGCGGATCCTTCAAAGGCAAAGGCTCTTATTGAGCTCCCCTCACCCAAGAATCTCAAAGAGGTCATATCATTCATTCAAAAAGTGAATTATATGTCACGCTTTATTCACTTAGCTTCGGAGTTGCTTCATCCTTTGCAAAAGTTGACACAACAAGTAGAATTTGCATGGTCTGATGAGCTTGAAGAGTACTTTTGTAACATTAAAGTCATTTTGTCAGAGCTACCAACACTCATGCCTCCATGTTGGGAGTACACATTCTTTGTTAGCTCTAGTGTTGGGAAGGAAACAATTGGTGCTGTGTTGCTACAACAAGATTCCCACAGTACAAGGATGCGACCCATCTACTTTGCTAGTAGGGTCATGAATGCTTTGGAGAGAGATTACACAGAAGCAGAACTCATGATGCTTTCTCTCATGTTTGCGGTGAGAAAGTTTAGGTCCTACCTGCTACCAAAACCTTTTGTAATTCTCACTGCAGAAAATTTGTTCCCTTGGGTGTCATCTCAAATGAATCTTAGTACTAGGATCTCAAAGTGGATTATGGAGTTGCAAGAGTTCCAATACTCTTTCAAGGTAGAAGATAGTGTGCGTGCACAATTGGCAGGGATTCTCACTTATAGGGTACATGAGAAGGAAATTAAGGTGCCTCAAGTAAAGACCCTACCATTGCCACCACCAAAAAGTATTCCCAATGCTTTTACCTTGTTCTTTGATGGAGCTTTTCGACGAGCCACAGGGAAAGCAGGGGGAGGGATAGTGTTGCTCAACCCAAGTGAAGAGGTGGTCATGAAAGAGAAGGTCAATCTACCAAGTTCAACTAGCAACAATGAAGCAGAATACGACACACTACTTCATGGTCTGAAGATGTGCATTGGCCAAGGGATACAACGCCTCATGGTAAAGGGAGATGCACTTCTCATTGTTAAACAGATTTTAGGCATTTGGGCATGCAAGAATGAAAGCTTACAGACAAAATTTCATGTCATTCGTAGATTGTTTAATCAATTTGAAGAAGTGCAACTATATCATATTCCTAGGAAACAGAATGAAGATGCCGATTCACTTGCACAACAAGTAGTTACATGTGTTGAGAAAGAAGTGCAGGTCATCATGGTGGCAGCAACTGTCAAGCAACCGAGATACCAGGGATTGGAGTCATTGACTCCCATCATTGGCTACATTTTGGAGGGTGAGTTTCCACCAGACTTCACAAAAGCTCAGAAGAGGAGACTCATGAAGAAGGCAAGCATGTATCTCTTCCTAGAAGGCTCCCTCTATCAAAGAGGGAAGGATAAAGTGTGCAGAAGAGTACCAACTATCGCGGAAATTCCAGCCATTCTAAAAGGTTTGCATGAAGAGGCATGTGGTGGTCATTTTTCCCAAGAATTAACTGTGAAGAAGATTTTGCTTGCGGGGTATGTTTGGCCAATTCTGCATGTGGATGTCCAACATTGGTATAAAAGTTGTCACAATTGTCAGGTAAATGGGAATAGAAGATTGATTTATGGTCCAAGGCAAATTGTGCTTGCAAATGGACCCTTCGAAAAGTGGGGCATTGATGCTATGGGTCCTCTGCCTAGGACAAAAAATGGTAAACTCTACATTCTAGTGGTTGTAGACTATATGACTAGGTGGGTGGAAGCACAAAGTGTGGCAAAGGTAAATGAGAGGACAGTGAGCAAATTCGTCTACACTCACATTTGTTGTAGATTTGGCACACCTTTGGAGATTGTTTCTGATAATAGTCCAGGGTTTAGAAAGGGATTGCTCACAAAATTCTGTGAAGAACTTCACATTCTACATCGTCACAGTACACCCTACTATCCCCAATCAAATGGTTTGGTAGAAAAAGCTAATGGTGTCATTGCAGGCATCATTAGAAAGATGGTGAAAAACAAGACAAAGTTGTGGGATGACTTCTTGGATGGTGCCTTGTGGGCGTATCGAACCACATATAGGGGAGCCACGGAGTTCACACCATTTCACTTGGTCTATGGTCAAGAGGCTTTACAGCCAATTGAGCTAAACATTCCAACAATGTGACTTCATGGCAAATCAGCACAAGATGATCAAGAAGCATGGATGGATCGACTTCTTACCTTAGCTGAGCTGGAGTGGAAAAGAGAAGCAGCATACGAGTGCTATAAGAGGAAAGCCACACAGACAAAGGAGAAGCTTGACAAGAAACTGAAGGACAAAGGCATCAATGAAGGAGATCTTGTGCTAAGGTATGACAATCGACTCGATAATCGTTTTGATGCCAAATTTGAAACAAGATGGCAAGGGCCATACATAGTCAAGAAGGCTTTCAATTCAAGTTACTATCAGCTTATGGACTTGAATGGTAAAGAGCACTCCAGGAAAGTAAACGGGTATCGCTTGAAGCCCTATTTGAGTCGCCTTCTACCAAAGGATCTACCAAAGATCTGTCAAAAGGCCACTGTCTCATGTAAGTCTTGTTACATGAAGCATGCGTGTAACTCTAGCCAAAATTGTGAGGGGCCAAACAATAAAGATCTTGTCAAGGACTCTGAAGCACTCTCTTTGGAAAAGATTCTTTATGATGGTACATGAATATACCATCATCCTAGGGGAGGGCTAATGATACCCGTTTTTCGGCTCTCTGTAATTGCCATAGTGAGTTATCTCACCCTATCAAATCACTCAAACATTGTGGTTACCCTCACCCTTTCACTGTATATAGGTGCGTGTGAGTTAGGGGACTTTTCCCATATCTCCTTACTGAAATAAAAAACCCTCAATTAGCTAGTCATTGGGCTAGTTGAGCCAAAAAAATAAAAAAATAAAAAAATAAAAAATATAAGTATATTATGGCCCATGCGTATGTAAATATTTCTTTGTATATAGGGCCTAAATAAAAGATTTTTTCATAATTATTTTGGTATTTATTTAAATATTTCTACCTAGGTGTGTGTTATTTATGCTCTGTACATTGCCTCACCATTACCACAATTTTTCTTACCATTTTTCATACTCTTTATTCCATATAGAAATATTTTCATGTAAGCTTCTCTCATATTTGGTGTAACTCCACCCCAACAAAAATCCAAAAAAACTAGTTTTATTTATGTGTATATTTTTTCACTATTGTGATTTTTCCCTTCCTACATCTATTTTGTTTTTTTCTAAAAAATTAGAACACCAAAAATATTTATCTTTTATGATAGCCTCATAATGAGAGAGATTTCTTTTGACCCCTTTATATTTTTTTCACTTATATTATTTATATTTGACATGGACATATTTTTTAGACCCCTCAATATTTGATTTTCTTAGTTGTACTATTCACTCATATCATGATCTCAACAATATCTTCAATAATAGACCTACCAAATAAGGTCAAGGGTAGGTGGCATGCATACATGCACTATGGAGGGCTCACTCTTGGAGGTATTCAAAAGAATCATCCGAAGAAGGACCCCACAAGGACCTTGTGCAGTGGAAAAAAACGGTCGGTTTTGCTGAATTTTTAAAGTTCACTTGCTCTCCGAATTTGAAACGGTGATACAAACAAAAGTTGTAGCTCGTGGGCTGAAATTTTGCCTCAAATTTTTTCATATTTTTTTGCGCTACGAGCTGTGAGCTATGATTTTATTAGTGGACCCCAGTTTTCCCATGCTATGCAGCCACACTCTCTCTTCCACTTTATCATTTTCCTCTTTCACACACACTTCTCCACTCATCATCCCCACCTCTCTCACCACTCCTCTCTGCACCCTACTCACCTTCTCCTCAACCTTGAAGAATAAGAGAAACCATGGTGAACTCATACCTCCCACACACAATTCCATTCCAAAATTGACCACCTAGTCTCATTTTTTCTCCTCCAAATTACCCATATCTATCCAAAAAAACCACAAAATTCAGCCTCTTCTCTTAAAAGACAGCATCATGGTGGTTGATTACTCAGCTTCAATTACCTTGTCTCTCAAGGAAGGTCAAGAGTGGAGAAAAATGTACCGTCAAAGCTAGTGGACCGTCAACAAGCGTCAAAATTGGCCCTACTCAAGACACTTGGAGCATCAACCTTGTAAGAAATCCACCTTTTCTTACCTCTTAAGAGTTTTTCTTCCTTATTTGTATCCTACATGGATACTCCCATTGTAAATATCCAATTCCATTTGTAAATTAATACTAACTCTACTAACACTAACCCACTATGAAAAGTCCTATCACCTCCATTTCTCTCCTCTCTCTTTCCCCACCAACTTCTTATTAATTCCAAGCAAAAGAAATTAGATAAATTGCTGAAAATCTAACCCAACCATGGTTAGAGGAGTAACCCTAGCCTTCAAAATTGCTATAAAAGGAGGGTGTAGCTGGCACAAAAGGGAGCCATAAGCAAGAGCACTATGCTATAGCTTGAGAAGCCAAGCTCAACCTCTCTAGAAGGAGCTCTTGACTGGAAGCTCATTGTCTTATGCATGTGCATGTGTTGTAATAGGGGATTAGCAAGGGAACTCTATGCCATTGTAAGAGAGAGAGTGATCATTCAATTGAGAGTAGGAAATCTATCATTTCTCCTACTAGTGTAAGCCCAACATTTGCTGAATCAAGGAAGGTGGATTTGGACTAAGCTTGGATACTTTGTCTCCCTTCCAACGTGAAGGAATGGACAACAATGATGCGTAGGTGTCTTGGTGTTTTTTGTTAAGTTCTTGATAGCTTGTCTCTGGTGTTGTCATCAATCTAGCCATAAATCCCACATACTGTAAGAGGGTGATAGGGTGGAGAGGACTCCCCTGGCTTTAAGACAGTGATTGGGGTGGCTTTTCTTGTGATGTGTTGTGGTGAAATTTACGCAAGCTATGTTGAACAAATACTAATCTCACTTTGATTTGTCATGACAGATTTGTAAGAAGGTATTAATGCAACAAGCACCCCCTCCCCCTTTCTCTCTCTTTCTTAAATATATAGTTGTGTTTGCTTGATCATTGCCGATACGTTTCAAAGCAGCCCGAGCACTCTCGCTCTCTCTCTCTCTCTCTCTCTCTCTCTCTCTCTCTCTCTCTCTCTCTCTCTCTCGTGTTTTAGTGTGTGAGAGTGTTCCATTGGTGTTAGGGTTAGTGTAAATTCCTTGCTTGTTTGTGGGTTGCTCTAACGATTCTCCTCTTTTGCGTCCTAGTTCGCTCTTAAACTAGGTGGTGCCCCTTGTGTAGTTGGGATTTGGCTGTGGGTTTGTTGTTTTGGTTTGTGTTGTGTTGTGCCCCAGCCCCATTGAGCAGCATGGGAGCCTTGAAGGGTGTCTAGAGGTTGCTCTTCTTGTTGCCCGCCCCGGACCGCCTCAATAGCTCATCTGCACCTCCATTAAGACCAACACTTGATAGAATAGATTCGAGTTCTTGTATACACTTCTCTCTTATTTCTACGGGCTCCATATTCCAAGCGTAATTAATATGGAGCATAAGCAGCTGGTCAAGAATTTGTAGACGAGCATGAAGGGTGCACACATACACATTTATCAATGGTATTGGAAGAATAGGATCCCTATTTGGATTCTGCATTTTTTTATTAGGGGGGACTTACTGGTCAAAATTGAGGGTACCTTGAAACCGTAGTTGTAGTGCTTTTCCCACTCTTTGTGTAGTGGGTACACCTTACACACAGTTGAATGTAACTTTTCCACCCTTATCCTTACAACCTTTTGACTTACTGGTCTTTGCACCCTTGCCCTTAGTTCCCATTGAGACTTTGCTATGGTGGCGATAAATGCATGGAAAGAGGGTCATTGCACCTTGCTTGCACCCTAACATACACTTGAGTCGGAGCGATAACTCTAAATGTCCATAAGGACATTTAAGCCCTTTCTGTCCGCATACTCACGCTCGTATGGTATGGGTTCATGTCCAATCATCGACCACTTCAAAACATACAAAAAAAACGTTATGTTAGAATTTAAAATTACAAATATCCATAACTACCAAACCTAAAGGGCGATGCAATAACACTTACAATGTTGGCCTCAAATGATGTCCATCTGTCACTCCCCAAGTGGTGCGAGCTCCCTGCTTCTACTCGCGCTCTGGCTACCTCCTTTTGTTGATTCCACTTGTCGGGATTCTCACATGCTGCTTGCTTTACGTTCTTCCGATCTTCTTTGGCTAGCCAATTTGGTCTGCTCCACCCATAATTTATTGCTTTCTGCACTTCAGAGCAGTTTTGCTTGCAGTACTCATACATCCGCACCTTTCAGCAAGTCTTAATTGAAGAACTCATCCTGATTTGACATGGGAAACTCGTCATGCAGCATGCTGATGACTTTGTCTTTTAATTCATTCAACATTTCACTCCAGGTATTTAGTATGTAGTGTCGAAATACCTAAGAGCTTGCCCAAACCATCCATAGTTGCTTAGGTAAGCTTTAGGAAATTTCAAGAGCACATATGGCAAGCCGTAAGAAAAACCGCAAGAAGAAATGCCAAATATATAAGCCGTTTCTGAAGTCCGTTCGCGGTTTTCTATGAAAAAATACAAACAGACTTCAAAAACGGCTTGTGCGCTTGCGAAAACCATCCATAGTTGATTAGCTAAACTTTATGCAAAGTCAAGAGTGTGTATGGTGAGCCATAGACAAAACCGTAAGAAGAAACGCCAAATATACAAGCCGTTTCTGAAGTCCGTTTGCGTTTTTCTATGATAAAGCGTGAACGGACTTCGGAAATAGCTTCTACGCTTGTCCAAACCATCCATAGTTGATTAGCTAAGCTTTAAGCAATATCAAGAGCGCGTATGGCAAGCCATAGATAAATCCGCAAGAAGAAACGCCAAATATACAAGCCGTTTTTGAAGTCCGTTCGCGTTTTTCCACGAGAAAACGCAAACGGACTTCCGAAACGGCTTCAACACTTGCCCAAACCATCCATAGTTGATTAGGTAAGCTTTAGATAAATTTAATAGCACGTATGGAAAGCCGTAGTCAAAACAGAGAGATGAAACACTAAATACATAATCCGTTTCTGAAGTTCGTTGCGTTTTTCTACGGAAAAACACAAACACTCTTCCAAAACGGCTTGTACGCTTGCCCAAACCATCCATAGTTGATTAGGTAAGCTTTAGACAATATCAAGAAGCTGTTTCAGAAGTCCGTTTGCGTTGTTCTACGAAAAAACGCAAACGGACTTAGGAAATGACTTCAACACTTGCCCAAACCATCCATAGTTGATTAGGTAAGCTTTAGAAAATATCAAGAGCGCGTATGTCAAGTCGTAGGCAAAAATCGCAAGAAGAAACGCCAAACACACAAGCTGTTTCAGAAGTCTGTTTGCATTGTTCTACGGAAAAACGCAAACGGACTTAGAAAACGATTTCAACACTTGCCCAAACCATCCATAGTTGATTAGGTATGCTTTAGGCAAACTCGGTAGCATGTTTGGCAAGCGTTAGACAAAACCGCGAGAAGAAACGCCAAATATACAACCCGTTTCAAAAGTTTGTTCACGTTTTTCTATGAAAAACACAAACGGACTTCGGAAACGGCTTCAAACTTGTGCAAACCATCCATAGTTGAATAGGTAAGCTTTAGGTAATGTCAAGAGCGTGTATGGCAAGCCGCATGCAAAATCGCAAGAAGAAACGCCAAACACACAAGCCGTTTCTTAAGTCCATTCGCGTTTTTTAATGAAAAAACGCAAACGGACTTCAAAGAGGGCTTGTGTGCTTGTCCAAACCATTCATATGCAATTAGATAAGGTTTAGGCAAAGTCAAGAGCGCGTATGGCAAGCCGTAGACAAAATCGCAAGAAGCAACGCCAAACACAAACGGACTCAGAAAACGGCTTCAACACTTATCCAAACCATCCATAGTTAATTAGGTAAGCTTCAAGAAATATCAAGAGCGCGTATGGCAAGCCATAGATAAAACCGCAATAAGAAACGCCAAATATACAAGCCATTTTTAAAGTCCGTTCGCGTTTTTCCACGAAAAAAACGCAAACAAACTTCGAAAACGGCTTCAACACTTCCCTAAACCATCCACAGTTGATTAGATAATCTTTAGACAAAGTTAATAGCACGTATGACAAGCCGTAGGTAAAACAGCAAGATGAAATGCTAAATACAATAGCCGTTCGTTTGTGTTTTTCTACAGCAAAACGCAACAGACTTAAGAAATGGCTTGTGCACTTGACCAAACCATCCATAGTTGATTAGGTAAGCATTAGGTAATGTTACAAGCGTGTATGTAAAGCCATAGGCAAAATCGCAAGAAGAAACGCCAAATATACAAGCCGTTTCTGAAGTCCGTTTGTGTTCTTCTACGGAAAAGCGAAAACGAACTTGGAAAATGGATTCAACACTTGCCCAAAAAATTCATAGTTGATTAGGTAAGCTTTAGCCAAACTCAGTAGCGCATTTGGCAAGCAATAGACAAAACCGCAAGAAGAAAAGCCAAATATACAACCCATTTCAGAAGTTTGTTCGCGTTTTTCTTTAAAAAATACAAACGAACTTCGGAAACGGATTCAACACTTGCCCAAATCATCCATAGTTGATTAGGTAAGCTTTAGATAATGTCAAGAGCCTGTATGGCAAGCCGTAGGCAAAACCATAAGAAGAAACGCCAAACACACAAGCCATTTCTTAAGTCCGTTCGTATTTTTTTACGGAAAAATACAAATGGACTTCGGAAACGCTTGTGTGCTTGTCCAAACCATTCATATGTGATTAGGTAAATTTTAGGCAAAGTCAAGAGCGCATATGGAAAATCGTAGACAAAAACACAAGAAGCAACGCCAAACACACAAGCCGTTTCTAAAGTCCGTTTGCGTTTTTCTACGAAAAAACACAAACGGACTTAGGAAATGGCTTCAACACTGGCCCAAACCATCCATAGTTGATTAGGTAAGCTTTAAGAAATATCAAGAGCACGTATGGAAAGCCGTAGATAAAACCACAAGAAGAAACGTCAAATATACAAGCCATTTCTGAAGTCCGTTCGTGTTTTTTTACGAAAAACGTAACGGACTTCCGAAACGGGTTCAACACTTGTCCAAACCATCCATATTTAATCAGGTAAGCTTTAGACAAAGTTAATAGCGTGTATGGCAAGCCATAGGCAAAACGGCAAGATGAAACGCTAAATACACAAGCCGTTTCTGAAGTCCGTTTGCGTTTTTCTACGGAAAAACGCAAACGGACTTCAGAAACGGCTTGTATGTACGCTTGTCTAAACCATCCACAGTCGATTAAGTAAGCTTTAGGAAATATCAGGAGCGCGTATGTCAAGCCGTAGGCAAAACTGCAAGAAGAAATACAAAACACACAAGCCGTTTCTGAAGTCCGTTTGCATTTTTCTACAGAAAAACGCAAAGGGAGTTAGGAAAGGGCTTCAACACTTGCCCAAACCATCCATAGTTGATTAGTTAAGCTTTAAGTAAAGTCAATAGAGCATTTGGCAAGCGATAGACAAAACGATGAGAAGGAACGCCAAATATACAACCCGTTTAAGAAGTCCGATCGCGTTTTTTCACGAAAAACACAAACGGACTTCGAAAACGGCTTCAACAGTTGCCCAAACCATCCATAGTTGATTAGATAATCTTTAGGTAATGTCAAGAGCCTGCCGTAGATAAAAACGCAAGAAGAAAAGCCAAACACACAAGCCGTTTCTTAAGTCCGTTCGCGTTTTCTTACGAAAAAATTACACAAACGGACTTCAAAAACGGCTTGTGTGCTTGTCCAAACCATTCATATGTGATTAGGTAAGATTTATAAAAATTCAACAGCACGTATGGCAAGCCGTAGACAAAATCGCAAGAAGAAACGCTAAACACACAACCCGTTTCTGCAGTCTGTTTGCGTTTTTCTACCAAAAAACACAAACGGACTTAGGAAACGGCTTCAACACTTGCCCAAATCATCCATAGTTGATTAGGTAAGCTTTAGGTAAAGTCTGTAGCATGATGGCAAGCCATAGGCAAAACCGCAAGAAAAAACGCCAAATACACAAGCCGTTTCTGAAGTCCGTTTGCGTTTTTCTACGAAAAAACGCAAACGAACTTCAGAAATGGCTTGTGCGCTTGTTCAAACCATCCATACTTGATTAGGTAAGATTTAGGAAATGCCAAGAGCGCGTATGGCAAGCCGTAGAAGAAACACTAAATATATAAGCCGTTTCTGAAGTCCGTTTGCGTTTCCCTACGGAAAAATGCAAACGGACTTAGAGAACGACTTCAACACTTGTCCAAACCATCCATAGTTGGTTAGGTAAGCTTTAAGTAGAAAAATGAGAACGGGCTTCACAAACGGCTTGTATATTTGGTGTTTCATCTTGCAGTTTTATTTACGGCTTGCCATACGCGCTCTTGACTTTGCCTAAAGCTTACCTAACCAACTATGGATAGTTTGGATAAGCACACAAGCCATTTTCGAAGTTCGTTTGTATTTTTCCACCAAAAAATACGAATGGACTTAAGAAACAGCTTCTGTGTTTGGCGTTTCTTGTTGCGGTTTTACTACGCCTTGTCGTATGCACTATTGAATTTGCTTAAAGCTTACCTAATTAACTATGGATGGTTTGGACAAGTGTTGAAGTCGTGTTCTAAGTCTGTTTGCATTTTTTCGTAGAAAACACAAACGGACTTCAGAAACAGCTTGTGTTTGGTGTTTCTTCTTACGGTTTTGCCTACAGCTTGACATACACGCTCTTGAAATTGTGTAAAGCTTACCTAATCAACTGTGGATGGTTTGGATAAGTGTTGAAGCCGTTTTCGAAGTCTGTTTGCGGTTTTCCGTAGAAAAACGCAGACGGACTTCAGAAATGGCTTGTATATTTGATGTTTCTTCTTACGGTTTCGTCTACGGCTTGCCATACGCGTAACTATGGATGATTTGGACAAGCCGTAGTAAAACCGCAAGAAGAAACACCAAACACAGAAGCTGTTTCTTAAGTACATTCATGTTCTTTTGCGAAAAAATACAAACGGACTTCGGAAATGGCTTTTGTGCTTGTCGAAACCATTTATAGTTGATTAAATAAGATTTAGGCAAAGTCAAGAGCGCGTATGGCAAGCCATAAACAAAACTGCAAGAAGAAACGCCAGATATACAGGCCGTTTCTGAAGTCCGTTCGTGTTTTTCGTAGAAAAACGCAAACGGACGGCTTGTATATCTGGCATTTCTTCTTGTGGTTTTGTGTACAGCTTGTCCAAACCATCCATAGTTGATTAGGTAAGCTTTAAGCTAAGTCAAGAGAGCATATGGCAAGCCATAGACAAAATCGCAAGAAGAAACACCGAATATACAAGTCGTTTTTGAAGTCCGTTCGTGTTTTTCTACGAAAAAATGCAAACGGACTTCGAAAACGGCTTCAATACTTGTCCAAACTATCCATAGTTTATTAGGTAAGCTTTAGGCAATGTCAAGAGAAGGTATGTCAAGCCGTAGGCAAAACCGTAAGAAGAAACACCAAACACAAGCCGTTTCTGAAGTCCATTTGGGTGTTTCTACGAAAAAATGTAAACAGACTTATGAAATGGCTTCAACACTTGTCCAAACCATCCATATTTGATTAGGTAAGCTTTAGGCAAAGTCAATAGCGCATATGGCAAGCCGTAGTAAAACCGCAAGAAGAAACGCCAAACACAGAAGGTGTTTCTTAAGTTCGTTTGCGTTTTTTTGCGGAAAAATGCAAACGGACTTCGAAAATGGCTTTTGTGCTTGCCCAAACCATTTATAGTTGATTATGTAAGATTTAGGCAAAGTGAAGAGCACGTATGGCAAGCCGCAGAGAAAACCGCAAGAAGAAATGCGAGATATACAAGCCGTTTCTCTAGTCTGTTCGCGTTTTTCTATGGAAAAACGCAAACGAACTTCAAAAACGGCTTGTGCGCTTGCCCAAACCATCCATAGTTTATTAGGTAACCTTTAGGCAAGGTCAAGAGCGCGTATGGCAAGCCGTAGACAAAACCGCAAGAAGAAACGCCAAATATAAAAATTAAAAAAAACAAAATAAGTCCTTGATCTTATGCACCACTGTGTGTTTCAACAATAGGAATTCCCTTTTGTAGCCTGATGTCGTCCTTTGGTACCCATGTTGCACGCAAGAGATTTCGTGCGGTGGCAGTGACACTAAAGAAGGACCCCGCCGCCTTCCAAGAAGCACGAATCACAGCCCTTGAGGCTCATATTCAAGAACTCACCGAGGAGAATGAGAGACTTAAAGAACGTTTACAAAAGCTTGAAGATGCAAAGGAAGAAGAGAGCCAAGCTCTGCTTGAAAAAGAGTACACAGTTGAAGTGGCAGTGTAGAAAGAATCACATGAAACAACACATAAGAAGATTGACACCAAGATATAGGTGGCCTTACAAGAATTCCGGCTACAAGAATCTCTTGGCCTCAAGGTGAGCATTGGGGGGCTACACTTATCATGGTGTACCATGGAGGACACCCTTCAGGCAAAAATCAACAAGCTCAATGACATTCTTCAACCTATCTACATCAAGCCCGAAATTGTTGCTTGGATCAATGATACACATAGACATGTGCCACCCAAGCATTGCATACTCACTTTCAAGGACAAAGATGAGCGTATGAAGTTGCTACGTCAATCTCCATTTCTCAAGGGAAAAAAGCTTTGAAATGCAGAAGAATGGACCATGAATCAACTCAAGAGTAAAGCAAGCAATCTCAAGAAAATGCACAAAGCATACAAGCAAAGCAAATGGGCAGTCTACCAGGTGGCAAAGAGATCATCTAAGAATTTCAAAAACCCAAACCAGCTCTCCCCTTAGCCGACCCTTAGGTTTTTGTTCTCTCTTTTCTCCTACTCTACCCTCTTGATGGACCCTTAGTCCTTAATTGATATGTATCAGCCTGCACTGAGAAGCAATTGTTGTAATGTTGTGTTTTTGTTTTCAAGGGTCATATATGACCTCCGTGGAAGATAATTCAATCTCTCTCTCTCTCTCTCTCTCTCTCTCTCTCATACTAAAGATATATTAGTTGAAAGAGCCATTAAAATCGGGAGAGCTAGACGTCCACGATATCAATCGAGGCTCCATCAGAGGATCAAGACTACTCTAGCACGATATGGGAGATACCCATTACGTCTACTTACAAAGTCACACATTGACGAAGCTCTTCACTGACCGATGCACTACTTTCTCAGACAACGCCCAATGCTGGAAATTGATGAAGATGATGATGATTTTAGTCTTCCACTTTACTTCACTTTTATGTTTGTACCTATAAGACATTAGATTAGATCCACAAGGAGTTTATCATATTGGTCTCATAAGTCATTTAGGCATTTTGAAGACGTTAAATATATCATTTCACTTCATTTGTTTATCTCTCTCACTCCCTCTCTTTCTCTCTCTCTCTCTCTCTCTCTCTCTCTCTCTCTCTCTCTCTCTCAATGTGTATGTGTGTGTTCTTTGTTTACGCATGTGTGTGTACCTCTCTCTCTCTCTCACACACACACACAGAGTGTAGAGAGAGAGAGAGAGAGAAAGAAAGAGGGGAAGGGAACATAAGAGAGAGGAGAGGGAGGGAGCATACCTGGCTCTCCCTCCTCTCCTCATGTGTGTGTGTGTGTGAGAGAGAGAGAGAGGGGGGGGGGGGGGGGGGGGGGGGGGGGGGCACGTATACCTATTGTGAAGAGAGCGCCAAAACTCAGATCTACAGATCTGAGTTTCGGGTGCCCTCAAATTATTTTTACAGGGTCGGCGTCGCTATGAGCGTCTCTATGAGCATCTCTATAAGCGTCTCTATGAGCATTGCTATAAGCGTGTCTATGAGCGTCGCTATAAGCATCTCTATGAGCATTGCTATAAGCGTGTCTATGAGCATCGTTATAAGCGTCTCTATGAGCGTCGCTATAGGCATCTCTATGAGTACCTCTATAGTCTTTGTAATATAGCGACGCTGGGCTTTTTCCCATTTGAGCGTCGCAATACAACTGTCGCTACATTGAAGGACCTCTTGTAGTGAACACATGCACGTCGGCCTAATAGTAAGCATGCCACCCATTACAAGAGCATTACCACACCATAGATCCAAAAAAATATCTCCCAATAAAACATTCTGTCAAGGAGAATATTGATGCTAGCATTGTGAATAGGTGAAACCTGGGTTCTGGCACGTGTGGCTGTTTAGAATCAAGGTCAGAGTGGTGAAAGATACTTTTGTGGGGGCAATTGATCCTTGGATGTCTTAGGGCTTCATCTAGATTTTGGATTATGTTGTGAGATACTTTTGTGGGGGAAACGATCCTTGGAAGTTGGCCACCTCTCAAAACACCCCCAAATTTTGAGATTGACTCCATGCGATGTACAGCGAGAGAAAGAGCTTGCAGTTGTGCACCTCCAGAATCACCGCACGTTGGTGTATGGTGTTTGTAGAGGGTGTGGTCATGTGGGGTATTTAGTGTTGGGGTATAAAGCCCAATGTGGTTGCCCAGGTAAGTGGGCGGGCCGCTAGGTATGTACACATATTCTTTTGTAAAAACCTAATAAGAACTCACTATGCTCTACACATTAGAGTAGAGCGAGTTCACCATATCGTCGTGCTCTTCTTCTCGCACTCTCTTTCGCGTCGCACTTGTTGAGATGTCGAGCTCTACACCTTGAGCTGGCATCCACTATGGGTCTTGGCCGCTTACGGCATTTACTCACTGGCGCGTTAGGTGACCGACACAGAGGATCTCTGCCAGTGATTCTACAGCTGTACTACACTTATAGTGCCAGCCTAGTACGCTTCTAGCGAGTTTACACTTAGTGACCGCATGTACATATGTGCTACTTTTCAGCTTTAGCACTTAGTCATTTTGTACTCTCTTTTCTGTGAAGAAGAAGAAGAAGCTTTCCATATCTGTGTGCTTTGTGCTTGTCTTGTGTAGCTCTCTTGCATCCTCATTCTTTACATGGTATCAGAGCCTGGTCCAGGCAAGAGAGGCTAAGAGAGCAAGAGCATCACAATCCCTTCGTTCGCAATCCACGACTAGATGCAGGTCTCCAAAGTGCAGTATACAGAGATTTACTGTACAAGTGCAATGGTTGTATGTACGCTTGATTGTGGACACTCGTTGAGTGTAGAAAGCGTTATAGGTACCACGATAGCAAGTTCAGCAGATTTGCAGGTTTTTGCAGATTGCAGCTATTTTGTCTTAGTGCTTCAAGATGTCTGATGGTTTCAGTCAGATTGTTACTGAGAAGCTTGAGAAAAATAACTACCCTGCATGGAAGTTCAAAATAACAAATTTCCTAAAAGGAAAAGGTTATTGGGACTATGTAGAAGGAGACAATGAAAAGGAACCAGAGATTCCCGAGGCAAATGCTACAGCAGAACAAAGGAAAGCTTTGAGGGACTGGCAACAAGGACAAAGCAAAGTGATGTATTGTCTTTTTATGAGCATCACAGATGGCATGATGGGCTATCTACAGGATGTTGAAACCCCCGCCATTGCATGGAGAAACTTAGGCAGAGTGTTCGAGGTGAACACCAAGGCCAAGAAGCTTCAACTAAAGTCGGAGTTAAATCAGGTTAAGAGGAACAACCTCTCCATCAATGATTATGCTTTGAAGATCAAGAGTATCATTGAGGCTCTTGGATCTATTAAAGTCTCAGTGGAAGACGATGACATTGTCCGTGCATGCTTGGATGGTCTAGGAGATGAGTATGTACATTTCAGGTCTTCCATGAATACAAGAGACGACATCCCCATGTTCCAAGATTTGATTTCTATGCTTATTCTGGAGGAGAAGAACCTTGACACATCTTCTTCTCATGGCAGAAATAATTCTAAAAAGGCCTTCTATTCTAACTCCAACAGAGGTAGAGGTAGAGGTCGTGGTCGAGGCCCAAGGGGTTGCAGGGGCCAATTTCTGGAAGGTCAATCAAATCAAAACAATACACGTGGCAGGGGAAACCAGTCTCAAGGCAGGGGGAGTCAAAGAGGTCGTGGTGCAGGATCAAGCAGGCAGCAACATACTCCAGATAACAGAGAATGTTGGACTTGTGGTGAAAGAGGTCACATGTCACGTGACTGTCCAAAGGGAAAAGCAAGTGGAAAGAGAGAACAGGGCAACTATGCATCTACTAGCAGAGATGCAGATGACAGCAAAAACGAGCGCATGTTTGTTATGCAGCATGTAATGAATACAATGACTGCAGAGAATTCTACCCAAGATGATGTTTGGTATGTGGATTCAGGTGCCTCTAATCACATGACGTCTCGTGGAGAGTGGTTTAGAGATATGCGCAAACCAGATGTGTCAAGCTATGTGCAGACAGGAGATGACACAGCTCACCCCATTGCTTATGTAGGGGACATACCTCTATATACGAAGAGTGGGAAATCAAAGTACTTAGCAGATGTATTTCATGTCCCAAACATTACAAAGAATCTTGTTTCTATTGGACAAATGGTTGAGCAGGGTTTGCAGGTTCGCTTCAATCCAAATGGCTATTACGTAGAAGATTTCCAGAATGGTTGTAAGCTGATCACAGAGGGCAAATGTGTGGGCAGAATGTTTACGCTGAATGTAGACATGCCTGAGGTAAAAGCTGCATTATTTGCACAGGGCACAGGTGTTGTGGCTAATGTTGACATTTGGCACAAACGCATTGGCCATGTCAATGAGCAGAGATTGCGCATCATGTAATCAAAATAGATTGTAAAAGGTTTGCCCAAATTCAAGGTGGATGGTATGCATAAAGTGTGTGCAGCATGCCAGTTTGGAAAACAGTCAAAGGGCTCATTTCCACATGAGCGCAATGTATGTAAAAAGCCACTTGAGGTGGTGCACACAGATGTTTGGGGTCCAACCGATACTGCAAGTATACATGGTTGCAGGTATTATGTCTCTTTCATTGATGACCATACAAGGAAAGTATGGGTCTACTTCATGCGTAACAAAAGTGAAGTGTTTGGTCACTTTCAAGACTTCAAAGTCATGATTGAGAAGGAGACAGATACGCAAATCAAGACATTGAGGTCAGATGGAGGGGGAGAGTACTTCTCCAATGATTTTTCAGATTTTCTGCGAATGCATGGTATACGCAGGCAGTTTACATGCAGATATACTCCACAACAGAATGGGGTCGCAGAAAGGAAAAACAGGCACATTGCAGAGGTTGCACCTGCATTGATGAATGAGAAGAACATGCCTCATCATTTCTGGGCTGAAGCCGTAAATACAGCTGTGTACATTATGAACAGGACACCTACAGCTGCGGTGCATGATGTAACACCTGAGGAAAAGTTTACAGGTACAAAGCCTGATTTGGCACACTTGAAAGTGTTTGGCTGCATAGCTTACGTGCATGTACCAGATGAGTTGCGTAGGAAATTGGATCCTAAAGCAGAGAAATGTATTCTTGTGCGATATTCCCTTGAACAAAAGGGGTACAGGTGCTACAATCCTACTACACAAGAATTATGAGTGAGCAGAGATGTAGTCTTTGATGAGATGAGTAGCTGGTACAGTAATGCACATGGCACTATTGGGGCTGATGTAAAAGATGATGTGGTTGTACAAAATGTGAGGCCACAGTGACAGGTTTTGAGTGGACCACAAGAGTCCTCTTCTCGTGGCTCTGTTGAGAAACCATGGAATGGTAGACTACGTACGCAGGTTATTCCACCAACAGGTACAGGGAATGTATCACAAAAAGGAAAGGAAAAGGTTGATGAACCTCCCTTTATGGCTGATGCATCATCAGGTTTTTCACATGTAGACATGGATTGAAATGGTTCTGAACAAAGTCTTGATGAGGAATTTGGAATTCCGGCTGTGAGGACACCTGGTGTAAGGAAAGTACAAGAAGATGCTAGAGGGCAAAGGAGTGACCCAGGACCGCGCAGATCTAATAGAGTCAGAAATCCAGTTCAGAAATTAACTTATGATGGGTATCTAGCGCATCACCAAGCCTACATGGCTAAGGTGATACAGGATGTGGAGCCCACATGTTTTGAGGATGCAGTTGGAAATGTGCATTGGGATGATGCAATGAATGAAGAGATGGCTGCATTGGAAGCAAACGACACATGGGAGTTGGTGCCATTGCCAAGTGGCAAGAAAGCTATTGGCTGTAAATGGATGTATAAAACCAAGCATAAGGCTGATGGTAACATTGAGCGTCACAAGGCAAGGCTGGTTGCAAAGGGTTATGCACAGACGTATGGCATAGACTATGAGGAGACCTTTGCTCCAGTGGCAAAGATGACGACTGTGAGAGCTGTCATAGCAGTGGCTGCATCTAGAGGATGGATTATGCATCAAATGGATGTAAAGAATGCCTTCTTGAATGGTGAGTTGCAAGAGTAAGTGTATATGGATCAGCCACCTGGTTATGTCGATCCAGGTTACCCAGATTATGTATGTAGACTTCTCAAAGCTTTGTATGGTTTGAAGCAGGGCTCTAGAGCATGGTATGACAGGATTGCCAAGTATCTTGTCAGTATTGGTTTTAGGAGAGCTCATGCCGATCATTCACTCTATGTACGTGAGAGTGATGTGGGGATTGTGGTCATTACCATATATGTAGATGACCTTATTATTGTTGGTGACAATGCTATGGAGATTGACCATGTGAAGGGTCTTCTCAAACAGGAGTTTGAAATGAAAGATTTAGGCGAGTTGCGCTACTTTCTTGGCATTGAGGTGATCAGGACTCCAGAGGGTGTATGGCTATCACAGAGACAGTATGCTTTGGACATGTTGTCAAAGTATGGTATGGCTGATTGTAAGCCAATTTCTATTCCCTTGGATGTGAATGCAAAGCTGAGTGCAGAGAAGGGTGATGTTGTTGAGGATGTCAACATGTACAGGAAGATTGTGGGTAGTCTAATCTACTTGACTATCACGAGGCCAGACTTGAGCTACACAGTAGGCTTGGAGAGTCAGTTCATGCAGCTTCCGAGGAAGCCACATTTGGATGGATTACGACGCACACTTAGGTATGTGCAAGGTGCTCTTGACTACGCATTGTTCTATGCAGCATATGCACCATTAGCATTGTATGGGTATACAGATGCAGATTGGGTAGGTAGCATTGTTGATAGGAGATCTACGAGTGGCTTCATGTTCTCTTTTGGGAGTGCTGCTGTTACTTGGAGCAGCAAAAAGTAGCCTACGGTTGCTTTATCGAGCACAGAGGCCGAGTACAGAGGTGCAGCAGTTGCGGCGTGCGAGATAGCTTGGCTACGCGCATTACTTGAGGACTTGGGAGTGCAGGTGGACCTGCAGATTTTCATCCATTGTGACAACCTCAGTAGCATGTAGTTGGCTAGGAACCCAGTGTTCCATGCTAGGACCAAACACATAGAGGTCCATTACCACTAGGTTCGACTTGGTCTATGTCAGCACAGAGGAGAAGATAGCGGATATCTTTACCAAGGCTCTCGGAGCTGAGAAGCTTCGACGTTTCCGGACTATGTTTGGACTCTGCGACATGCAGAGCTCGAGGGGGAGTGTTGAGATGTCAAGCTCTACACCTTGAGCTGGCAGCCACTATGGGTCTTGGCCTCTTACGGCATTTACTCACTGGCGCGTTAGGTGACCGACACGGAGAATCTCTGCCAGTGATTCTACAGCTGGACTACACTTATAGTGCCAGCCTAGTACGCTTCTAGCGAGTTCACACTTAGTGACCGCATGTACATATGTGCTACTTTTCAGCTTTAGCACTTAGTCATTTTGTACTCTCTTTTCTGTGAAGAAGAAGAAGAAGCTTTCCATCTCTGTGTGCTTTGTGCTTGTCTTGTGTAGCTCTCTTGCATCCTCATTCTTTAGAGCACTTCCGCTCGTACTCCTTCAACTGGTATCAGAGCTCAGATCGAGGCTCGTGGTAGCACTGCAGGAGGCTAGAGTCACCAACTCAGATTGGAGTGAAATTTGACAGGCAAAGACACGGCCCCAAATCTTGTGGGGAAGGCCAAAGGGCTTGGTGTTGTCAGAATTTCATTCTGAGGTCATCTCGACCACCGTTCGGCTTCAACAAAGGTCTGCGTAGGCCATTTTCGACTACGTGGCCTCAGCGGGTACAGATCCGACTTTGCAAATTTGGGGTTTTCGGCCTACGGCTGTAGGTGTTGAGGATATCGACACTCCCAGAGTGTTGATTTGTGACTGTCTACACATCGAAGGACGGCTCACAGTTCTTGGAGGCGTGTCACATACGACACGGGCGCATCTACACACAGACTGTAGGCGACATCCACTAGTTCATCAGGTAGCTTGTGTTTGCTGCTTGATATTCCAGATTTCATCCTGACATTGCAGGTACTTACACATGGGATGTATTTTCAGAGATGATGTATGTTTGTTAAGGGTTTGCTGGCTGTGAGTCACGCAGCAAACAACTGCCGCAACGGTTACAGCATACAGTGGGAAATTTGTGGATGTATGACTTTGTGGGAAGTCTATGTACTGTCAGATTTACTGCAGCCTTTGTTGAAGGTCGAGTGAGGTTTTATTGAGCTGGGGGATTCTCGAATGTTGAGATCCTTTCGGTGATACAGGTCTTGGAGCGATCCCTCGAGCACCCTTAGATAGGCAGCTAGGATGTATTGACTGTGAGTTAGACAGTTGGGATTGCATCTTTGCTTTACTGCCGTTGAGGCATTGTCGTAGTCTATGCTTACAGGACAGTGACAGGACAGTGAGAGACAGTACAGGTGCAGGATAGGTTTACCCGCAGCTTACAGTGTCAGAGAGACAGTGTTTTTTGAGCTATTTTTTGGTCTGTTTTTAGTACACCAAAGCCATTTTACAAAGGAGACTCTGCTAGAATTTCTGCAGAATCTGAAGCTTTCTTAGTTCATTTGACAGGTTGATATTGGTTCAGAGGTCAGTTTACAGGGGAAACTCTGCCGAATTTTTCCCAGAAAAGTAAACTACTGTGAAGCGTAGCTATGGCTGGATCACAGGACACCGCTCTTTACAATATCAAGAAGCTAGATGGAACCAATTTTCCATTGTGGAAGAAGTAGATTTGGCACGTGTTGGTACAAAAGAAGCAGATAAAACCTATAAAGCTCAAGGGGATAAAACCAGAAGATATGGACGAAGATGAATGGAACGAAATGGATGAATTGGCACTTTCTACCATTATGCTGACTTTGGCAGAAAG
The DNA here is from genome assembly GCF_014529385.1 of Adiantum capillus-veneris. Classification (NCBI taxonomy): domain Eukaryota; kingdom Viridiplantae; phylum Streptophyta; class Polypodiopsida; order Polypodiales; family Pteridaceae; genus Adiantum; species Adiantum capillus-veneris. The sequence goes on from NC_140951.1 coordinate 103,193,988, forward strand.
CGTTTACTTCAATGTAGCAGACGAGATGTCGGATTATCAAGCATGGTTAAAGCTGAGTGATCTTTATGAGAAGCAGAGTGCAGCTTCACAGGTATACTGGCTTAAGAAGCTTGTTGACTTGAAGATGAAAGAAGGGACACCTATGTCCAATCATCTGAATGAATTCAACACAATCTATAGTCAATTGTCAGCTCAAGGTGTCAAGTTTGATGAACCTGTTAGAGCTATGTTCCTGTTGATCACATTGTCGGAATGTTGGGACACTTTTCGCACAGCTTTGAGTAATTCTGCACCTCCAGATGGTTTGAACATAGCAGGTGTAGAAGGAAGTCTGCTTATTGAAGAAACCAATACAAAGACAATGGACAAAGGCAAAGGAACAGCCTTAGTTGTCAGGGGAAGGACCAAAGAAAAGTACAAAGGTGGAAAGAGGAATCAGTCTCGTAGCAAGTCCCGTAGTGCTAAAGGCAAGAGTGACATAGAATGCTACCATTGTGGAAAGAAGGGTCACATGAAAAGAGACTGCAGAGAATGGAAAGCAGAAAATGGGAAAGAGAAAGCTGAAGACCATGGTGAGAAGAACAAGTCCTCAATGAAGATTCAAGAAATAAATGTGACAAAAATTGTTGCAGAGGATGACAGTCTAGTGTCAGGAGACATCTACTTCTTGAAGAATACAATGGACTCAGCTCTTCTTACAGCATCTGATGGAAATGCACTGAGTGACTGGATTATAGACTCAGGGGCATCACTTCATGTGTCTCCAAACAAGGAGTGGTTTACTTCTTATGTGACCACTAAAGATCATGTTCGGCTAGGCAATGAGCAGACATGTGAGATCTTAGGTGTTGGAGATGTTCAATTGAAGTTTCAGAATGGCTCTTCTTTCACGCTGAAGAATGTGAGACATGTTCCCGCAATTACAAAGAGCTTGATCAGCACAGGTTTACTTGATGATGCTGGCTATGTCACCATTTTTGGACAGAACATGTGGAAGATATCCAAGGGTTCTATGACAGTAGCACATGGAGTAAATTCTGGAGGACTTTACATGATTTATGTATCAAATGTCTCTAAAAATGTAATCAATGTAACCGAGCAGCCGAACGTTTCTTTGTGGCATAGTCGGTTAGGACATATGTCCAAGAAGGGAATGGAAATCTTGTCTCGTTCTGGTTATTTGCCTGGCTTTTCATTTAATGATTTTGAATTCTATGAACATTGTCTGTATGGTAAGCAAACACAACAGCCACATAAGCATAGAAGCAGTAGAAGAGATACACAGTTGGCACTTGTTCATAGTGATTTGTGTGGACCTATGCCTAACCTATCTCTAGGGGGAGCTTCTTCCTTTATGACATTTATAGATGATTACTCGAGGAAAGTATGGGTTTACTTTCTCAAGCACAAGGTAGAAGCGTTTAGCGTTTTCAAAACGTTTGTGACACTTGTGGAGAATCAGAGTGGCAAGAAGCTTAAATTCTTACGCACTGACAATGGTGGAGAGTATGTTTCGAAGGCCTTTCAGGACTTTTGTGAGTCAAAAGGTATAAAACATGAACTTACTGCTCCTTACAATCCTCCTCAAAATGGTGTTGCTGAGAGAATGAATAGGACCATACAAGAGAAGTTCAGAAGTATGTTGTCTAATGCACCGCTGCCAAATGGGTTTTGGGCTGAAGCTGTATCAACAGCTGTTCATCTTGTAAATAGATCTCCTAGCAAGGTTTTTTAGAAGGATTCAGTGCCAGAGATGGTATGGTCAGGCAAAATGCCCTCATACAAGCATCTCAGAGTCTTTGGTTGTGAGGCATATACTCACGTTCCAAAGGAATTTAGGAACAAACTTGAGCCAAAGAGTAGAAAGTGCATCTTTCTAGGGTATGGTAATTCTCGTGAGATGGGGTACAGACTTTGGGATCCCGAATCCAGAAAGGTTGTCCACAGTAATGATGTTCACTTTAATCAATCCAAATATCATTCTAAACCAGAGAGGGTTGAGGATATTAGAAGAGTTGTCTTCCAAGAAGATGGACCTGCACGTGCAAGACAAAATGTCAGGGCTCAAGAGGAGCAAGGACAGGATAGATTGGAACCACAGGTTGTGGCTGAGCCTAAGCCACCTGTTGTGCATAGATCTGGACATGTCACGCGACCTCCTGATAGGTTTGTTCCATCTATGAACTATGTCATGTTGACTGATTGCAATGAGCCTTCATGTTACAAGGAAGGAGTGCAAATGAAGGACTCCGGGAATTGCCAATTCGCCATGCAGTCAGAGATGACAGCTCTGCATAAAAACAAGACATGGAAGCTAGTTAGATTACCACAGGGCAAAAAGGCTCTACCTTGTAAATGGGTTTACAGGTATAAGATCACCGCTCATGATAGTCAGCCAAAGTACAAAGCAAGGCTTGTTGCCAAGGGCTTTAAGCAAGAACAAGGCATTGACTTTGATGAAGTCTTCTCTCCGGTGGTCAAGATGACTACATTGAGATGCTTTCTTGCATTGGTTGCCATATTAGATTTGGTGTTGCACCAAATGGATGTCAAGGCAGCGTTCTTGCATGGTGATTTAGATGTGGAAATTTACATGCAGCAGTCAGAAGGGTTTGTTGAGAAAGGCAAGGAAGATTGGGTATGCCAGTTGTTAAAGAGTCTTTATGGCTTAAAACAATCACCGAGGGCATGGTACCATAAATTCTACAAGTTTATGCTTTCTCAAGGCTACAAACGTAGTGAGTTCGATCACTGTCTATATACAAAGAAGGCTAAGGATGGTAATTGGCTGATCCTTATTTTGTATGTGGATGACATGTTGATTGCTGGCAAGCACTTGGAAGAAATTTCAGCTTTGAAGTCAAAGATGGCAAAATTGTTTGACATGAAAGACATGGGTGAGGCAAGTCATATACTTAGTATGCGCATTGAGAGAGACAGATCAAAGAAGTTGATTTGGTTATCTCAAACAGAGTATATTGACAAGGTTTTGCAATGTTTCAATATGGAGAAGGGAAAGGCACTGAGTGTTCCATTGCCACCATATGTGAAACTTAGCAAACAAGATTGTCCTGTGTCTGAGGAAGAACAGGCTGAAATGGATAAGATTCCATATGCGTCTGCAGTGGGTAGTTTGATGTATGCAATGATTGCTACTCGCCCAGACATTGCATTTGCAGTGGGAGTAGTAAGTCGATACATGTCAAACCCAGGCAAGAAACATTGGGAGGCACTGAAAGGAATATTGAGATACCTGAAAGCTACAAAGAGTATGCGTATATGCTATGGGAGTCAGGAGCTAAGTGTAAAGGGTTTTACAGACTCAGATTATGCAGGTGACTTAGACAACCAAAGGTCTACGTCAGGGTATGTCTTTACATTGGCTGGTGGAGCAGTATCATGGCGTTCTAGATTACAAGATTGTGTTACTCAGTCTACTACGGAGGCTGAATATGTTGCAGCATCAGAGGCATGCAAAGAATCAATTTGGCTTAATCGACTAGTAATAGATTTGGGAATCAAAGAAGAGATGCCTGTGTTATATTGTGATAGTCAAAGTGCTATACAATTGGCTCGCAATCCAGTTTATCACTCAAAGACAAAGCATGTGGATGTGAAGTATCATTTCATCAGGGAAATGCTCGAGGATAAGCAACTTCATCTTGTCAAAGTTCACACCACAGAAAATCCTACTGATCTACTTACAAAAGGACTTCCCTCAGAGAGATTTGCGCATTTTCGCAAGCAGTTAGGTGTAGGGTAGTACATCACTTCTCTACATCTCTTGTATATTAGCTTGTATAGTAGCTTCTCTCACACTTAAAGTACCACATTGGACTTTAAGTGGGAGGTTGTTGGGGTATAAAGCCCAATGTGGTCGCCCAGGTAAGTGGGCGGGCCTCCAAGTATGTACACATATTCTTCTGTAAAAACCTAATAAGAACTCACTATGCTCTACATATTACAGTAGAGCGAGTTCACCATATCATCGTGCTCTTCTTCTCGCACTCTCTCTCGTGTCGCACTTCCGCTCGTACTCCTTCATTTAGGATCATTATCCGTTATACACATAGGATTCCTAGGTCTGGACACCTCCAAAATCAGCGCGCACCGTCGTGCGGTGTTTGTAGAGGGCATATAGGATCGCTGTCTAGTATGCACATAGGATTCCCAAGCAATGTTAGAAAGAAACAAGGGTCGAGTGTATTTAAAGTGCTGGCTAGATTTTGAGTTTGACTTGAAGAAAACAAAGAAATTTACACAAGGTTTAGTGTAAATAGTTCAAATTTTGACCTAAACTCGATAGAATTTCAAGTTTTCCCTTAGCCCCTTGTCTGATAGATTTGTGTAGAGGAATTGGCTCTATCAATTAAACAGTACTAGCATATGCATTTCCAAACAAAGTGTGTACAATTTTAAGAAACATCTGCCCAAACCCATGTCATGCTCACTTTCCATAGGAAACTCTCACTCAATTCTATCATATTCTTTATCAAAATCAAGTCATGTCATGCTCGCTTTCCATGAGAAACTCCCACTCAATTCTATCATCTTCAACTTCACTTCTTATTCATCCTTTTCTTCGTTCTTTCATCAACGCCAATCAACCATACTAGCCTTTTCTTCTTGGTGAAAATCCTCTCTAGGAGGAAAGCAAAAATGATAAAGAATATGATAACAAAACTCCCACAAGAGGACTGGCAGTGGAGTTGAAGATGCATGCATTCCTGCATAGCCAAATAATCCCTCCCCAAGTTTTCTAGAGGGGAATATCAAAACCCTTGCAATTTTCCAAAAGGAGATCTTTGGCTTCAGTGGCGTGCATATCACAAATTTATCTACAAGTTTGAACTTTAAAGAGAATACAATTACTATCTTTACATGAGAAAAAGAGGTGGGGCATGTCATCAAGTGCTATCCTACATCTAGGACAACTCCCATCAAAGACATACCTATCCTGAGAGATTTACTTCCACACCATATTCCCTTGTGAAGTAGGAGCCAAAGTAGAGTGCCATGTTTGACTTCTAAGGGGTATGCCCAAACACATAGGAATCTATAGGTCCATTTTCCTATTGCTGCACTAAAACTTCCACTTCTTATTTAGCCTTTTCTTCATTCTTTCCTCAATGCCAATCAACCATACTATTTCTTCTTTGTGAAAATCCCCTCTAGGAGGAAAGCAAAAATGAGCGAGGACCACTTGTAATCTTTGTAGACACCATCTTGCTTCTTTCTGAGATAAATTGTGTTGTGTCTGTAGCATAGAAACTTCTTTAGGACTTAAACTATTGAATAACTCTCCCCATCACTGTATTGCATCTTTAAAACATTTGTGAGATTTCATGCTTAGAGTGAGATTCCTCCTTCCTGCAAAATGTCCAAACCAAGGAGAATCCTGCATAGAACATTTCTTGCTAGAGTAAAATGAGCAGTCAGGTTTTCATTTCTCCTTTAGCTCTTGCCATGCATTCCAGGATCTGTACACAGGGATGGAGACATAAGCAAAACTTTGATGGGAGACAAAATAATGTGCCAAAGTGTACAATTATCCCAAGCTTTATAGTCCTTAATTTTGAATCTCTTCACGTGTCTTTTTAAGAGAAGTGCCCATAAGTCATCAGAGTCCAAACATCTGAGTGTCCACTTTCCTACCAACTTATAAGTGGATATGTTAAAGAGATTAAACAACCCTAGTCCTCCTTTGGCTTTAGGTAAATAACACACATCCCAAGAAACTTTAGGGATCTCATGTTGGTCCCGGTTTCCCTCCCACATGAAGGATCTGAATAGAGCAAAGGCTTGGTTCATTTGGTATTTGGCAGGTTGCCAGCAAGACAAAAAATAGATTAGAGAGAGCATCAGATAATGATTTAGAATAAAGGATTTACTGTCCAAGGAGGAATGGTAGTTTTTCCATATAATATCTTTTGTATGAGATTGTTGAGTGCCCACCTCCCATCTCCCTATTTGAGCAATCTAAAGATATGGCCATCTTCAATTTGAGAGCATCTTGAACAAGAAACTATTGTGAGGATATTATCAGTTGATCCACTAGCTTCAGAGAATGTATTAAAGCAAGACCAAAATCTTTCAACTGCCTGTATTTTATCATGCATAGTAGTAATAATGTCATTAGCAAATTTTGGCAAGCATAATTGATTGCTAGCCCCAGGAATTGAAATTCCTATAATTTTCCTTAGTCACATTTCCTCTTTGACTAGCCATCCCAAGGCATCTGAAAAAACTGCATCCTTTAAAATTGCTATTGGACATCCCTGTCTGATAGATCTCAATAAATGAATAGAGGAAGTGAATTCTCCATTAATTTTACTATTTTAGCAAAAGCATTTCCAAATAATATTTGTATGAATTTTATAGACTTTTTGGCAAAACCAATATCAACAAGATATTGGAAGACAAAGTCCCACTCCACTCTATCATATGCTAAGTCAATTTTAAAGAAGATAAAGCTTTGGACTGTCTCCTTTGCATGTTCAAAGGGCTCCCACAATGTGATATTGGCATCTAGAATAAATCTACCCTTGATCAATCCTTTTGCTCTGGCAAGATGGTATTGTACATAATGGGACTAATCTTTTGGCTAGGGCAAGGGAAAAAATCTTATACACAGTCATTGGACAAGTAATTTGTCTCTAATTACCTTAGTCTTCCTTGACCCCCTTTTATGGATTAGTTTTATAACTCTAGTGTTCACAAAAGAGGGTAGAGCTCCTATTGCCAAGGCTTATAGCCATACTAACATAACATAAGGGATGAGAAACTGAGGAGAAAATCTTTGAATTGTTGGTAGAATTCATTAGGCATGCCATCCAATCTAGCAGATTTACTAAGTTTCAAATTCAAAGCATGAATGGTCGTTCCAAGCTCCCCCTATGTGAGAGGTTGGTCTAATTGCCTTGCCATGGATGGTTGAACCATATTTTTCTTGATTCTGGCTATAGTAGCTCTAGTATTTAATGGATCAACCCCTCTTTTAGGGGCAGATGAGAAAAGGTCAGCATAATAGTCTCTAACCACCTCCATATTTTCTTTGTGAGAGTTGACAATTTCCCCCTTCTGATTTTTCAAAAAGGGTATAAAGTATTTTTTTTGTTTCTTTTCAGAATCTTCAACATACTTGAGTCAAGGAAATCAATTTTCCTTGCCCAAAAATCCCTGGTCCAACTCAAGGAAGCCTTGGCAATGACGAGATCCTCTTTTTTGAGGTCTTCTTGTAGCTTCATGAGGGTAGGGGAAGGAGGACTATTAGGCTGGAGTTTTGACTCTAGGTTAGATTTTTTTTTATAATCATAATTCTTCTATGTTGTCTTATAGCCCTTTCCCTATGCTTAAAATCAGCTAGGGCCTCTTGAGTATTTTGACTGCTAAGTCCCAAGCTTTGAAAGATGAAGAATGAGAAAGTCTAAAAGATTTGTCAAAAAGTTTGTTTACCTTAAGCTTAAACATTGAATGGGAAGTAAAGATTGATCAATGTGAGGACATCCAAACTTGTACATATGGGCTTCTTTAATGTGAACTAAAAGCACTGTCAAAAATTTGTTTTAGCTTAAGACTAACACTTTGAGCGGGAAGTAAAGAATGATCAATGTGAGGCCATAAAGCCTTGTACATATGAAGAATGAAGAATGAGAACTAAAAGCACTCTCAAAAAATTCTTTTATCTTAAGTTCACACATTGAATGAGAAGTAAAGACTGATCAATGTGAGGCCATTCGGCCTTGTACATATGTGCTTCTTTAATGAGGACTAAAGGACTATCAAAAATTTATTTTACCTTAAGCTTAGCACATTGAATGGGAAGCAAAGACTGATCTATGTGAGGTCATCCAGCCTTGTACATATGTGCTTGTTTAATGAATTCAAGAAGGATAAGAGAGTGATCCGACATGAGCAAAGACTTATCAATCCAATAGCTCACTTGCCAAAAGTGAGCAAAGACTTATCCAATAGCTCACTTGCCAAAAGTCCTGTATTATATCTGCATTCATATATATGCTATCAAGTCTTAGCTTGTTGATCTGTACCAATTACAGTGCTATTTGTTGGACCAATTGAAGCTAGTTTCCTGGGAGATGTCCAATAAGCTCTAGTTATCCATCATACCATCCCACATGAATTTTTTTTCACCACCTATGGTTTGTCCCAAATGTTCCATCTGTCATCTTAATTTTCTACCATGTAAAAGTCTATTGCAAGAATACAAGGCTTAGGCAAATTGGCAATCTCAAACCAAATTGCAATCCTGTCTGATATAGAATTAGGAGAATATAAAGACACCATTGAATAATTCAAAGGACTCTTCATGGTGATAGCAAACCAACGTTTGATTGTAGATTTATAGACAATGATAACCAGTGCATTGTGTTGATCTGTGATTCCAATAACTACTCCTCCTTTGCCTTTACCATGGTCAGTGTTGTACCAATTAAGGCTAGTCCCTAATCAAGTTAGTTTTGTCTTCAAAGAATGTACAAATAATCTAATCTCCTACAAACTTATATAAAGTGAGGCTCGAGGCTCGATTCCCTGATCCACTATTTCAACACATGAGACCTTACAAGATCTGTGAATCCTTTGCAATCAAGGAAAAACCCTTTTATAGGTGTATAATCATTTTTTACTATTTTTGAGGAGTTTGGTAGAGGACATAGAAGCTCTTTTAGGGTGTTTTGAGGACTCCTTTTTCCTCTTTGCTTTGAAATTCAAGGGCATTGGTAGCCTTTCTTCCTCAGCTTGTGTCATGATGATATCAACTAAAGAGTAGGGAACTTGTCAAGTTTACCCTTTTCATCATACTACTGAGCTTCCAGGTCTTCTTCAAAAGAGGCATTGTCCTGGAGTATTAAGTGGGGTGGTTGGGTACTGGTAATGGATTATTCTTCATTATCTAATGAGGACATGGATGGCATGGCTCTATTTCTCTCCTTAGGGCTTGAGGGGGCTTGAGGGGGGTATAGTTCAATACGAAGGTCTGGAAAATCAACACACACTAGAACCCGTGTGGGTTTAGGGCCTTTGGATTAAAGTCGGGGTGCCAACTAAAAATAGCTATAGGAGTGTATTATCCATTGCTCATGTCCCACAAGTTTGGTGGTAGTAAACAGTAGTTGCTAGGTAGGTATTGCACTTGTGAGACATAAATATTTTTACTGATCCATTGCTAAGCAATCCAATTCTTCACAGTCTCCATGGAGGCTCAAGGAGACATCAATATTTTTATTGGTTCATTGCTTAGCAATCCAATTCTTCAGAGTCTCCATGGAGGCTCGAGGGGTTCACCTCCTAGACATGTAAGTTACCACTTGAGTTCAAATGAATGGGTTTTTAAATTGCCAATTTTTTTATAAATTTAATACGATTATATTAACAAAAGGGGTTTTAAATTGATTTGTAAGTATAAACATATAGCGACGTTTATAAAACAATACAATAAATAGAAAAGAATAAACCCTAATACTAACCATGCTGCCGCGAGAACTCAGGATGTCTATAAGGGCGTTTAAGCCCGTCCTGCCTGCGTACTCACGCTCGTACGGTGTGGGATCACGTCCTGTAAACGATCACTATCAAAACATACAAAGAATCCATTATGTTAAAATTTAAAATCCCATAAAGCCTAAACTATCAAACATAACTGCCAAAACACTTACGAAATCGGCCTCAAATGATGCCCACCTGCCGCTCCCCAAGTGGTGCAATCTCCCTGCCTATACTCGCGCTCCGGCTGCCTCCTTTTGTTGCTTCCACTTGTCAGGATTCTCGCGCGCTTCTTTCTTAACATTCTTCCAATCTTCTTTGGCCGGCCAATCTGGTCTGCTCCACCCATGCTTGATTGATTTTTGCACTTCAGAACGCTTATGCTTGCAGTATTGGCATATTCGAACCTTCATCACATCTTCATTGAAGCGGTCATCCCGTGCTGAAACGGGAAACTCCTCATGAAGCATGTTGATGACTCTGTCTTTTAATTCATTTGGTACTTCACTCCAGGTGTTTAGTATGTAGTGTCTAAACACCTGAGAGCAAAGACCGCACATGTGCAAAATCACCTTCTTGCCTTCATCATCCAAGATGATGCCGCCACTAAAGTCGACGGAATAAGGCAAGCCCTCTCGCCGCTGACGCGTGAACCTGGGTGTCCCAGCAGAGGTCTCTAGCGGCGTCTCAATGGGGGTATGGACGCCAGGTGTCTCCACTGGAGTTTGAGCCCCGAAGCGAAGAGTGTCCACTGGAGTGACTCCTGGAGGAGTAGCTAGTGGTGTGTAGCTGCGGGGAACGGCAGTCAGCCGCGCAAAACCTGGTTTCGATGGAGATGACGTGGCTGGTGTCGGGATGGGCAAAGAAGGAGAGGGTAAAGAGCCTTGTCGAACATGAGACAATGTCCAAGCATCGGTGGCAGCATCCCCACAACAACCGCCACCGCCACCGGCTTTAGGGTTGACGATGACAATGGGCCATACACTGTAAGATGTTGATCTTTGACCAAATGGATTTACGCCATCCATAGCCAGGCCTAAGCGCAAATTTCGAGCTTCCCTGTCAAAATACGACTATGTTCCATCTATATGATTCTAGGCTGCACAATCTGGAGGAATCCGTATCACACCATCTGAAGATTTATTCTCCTCATGCCATGATGCTAGGGCGGCCATGGACTAACATTTGAAGAAATTCTTGATGTGAAGAAGCAACGAAAAATGTCGCAAAATCTTTTGAGGAATTTTTGTTTCATGGAGATCTACTCGATATCTTTCGGAATCACATTTCGGACACTTCTCCATGTCTATGTATTCCCCTCTAAAAAGAATGCGGTCATTAGGACAAGCGTGGATCGAATTTTAATCCATCCCCAAGTTTCGCAAAATCTTTCTTGCTTCCTCTCAGGAATATGGCATCACATTATCAGCTGGAGTATGTGCGCTTAGAGCAATCTACACAACATAAAAATACGATACATTTGTGTAAAAATCTATTAGGTCATTATACATTTAGAGTTTTATTAAAGTAAACTAATTGTAATAGATCACCTGAAACGCGTTGTGATGCTAGTGTCACTCCATCCAAACTTTGCTTGCATGTTGAGAAGAACCAGGAGCGCTTTCAATCTAGACACACGTGCTCCATTATACAATGGCGTATCGGCTTCACTTTTCATATCATCATAGATAAGCCTTTCTAAATCCATGATCGTCTTGATCATTTCATCAATCTCGTGCTCAAACATTGCCTCGTTGGGAATGTGGTCTGCATGATCATCCCCCGAGCTGTCAGAGGCTACATCTTGTGGCCTCACATATGCTGCTTGAAGCGCCTGCGAACACGTCTATTGGGTTGCAAGATTGCTGCCTGTTGGGCAGCGTAAGAGTCCGACGAGTTATAATTGGCAACAACTCAATCTATAATAGATGGATCAAACTCGCCAAATTCACGAACATGCTGCAAAGTAACGCGTCTTGTCCGTCACACAGCATGCTTGCAATGATTACGGGATAGTTTCATACGACGTTAAAACTCTCTTCTTCTTGTGTGTGTGTGTGTGTGTGTGTGTGTGCCCATAAAAAGAAAAAAATGGTATAACCTTTCTATCACCCAAGTGTGGTAGATTGGTTATGCCATTTTATCTTGAATAACAGGTCTTGAGTTCAACTCCTCATCGTCGGGTACATGTTTAGGTCTCTTTAATTAGTTTCCTACGACGTTAAATTAAACTCTTCTTCTCGGGTGTGTGTGTGGGTGTGTGTGCACGCCAATAAAAAAAGGAGAAAAATGGTATAACTTTTCTATCACCGAAGTGTGATAGATTGGTTATGCCATTTCCCTCATGAATAACAGGTCTTGAGTTCAACTCCTGTCGGCTGGATCTTTTAGGTCTCTTGGGATAGTTTCCTACGATGTTAAGACTCTCTTCTTCTTCTTCTTCTTCTTCTCTCTCTCTCTCTCTCTCTCTCTCTCTCTCTCTCTCTCTCTCTCTCTCTCTTCCTCTCTGAATGTGTGTGTGCATTCTTTGTTTATGCACGTGTCTGTGCATTTTTGGTTTATGCATGCTCTCTCTCTCTCTCTCTCTCTCTCTCTCTCTCTCTCTCTCTCTCTCTCTCTCTCTCTCTCTCTCTCTCTCTCTCTCTCTTCCTCTCTCAATTTGTGTGTGCATTCGTTGTTTATGCATGTGTGTGTGCTTTTTTTTGTTTATGCTTGTGCTCTCTCTCTCTCTCTCTCTCTCTCTCTCTCTCTCTCTCTATATATATATATATATATATATATATATATATATATATATATATATATATATATACACATATATATATCTCAAAAACACAATGTGTGTGTGTGTTAGAGAGAGAGAGAGGGGAGAGAGAAAGAGGGGAAGGGAACATGAGAGCGAGGAGAGGGAAGGAGCATACCTGGCTCTCCTTTCTCTCCTCGTGTGTGTGTGTGTGTGTGTGTGTGTGTGTGTGTGTGTGTGTGTGTGTGTGTGTGTGGAGAAGAAAGAGAGAGAGAGAGGGAGGGAGAGTGCACGTTACCTTGCTTGCTTGAGCGCACGCCGAAAACTCAGATCTGAGATCGGAGTTTTCGGGCGCTCTCGGTTATTGTTTTTAGCCCTAGCGGCGTCGCTATGTTACAAGTAACATAGCGACGCCGTGGTTTTTCATGTTTGAGCGTTGCAGTACGAGCGTCGCACTATTAAGTACCTCTTGTAGTGCCTACCAATAAGCATGCCACCATTAGAAGAGCATTACCAGAACGTAGATCCAAATAAATATCTCCCAATGAAACATTTTGTCACTGAGAATATTGATGCTAGCATTGTGAATACGTGAAACTCGGGTTCTGGCCCATGTGGTAGTTTAGAATCAAGGTTAGAGTGGTGAAAGATACTTTTGTGGGAGCAATTGATCCTTGCCTATTTGAGGGCTTCATCTAGCTTTTTTATTATGTTGTGAGATACTTTTGTGGGGGAAATGATCCTTGGAAGTTGGACACCTCTCAAAAGACCCCCAAATTTTGAGATTGACACCATGCGATACACATCGAGAGAAAGGGCTTTCAGCTACACACCTCCGAAATCACCGCACGTTGGTTGTATGGTGTTTGTAGAGGATGTGGTCATGTGTGGCATTTAGGATCATTATCCATTATGCACATAGGATTCCTAGGTGTGGACACCTCCAAAATCAGCGAATGCCACCATGTGGTGTTTGTAGAGGGCATATAGGATCATTGTCCAATATGCACCTAGGATTCCCAAGCAATGTTCCTACGCTCATGTGTTGTTATTTTGGTAAAAAATAAAACTATATTGAAAACCATGTGACAACAACAACACTCAAGAGGGTGGTTTTCGTCCTTTTCCGTTACCCATGTCTGACAGGGTCCTTATTTTCTTCGGTTAGGGCTCCCAAGGCCAACACCTCCAGAACCAACACACGCCACGGTGCGGTGTTTGTAGTACTACAGTCACAAGTGTCTTTATCTTTATCCCTATCTATTATGCACATAGGATTCCAATTTCCCAAGGCCATGCAATACCTCTAGAACTAACACACACCACCGTGCGACAAATATCGGAGTGTCTCTATCATCATCGTTGTTCGTTATGCCCATAGGATTGGAATTTCCCAAGTCTAGGCACCTCCAAAACCGGCACACGCTGTTGTGTGGTGTTTGTAGTGGAGCAGAGAGCTTCTCTATCTTTATCGCTATCTAATATGCTCTAGTTTCCCAAGGACAATCACCTTGAGAATAAGCCCATGCCACTGTGTAGTGTTTGTACTGGAGTGTCTATCATCTCCACGCTGTTGTCTTCTATGGAGTTTATCAATTTGGGCAGGAAAACAAGAATTGTAGAGATTATATTATGCAGGGAAAGTAAAAGAGGGGCGTGCGCTAGATATCGGACTCTCTATCGACGTGGCACCTGTCCAGCATGTCAACACTAATGCCACATGGACGACTCTCAAGGGTGCCACATCCTTGAGAATCCCTTATTTAGAGGGAGCCAAAGAAGTGTAGACCTACTGGTAGCAGTTCCGCTTCCTACCCTTCAACGACCATTCTATTAGCTCCGAATTCCCTTCCAGGCCCTAGCTCGGCCAACACCAGCACAACAGTCTCTCTCTCTCCCTCTCTCTCTCTCTCTCATCTGCATACACTCTCACACAGTACACGTTGTGAGCGGGATGGAAACACACAGAACGCCTCTATAACGACCCGACACACACTCTTGGGAAGATACACACACACACTATGGGGCACCACTCGGCTTACACAACACACCTGGCCGAGACAGGGAACACACCGATGGAGTGCAAGGAGAGAGACTATCCACTTGTCCACTCCACACAGAGACACACACACACACACACCCAAAAAACTCAGCTCAAAAGAGAAGCACTTCTGATAATTAGATACAAATGATCTTGGGCCAACACCAATGGGGCAAACAACTCACACAATATGGGTAAAATGTACCAGATACAATCACAAACTGGAGCAGTAGCTTCGCTCATAGGAGAAACTTACACAGCCAAAAAAGCAGAAAAATATTGAGAAATTTGGCAAAATGGACAGCGCCATCGCGTCCGGAACGGCCTAAAACCCCAGTCTACAATGTCAAAGTGCTCAAATCCGACCTTGGATGAGCAGATTACGGCCAAAATAGACTCCAAAAACCCCAAAAACACACCTGCAGCTGTTCCTCGTCTCTTCTCCACGTTTTTTCTGGTCTTCTCTCAGTTTTTCCAGTTCCCACACTTAGCTTTATTAGTTGGGCACCCTTGGACTTTTAGATGACCTCAAACGAACCCCGAACATGCCAAAAACGGACCTCGCAGTGCATAGTTGTCACCTTTTTGCATCATCCGCACACCTGGCACTCATTTTTTCCCAATAATGCATCCCACAACCACGTGAAGTGGCCCCAAAAAGTGGTCCTCATGATGACCTTTTTGCATAAGTATCACAAGAAAACACCCACGTCGTGTCCGTACTTCTCGGCGTGCAAGTATTGACCCCGTTCGACCTCCTGACGCCACTCAATGCCATCTGACGCACCTGCTTACCTCATGTCGTCGGCGCACGGATAGCTTCCTCGAGAATTTTTACGCGCTACCAACTCCTCCTTATTGTAGAAAAAACACACTGGTACTGATAATAATGAAAATCGATGCACTTTGTACACCCCGTCCTACTTGTACACACGTGTGCCCCACGTAACCACCTGGCTATGGAAATTGGGCAATCCTTTATTCGATGCACCATGCATGTGTATGTACATATGCGCAATCCCTTGCTCCAAAAAACCCCTGACATAATTTGCCCATCCCCTAGCCTGCTAGATCATTCATGATCAGCAGCAGCAAAAAGCGATATGAGACTCGCAGCGTCACAAGTCTCCTCATCCTTCACCAACACTCCTTGATCCACATACAGCTCATCTTGCTCGACCATCATCAACCTGGCATGATACAATTTAAGATGTAATCCATTTACCCTTGACTTATGTAGAAACCCATTCAGGTTAGCCAACTGATATGTACCATTCGGGAAACACTCCACTACCTTGAAAGGGCCTTCCCACTTAATTTGAAACTTCTTTTGGAAGGTGTTGTTCAGCTTACTATTGTAGCGCAAAACCAAGTCATGTTTCTTAATACCCTTACTTTTGACCCTTTCATTTATCTTTGCCAAAGCCTCGCGAAGTTGCTACAAACGGGAGCGTGGCTGCCCTCCTAGAGCGGAGTGCTATGTCGGCACGGCAAGAGAGGAGGGAGGAGAAGAGAGAAGAAAACACACAGCACTGGGTACAATCTCCCCCCGTGCAAGAGTGACCATTTTCCTCTTGCACGTATTTCATTTATAGATTTCTTGAATGGTAAAAAATGAGTACAAACTGGCCGGCCAGACATAAATGGCCAAAGCTCCTAAAGAGCACTTGAGTACATAAAATAGAATATCCTTTTTGCAATAGCCTAGCTCGATCAAGCCTTTTCCACCTATCAGTTGCAATAAATAGTAAAATATGAATTCCATAACATACCTCTCCGTTGGAAAGCAATTGTCCTCAGTTGTGCGAAAATAAAAAGCTGCAAACAATACTTGTAAAAAACAATGATTAGAAAACTGTATCAAATAATAAAAGAAAAATCCATAAAAGTAGACACATTGGTTATGCCTGCCGTCATCCACATACTACCTATTTTAGTGTCCCATACCACTAGAATAAGCAGTATATGTCATACCCTGATGAATCAGGATATCATTTGTCACACTCATCATTGTATAAATCAATTCTTATCAATCTCAAGTTCACTTCTATAAAAACTGTCACAACAAAAAATTATCACTTCTATAAAAACTGTCACAACAAAAAATTATCATATACCAATTCTAAATCCAAATCCAAAATATCTTTCATTTTCTATACCCAAGTAACAAAATCATACCAGTTACAGTGGTGGCTAGCCACTGCAGCATGATTTTGTGATCGATGTTGCCTAAATCAACGAATCTACACCAATAAGACGTGCTGCCTAAATCGGCGAATCTGCATTTGGTATAAGTTTAAAAAATCATGAATCTGCAATTTATCAATGTGTTGCCTAAATCGGCGGATCTACACCAAGATGGAGGATCTACACACTGCCTAAATTGGCGAATCTATGTGCATATGACCAATGGACTAGAAGGGCATAAAAATCACAAAACAGTTACCTGGTACCATATTGAAATCGAGTGGAGTGTTGAAGTATGTACCAATGGGTGCGTGGAGGAAGACACGAGTGGGAAAGAGCTGCCAGTATCAAACTTCTACTAAAGTATAGTTAACAAAATTAGAAAGTGTAAATTTTGTAGCGATAATTGATAATGAAAGAAAACGAGATTAAAATACATTAAAATACATTAAAAAATAGCAGTGTGACTTAACATCTAGAAGTGTCCGACGTAATTGTTGCTTGTTGCAAAGGTGTTTGGGTATAGAGTTGTGAGAATATCAAGGGTGATTGAAATGATTTTACTAGAGGGATATTATCAGAATGCATTAAGAAATTGCATACCTGGAGGGTCTTTGAAAGACAAAGACAAATCATTGAGGATGATTTCTCGTTAAATTCAATAACAATTTAACAAAGCTGATAAAGTTGATACATCAAAGTGACAAGGTTAAGGAGCTACAGACACCTGCAAACATATCCTTTCACTGATAAATCACTAGAATAGTATGAATCTTGTTGTAGAAAGGTGAAGATATTAATGAGAGGTGTTAAGGTGAGATAAATGTTCGTCCTGAGCCATCCTATATTTAAAATTTATTATTATTATGATTTTTTAAATAAATAAATCAAACAACCTGAAAGATGTCATATCCTTCACAAGGAAATTTATTTACAAGTGATGGCATGGTTGCCTTCAGATGGCAACAATTAGCAAGCAAGGATAAACGGTTGACTTAAAAAAAAGGTAAACAAGATCTCATGTAAGCTTGACCAACCGTTTGAACCAATTAGGTCCGTTTAAAAACCATCTCTCTCAAATCGTAGTACTTTGAATCCTAGTGCCAACATATAGTTTTAACCCTTAAAAGGCACTAGGTTTTCATCCTCTTTGGAGGCTATCCGGCGATCGATACGAACACTGCACCAAACTTAATAAAGTGGACATCATGAGATGCTAGTGTTTCTCTGATAACTGTGAGAAATTATACCCTCATTTTAGTTCAATGACTTGAACACAAAGTAATAAAAATCTACTTTAAGGAGAAATAATAAGCTTCTATATACAAATAGTCACTATAAATAGCTAATATTTTACACACAAAAAAAGGGCAAACATACTGACTTCAGTATGCATATGATGTTACAAGCAATTATAGTTGCAAGGGTAGCAAAGTGCCATCCCAATTCCATTACATCATTAGTTATGGGTATAATCGTCTGCTCTAAGGATGATGCAAATTCTATCAGTGTAGCTCTATGAAGTTAACCTTGAAGATTTTATAAAGAGAGAGATATTAGACTGCGTGTTGTTCATCATTGTGAGATCTAGGGGTTGAGACATGGTATCTATCATTGATTTTTTTATGTCAACATGTAGACTCATGTGCAGTTTGTTCTTGTACTCGACAAATGCTACTCAATGAAAGACAAAAGAGATTATTGATGGGTGTAGAAAACGTTGCATTCCATGGTGTAGAGGCAACAACCGGAGGCTTCAACCTTGCTTGTTTGTCGGTGGGTGAGATGACTCACAAGGGTATCGGTACATGAATTGAAGCCCTTCCGTTTTCATTAAACAGTGAATAAATAGGTTAGATTATCTGAGAGTAGGGTCGCTAATTGTGTACCTATTGTTGTAGATTGTCTATTACATGCGATATCTTGGACTTCCTGTGCCGTGCGCGTAGGTGAGACCCTCGCTAGCTATTCGGGCTCTATTATGGCAATTTGAGTGCTCTAATCTCCTCCTTCTAGCCACCCTCTGTAGTCTATGATCAAGGTTTGGTCCTTGCATGTTACTTCTATACTTTTGTGGCCTTTCAGACCATGCCATGGAGCTTCAAGTACAATGCGGATAACTATGCAATCATGTTATGGGTTGACGTGTCACAATAGGTACAAACATGAGGAGGGCTACATGGCTGGAGGGGGTTGGGAAATAGAGCATCTCAAAAGAGAGAAATGACAGTTTTTTCTTTTGAGAAAGTGCTAAATAAGTAAACCTAGTCTTAAGACTCGCTTTCAAAATGCAAGTGACAAGTGAATGAATGAATGAATAAATAATAATAATAAAAGAGCATTTACACTTTAAAACTATAATGATCAATCATTAATTAGACGTGCTTTTCTTGAAATATTAAGTAACAAAGTATGAAAGTAGATACACACTAATCTATATCAGAATTGCATTACCAATTCTAGAGGCTGCGGCTAAAATTTATAAAAACCTTGTGGACGCCGCCTTCGGTGGTTGATTTGCACTCTGCGTAGGTGAGGCAAAACTAGAGTAAGTGGTTGGATGCGAAAGTCGGAAACCATTGCATGGCCTCATGAGTTGTAACAGAATTTTTTTTTGTTTTGCCATGTTGCCATAGGTCCAATCGAAAATTTTTGTTACCGTGATTGTTGTTGCCGTGTGTTGCAAATCAAGTTGTAGTGACTACTGTATGTGCCATCTTACCACCTTGTAATGAGCTCTGCTTCATATATTCTCTCTGGTTTCCTACTGTTTCCAATTGTGCCGGTGTGCCAAGGCAACATGCTCCTAGTCGCTTCGCACTGCCCTACAACTTTGCTTGCTACGGGTGCCAAGAAGTCATCGACCTGTGAACATCATGCAAGTATTGCGGGAGACTACCAACGAGCAGCACATGCTGCTTAATTTGTTGGAAAAAAAAACGCTACACAAAAACAGTTAGGGGTTGTCCTTCAACTTCTGTAGGACATGTGAACCCCAATTTTTCAAAGTCCTTGATCCCACACTTGTTTTTCTACAGAGATACACAGCTCGATTGGTTTTCGCAGAGGTGGTGGTGGGAGGTAAATTGCAAAGCTAGGAGGAGGCCGACCTGTGGGTTCCCGGGAGGATAGCTTGCAAACCCATCCATTGTTGAAGCTCGCCTTCTCCGGTTGTGAGTGGTTATTTAGTAGCAAAGGAAGCAAATGGTAGGGTAGTCTCTCAGCAGCAAAATGACGCATCTGCCTATGCACGCTGGAGGCACGATTGGGAATGTGTGATAGTGGAGGAGGCGGTGGCCAGATTGGGCCGAGTAAAGAGTCGAGGAGACAGAGGTTGCTGCTGCTGCTGCTGCTGCTGCAGAACGCAGGGAACTGGGGTGAGAGAGAGAGAGGGAGAGATGGTGGGCTGTGTGGTCACCGTTTAGTGGTAGGAATGTAATCACAGAGGGATGGAATCGCAGACCAAGATGGATGACTGCTAGCTAGTGGACAAGAGTCAAAAAATAACGGTGGTCTGCATGTCGAGTGAATGGTTGTGGGCGCCACTAAAAGAGAGAGAGAGAGAGAGAGAGAGAGAGAGAGAGAGAGAACAATTGCATGCTCTTGGTGTCGCCATGCAATAGAGAGAAGCATGTGTGGTTGGCAAGGTTAGTTCAGTTGTGGCATGCAGAGGTGTGCAAAGCTGCCCACTTTTGGGATCACTATGTGTAGGCGGGGGTTGGTTCAGTAAACAGAGAGAGGGTGGACGATTGGCTTGTCGCCAAAAGCCTGCACGGTGATTGGATGGTGCACAATAGACGCTGGAAGGCATCAAAAGCTGCAAGGGTCTGACGGGTGGCCCCATGAAAAGCCACATGGCAGGGTTAGCTCTGCTTTGCAGACGTTGTCCAATAAGTCATCAGATGGCGGAACCTGCTTCTAGAATTGCCATGCTAACTCAAACCGGCACCCGAGTGGCGGTGCATTGCTGTTGCTCAATGGTGAGTTCGACGGTGAGCATGCTACTTGGCCTCTGCCACTTATGGCTTCCAAGACTACATCTGATATGTGCTCTGCAATTCTCTCGGCGTTGTCATGATGTCGACAACCATCGTGTGGAGACTGCCATCTTTTGAGTTGCCACTGGTAAGGAAACTGAATCGTCATGTGGGAGCACACGGCAGAGTGAGCATAGCCGAAAAGCAAAACGAAAAAGAAAAAAATGCACCATGGTTTATTTGGGCTTCTTCTTCTTCTTCTTGTCCATGAACTTAAAGCTATCCTACTCCTCTGTCTAACCTTGCACAGTTAGTAGCACGGAGCTATATAAATTTGTTGTATGTATTTAGTCCACAACTAGATGGTTTGTGAGCATGCTATTGCCTTATATTGCGGGTGAGGTATACTACCTTTTCAAATCTTCTCTACTAACGAGGTAACTAATATACTATAACCGGCATCATTCATCAATGCACCGTGATGCTCTTTTCTATCTAAACAAAAATTGACAACTTGCAATCCATACTTAAGGCAAGCATCGTGAAGTAATTGTAATTTCATGTACAAAAATGGAAAAAACGACTTATCTTTGAGGTTTATCATATCCATAGCTTTGGTTGTTGCAAGCGCGAGAACGTAGCCATCTCTCTGATACCACTGCTACACCTAGTGGCGAAATGTTATGGAATTCATATTTTACTATTTATTGCAACTGACAGGTGGAAAAGGCTTGACCGAGCTAGGCTGTTGAAAAAAGGATATTATATTTTATGTATTCAAGTGCTCTTTAGGAGCTTTGGCCATTTATGTTTG
The DNA here is from genome assembly GCF_014529385.1 of Adiantum capillus-veneris. Classification (NCBI taxonomy): domain Eukaryota; kingdom Viridiplantae; phylum Streptophyta; class Polypodiopsida; order Polypodiales; family Pteridaceae; genus Adiantum; species Adiantum capillus-veneris. The sequence goes on from NC_140951.1 coordinate 103,215,251, forward strand.
GCCGGCTAGTTTTTACTCATTTTTGACCATTCAAGAAATCTATAAATGAAATATGTGCAAGAGGGAAATGGTCACTCTTGCACGGGGGAAGATTGTACCCAGTGCTGTGTGTTTTCTTCTGATCTCCTCTCCTCCCTCCTCTCTCGTTGTGCCGGCATAGCACTCCGATCTAGGAGGTGCGCGTGCACGTGCTCTCTCAATCTCTCTTGCTCTCTGTCTCTCTCTGTTCGTGTATCTTGCGATCATGCGATCGCATGATTGTGCTAAGTATGTCAATTATTCTATTTTATGCTGTTTATTGTGTTATTTCGGGTATTTCGCAGGGCAGCCACGCTCCCGTTTGTAGCAGAAGTGACCTAAGAAGGCACAGAAAGAACAAAATGAGGAAAGGCCAGAGAGTTCAAAAGCAGTTGAGGAACGTCTACGAAAAGGCAAGATGAAAGCAAGACTGGTTCCAAATTGGGACCCAAGCACGAGTAATGAAAGTACAGAACTTTGTCGAGCTTGGGGCAAAGTGAAAGATCAAGAAGCCCTGATTTTCTTTGATGGAGGAGCGAAGGCCAACTTCATTTCACGTGCATTGGCGGCACGGCTCGAGATTACACTCGATCGGATGGGACCAGAAGTAGAGGCAGTTCTAGCGGCACTTAACAGGGACGTGGACATTACACATGTCATTGGCAAACTTGGATTGCATTGTCAGGGGTATTTGGGGTAGGAGGAGTTCTACATAATGCCCTTGGAAGGTTGTGGTGTTCTCTTGGGAGTCCCTTGGTATTATAAGAACAATTCCGTGGTCAATTATCGGGCAAAGAAAGCAAGATTGACTATTGAAAAGGACCGAACCATTGTACTTGATGTGAAACTCAAGGGCGAGTCTGTCCTTATTGTATCGGCTTTGGCCGTTTCAAAATTAATGAAATATAGTCTGTTTTTTTCCTCAATCTTTGTGAAAGAGGTGAATGATGAACATAAGACAAATATGTCTGACCTTGATCAAGAACGGTAAAATTTTCTCCACACTCATGTCGATTGCTTTTCTGAGGGCCTACCATACGAGTTTCCACCATCTCGTCCTGAGGATCATATCATTGATAAGATACATGGAAGCACACCACCAAACCGGCTACCTTACCGTGTGAGCCTGTTGAGATGCAGAGAGAAATAGAGAGAGAGAGAGAGAGAGAGAGAGAGAGAGAGAGAGAGAGAGACGAGACAAGAGACACACCATGTACGCTCCCAAAGACTGATTCATATTAAGGACAAGATACAAATATATAGATGAGATCAAGTTTAGTAGAGTGAGCCATATATACCTCCAACATCCCCACTCAAACAAATGTCCCTAGCTTTGGATGAAAAAATCCTTGAGGAGTTCAAGAGAAAAACCCAAGCCCCTATACAATGTGAAAATATGAACCAACGATGATGATGTGAAAGTGAATTGTGTATCTTCATGAAGCGTCCACGATTGTTTTTCTAATTTTGGCGTCAGCTTTTTCGAGCAAATTTAGCTTTTTGCTATTCATATTGTGGTCGTCAATCTTGCGTCTCACGTCACTCTATTATAAGGACTCTTTCATTATTAACGTCTCCTTTTCTTGCTTTTTATAATCAAAGGCGTCCATTTCAACGAGGAAACCACAGAGGTGGCCTTCGTGGTAATTTTTTCTCTCGTCTCAAATTGCCTAATAAACAATGTTCATACTGCAACAAAAAGGACCATACTGAAGATGATTGTTGAGCACATCAATATGATGAAGAACACAATATTATCATGAAACAGTCACGTTTATCTAGAGACTCTTCTTCTTCTTCTTGTGAATATTGTGGACCATCTGATCATCCCACTCATCTATGCTATAAACGTAGATTCGACACAGATCGTAATAGAGCATATGCTACTGAATATCGAAACAATATTGTACCACAAACAAACTGCATCCTATGTTCAGTTGCCCCATACAAAATACTTCATGTACGTGATGTATCACTTTTTATTGTTGATTTTGGTGCTACAAGAAATACGACATATTAGTCTAAGTGGCTCCATAACTATCATCCACTACCAGTTGAATGTGTTCTTTATCTTGTTGATGATATGATTTGTCAAGTAAAGGGTATTGGAGACTTATATCTTGGTACCTTATCTTCTTCCACTCGAATTTTGCACGGAGCATTACATGTACCAGATCTTCAACGTAATCTTCTCATGGTGAACTGTAAACTGTTTGGAAATGAATCTCTGTTGTGTCACGGTAGAATCTTGACTTGAAGTGTCCATGTTTGTTACACTCCCACCCATCATCTTTTTTTGCATGTACAATGCTTTGATGTTGTCAGCAATGCAGTAAAACAGTAGGTATCTTTTGTGAAATGTATAAAGTGCAAGCTAACTTGTCATTTTCAACAAACTACAGGCACTGCATGTAGTACAATAGAAGACAAAGTACATGAGACTTTTTGCTAAAACCTGACCCTTTTGGATTAAGAACTTGCAAAAAGGTAGAGGAGCAAGTTCAAATTGTCTTCATCAGAAAAACGATAGAAATGTGCTATTAAATGACACTCATAAGATAGCAGACGCCATGTGGTGGCTCCCCTGCTAACCAATGTAACTATGAATCTCGAAAGCTAAAGCTCTCATGGCTCGTCACGAGGATGACAAGAATTTGTAATTGTTTGATTTTGTTAATATAATTTACTCGCAGTTGTGAGTTTTTGGGGCCGGGGGAAAAAAAGGATAGTAGATGCCATGGTCAATTTCAACAATCAAGGGCATGGTCACGCGAGGCTTAGTTATCACTAAGCCTTGACATTTACTGACAATAGCGTAGAGTATCCACCTTCGACAAACGGGTAGAGAGAGAAAGGTCAAGGCAGAGGCAAGAGAGATATAGCAAGCACTGATCGGGAGTAGACGGGCATAGTTTTGTGACTACCTAAATAGGCATAGTGGCGTACGAAGCTGGTGAGAAACTATGGAAAGCTCCCATGCGTCACACGTTGTCGGTTGATCTACGAAAAAGTAGGCCTCGCAGGACCATAGTCTAAGCACAAAAGGCATAAAGGAAAAAGTATATTTTCCACCATACATGGCATTATAGCCAAGTACCAATGGGACAGGCCAATCATTGCTGATCCCAAGACGTCAGAATGCTGGTCAAAAACTGCAGCTCCACGAGCTGGCGAATCCGCTGTCACATCTTAGTCCCGACTCTATCCATGTCAACAGAACCATCTCCCCGTAGAGTATAGAGCTTGGAGGCACTAGGATCGTGTGCCCTCCAAGGTGTCCGAGGTGTGCCAAGAGGTGTGTCGAGAGGTCTGCCTGGGTAGGACGGGGGTCGTGAGCAAGGAGGGGTCGAAGCATCTGTGGACCCTCCTCCACAGCAACCACCACCTCCACCTGACGATCGCCGAGATCGGTGAGTGCGCCTGTGCTGCGGAGATGAGGACGTACCCGCCTCTGCCCCACCCCTAGGTGTCGAAGTGGCCATGATGGGAGAAGAAGGCGTCGTACCCATAGGCGTCCTGAACCCCGTAGGCGTCCCCCCCCTAGGCGTCGGACACTCGGGTGTGAAGCCCGGAGACGTAGTACCCGTGCCTCTCGCTACCCAGTATTGAGAAGCCTCTGCCATCTGAGCAGGCGTCATCCGTGTAACGAAGCCCATGAATGCATCTGCACTCATGGAAGCGAGATCTGGAATCTCGTCTGCCATACTAAAGTCCTGCACAAAGAAAGTAAAATAAAGCGTCAGAACACAGTTGTTTAAATTAACTTTAAGCTTAACTTTAAATCAAAGTCTTCACACAAACACTTACAGGCCTAGGCCTCGACGAGTGAGGCATCATCGATAAGATCTTGCACCGTATCATCGTCTATCTCTAATTGCAAACATAACTCTGCCCCAACTCGTTTTGGCAGATTGTCTTCATCCATTGCATCTTCATCTACAAGTGTCAATTCTGGCTAGTTTACATCATCCCTCGTATATCTGTCAGCTTCCTCTGCCATACCTTCGTCCATCTCATCTAACGTATGGAGAATGGACAAACGTTTCATTCCTGGAACAGGTTGCCCTTCATGTTGCTCCCATCGGCGACTCCACTCTTGTACATGCATAGGACGACATTTGACGCAACCAAGCTGGCCTTCGCGCAAGTGATGGCCATCTGGAAGATAACGGTGGTGGCCTTGATAAATTGGATTGCCCGCAAATTGTACATGCATTGTATCCCGAAGATGTTAGTCCTGCATATATCAAAGCATGAATCAGGCCAAGGCAAAGGGCTTGCGAATAGCGAGAATTTTGTAAATCAATAACCATTACCAGAAGCTTCTCCGTATCCTGGCCAATCATGCATAGTCCACATAAGAAGTCCATGGATCCTTGCATGCTGTTGTCCTACTGGTTCAACCGCATTTGCTATGTCGATCCCATGCCATAACTCCTGGAGCTCGTCAACTAGTGGAGCTAGATAAACATCCATGTTTTTTGCCTTGAACTTACCAGGTACAATCAAGCTTAAAATCAAATGACCCTTCTTGATAGCAAGCCACAGTTGGAGGTTGTAATTGATAAGGCACACAGGCCAAGTGCTCCATGACGAGCTTCTCAAGCCAAATGGATTGACTCCATCCATTGCCATGTCCAAACGCAAATTGCGTGGTTCACTCTTAAAATGTGGCCAGGTATCTTCAATGTGCCTCCAGGCCTCCGAATCAGCGGGCACCCTAAATGTTGCATCAGTGGATCTATTTGTAGAATGCCACCGCATCAACTTTGCAATGGAACCACAACGAAACACGTTTTTTATCCTAGGAATAATAGGAAAATTCCGCAACACTTTAGCTGGCACTGTCTCGCCAACTGCATCTTGTTTGTAGCGCATTGCTCCGCACTTAGGACACGACAGAAAATCTGCGAATTCATTGCGAAAAAGAATGCAATCATTTGGACATGCATGAATCTTGTTGTAGTCCAAGCCAACTGAGGTCAGAAGTTGCTTTGCGTCTGGCCTGGAGGGGGGCATTTCATTGCCAGCCGGGAGAAGTTACTCCCGCAATAACCTGTTTAAGCCACATTAAATTAAAAAGCTCTCCGAGCACATCACCATTGCAATCGAAAAATCTCTTTTGTAAATTACGTACCTAAACAAAGCAGTGACGCTTGCATCTGACCACCCGTACACTGACTGAAGATTCAAAAACACCAGACAAGTACGAAGCACATATATTTTGGCACCTGCATAGATTGGTTGACGTGCCAACTTCCTCAACATGTGTTCAGGAGATAGGGGCACGGCTTCTGGTGCTGCTTCGTTCACGTTCTCCTCGCTTGTCTGGAAGAAGGCATCCACCATCTCCTCCATGCCATCGTCTTCTGTCTGTAAGCCCTTTTCTGCTTCCATCCATGGCTCTATATTGGTCGGACCTTCACGCATACTCTTTTTTCTCTCTCTCTCTCAGACGTAGGTGCTATGTCGCGGAAATTAGTGCCCGTTCCGTAGGAGTCGTATCGCAGATTCTGTACGGTTTCTCTAGCAAAATCTTCCTACTTATACACATGCTCATTACATATCCTACGCTTGCGCAGGATTTGATACTTGCAGAGCGTGCATGAGCATGCAATCTTTTCCTCCATGTTAGTTGATGACGTTGCCATCTACAATGATTATGAATGTTGTTTTAATATATATATATATATATATACTCCTCACAATGTAAACTACCTCGCATTCTCTAGTCTTGCCCAATCTCCGTACACCTCGGTCCAAAGGTGTACGGAGATCAGGACCACCGAGTCAAAATCTCATCTTTATTGGTCGAATTCTATATGGGTAGACACATACGTGCACTCCCAGGTGTACATGGCAATGCATGTAGCAGGCAAAACCCCTTTGCCTCTTTTAGTTCCATAGTTTCTTCTCTATCTACGTACCCTATCTCTCATTCTTTCTCTCTCGATCTCGCTATCTCTCTTTCTCTCTCTCTCTCTCTCTCTCTCTCTCTCTCTCTCTCTCTCTCTCTCTCTCTCGTTCTCGCTATCTCTCTTTCTCTCTCTATTTCTCTATTTTCCTATCTCTCTCTATTTCTCTATTTTCCTATTTCTCTGCCATAACTCCTGGAGCTCCACTTCCCTATCTCTCTCTCTCTCTCTCTCTCTCTCTCTCTCTCTCTATATATATATATATATATATATATATATATATATATATATATATCTTTCTCTATCTCTCTATTTCCTATCTCTCTCTCTCTCTCTCTCTCTCTCTCTCTCTCTCTCGTTCTCTACTTCCCTATCTCTCTAATGATCGAACGAGCAACTGATCTAGGGAGATATAGACGCCCACAACTACGGAGGACTACACAACATCGACAGAGGCTGCACCAGAGGATCTAGCTAGGTCACTTTGGCTCGACATGCACAACGCCCGGTCAGAGTACTGACCATGGAGGAGATCTACATATCCCAACTAGCTCGTTTAGCCGTTTAGTCCACACCCAACAGTTTAGGATTCCATAATATTTTATTTTGTCATCTTCTTACTCTGACTTTGTATGAGATCCATCACATTGTAACTTTCTTGTCTCATGTCTCATAGGTCACTTTGGCCTTTCAAAGACGTTAATATAACATTTCATTTCATTTCTCTCTTTAATTTTTTTTTCTTTAATTTTAATTTCCTAAGCATACATTAATTCTCTCTCTCTCTCTCTCTCTCCCTCTCTCTCTCTCTCTCTCTCTCTCTCTCTCTCTCTCTTTGATTACCTACACACACACACACACACATTTCTCTCTCTCTCTCTCTCTCTCTCTCTCTCTCTCTCTCTCTCTCTATTTACTACACACACACACACACATACACACACCTCTCTCTCTCTCTCTCTTTCCTCTACACACACACACATAAACACCTCTCTCTCTCTCTCTCTCTCTCTCTCTCTCTCTCTCTCTCTCTTTCCTACACACACACACACAATGTAGAGGTAGAGAGAGAGAGAGAGGGGTTGGGGAGGGTGGAGATGGACATAATACCTGCGTAGCAGGTTTCGGCCAAGACCCAAGCAGGCGAAAATGGCCCCTGCGCGCGGGTTTCACTTTTTTCATACTACCCATGATACGATATGATCATAGCCTTGATGTTTTCATCTTTGTGTTGTTTTGACATTCTCTTTTGTGTTCTTTCTTTGTGTGTGTGAGTGCAAGAGAGAAAGAGTGGTTCTTCTTTGATTGCAGCTCTTTCCAAACCCTAGTCTTCATGGCATCTATGGTTTAACTTCTTCATATAGTTTTTGTTTGAGTTATCTCACAAAATCTCACAGCCATAAGCCCCGTGCTTTCCTTGAAAGACCGCAAATTTCTCGACAGCGCGTGCGCATGCCTCAATCTACAGATAGCAAGAAGCGGCGAGGATAGGACTGTGCCATCGATATAGGGAGGGCTGGTGCAAATAGGAGAAAGGGACGGGGAGTGTATGCAATGGCCTGCTCGGAGGGGAACTCCGGTGATGCTGAGGCAATGCTGATAGCAACAGTCAGTATGAGAATGTGAGCGTGGAGTGACAAGATTGCATGAAGAGAACCAAAGCGATGGGTATATTGTGTTGTATAGGAAGCGAACATGCAGAGGTAGAGGGGGGCAGAGCAAGCGTAGGAATACGCATCACCTCGTTTTGCTTCTAGATAGAAGATTCCAAAAGCATCGAATCTTAAAAATTAATAGGTTTCTTTCAAAATGGACATGGTCCTTTTAATTCATTTGAAGATGCACATGAGTGTATATACAAGGATGAGGATGCTATGGTTTTGACAGAGGATGTGAAGGGAAAACAGGTGGAAGACGGCTATATTAGTGATGTGCTACAATCTACTTTTGAGCAGATCCAGGAACTTTTACCAAGTTTAGAAGAGTCGGATGCCTATGCTGAAGACATATACCAGGATGAACAAGTCATTATCAATGCTTTCCTATGCGAGTTTGATGCATGTGGTACTACCGAAATGGATATGCCTAGCTACGAAAGTGCTAATTTAGAGGGGGTGATTGAAAATCTCTTCCTTTCTGAGTATAACTCTGCTAGTAGCTCTGCGGATTGTGAAGTACCTCAGCTAGACGAGGTGGAAGAAGAGGAGTGCATTGACAGAGTAATATGTATGTCTTATATATATGGGGTAGCAGATGTGATGCAGATGACTCATGAAATTATGCCTTATTTAGAGCTAGATGCAGCAAGCTTTCACAATTCCATGGTAGAGGAAGGTGTTATGCAAAGTTTGGAATCTTCAGCAGTAGCTGATTTTGGATTGCCTATTCGTGATGATGACGTTTTTGAAGTCGTATTTGTAGGAATGACAAATGCAGATTCTCTGCATGAGGATTGGGGTTCTGCGGATGAAGCTATGAATCTTCAAGATTCACAAATCAAAGATAGAGAAATGATTCGAAATGATATACAGGTTGAAGTGACATCAGAGGATAGAGTACACTATAAGAGGTTGTGTGCTCTTGTGACGCTGTTAGCGACGGAAATACACTAGGTTTTTATAACCCCCGGCGTCGCTAAAACTGTCGCTACGAGCGTCGCTACGAGAGCGTCGCTATATAGCGACGCTCATAGCAACGCTCATAGCGACGCTCATAGCGACGTTTACAAAGAAGACTATAGCGACGCTACAGAGCCATAAATAGCGACGCTTATAGCGACGCCCGAGAGAATTTTTTTTTGGTGGCAGGGCATTGAATGCCCTGCCACCCATCAACCATATTGTACTTGATTCACTTTTTAAACAAAGTGCAAGGGTAGATAATAGACCCAAAATAGTCACCCACAAGACGCATTGTTTGCAAAATTGACAATTATACACATCATAGGCAAAATGAATTGATTGGCAAATGTAATAATGACAATTGTACAACATCATAGGCATAAAGAATTGATTGGCAAAAGGAACTGCGGTGACAAATGTAATAATATACATGGTTAAAAAAGACGTATAAAATCCGTCTCATGATACATAAGCTATAAGAAGCCCTAAACTAATGCTATCTAGCTACGGCTAAACTGACGTCGTCTAGTCAGACGTCTCATCGCGTCCAAGCGGCGTATCTGTCGGATTCTGCAAAAAAAGACAATAAGACAGCTTTCAGTAAGTATAAACATATAACGACATTTATAAAACAATACAAAAAATAAAAAAGAGTAAACCCTAATACTAACCATGCCGCCGCGAGAACTGAGAATGTCCATCAGGGCGTTTAAGCCCTTCCTGCCTGCGTACTCGCGCTCGTACGGTGTGGGATCACGTCCTGTCATCGACCACTGTCAAAACATACAAAGATTTCATTATGTTAGAATTAAAAAACTCATAAACCCTAAACTATCGAACATAAAGAGCAATGCGAAAACACTTACAAAATCGGCCTCAAATGATGCCCATCCACCGCTCCCCAAGTGGTGCGAGCTCCCTGCCTCTACTCGCGCTCTGGTTGCATCCTTTTGTTGCTTCCACTTGTCGGGATTCTCGCGCGCTGCTTTCTTCGCATTCTTCCAATCTTCTTTGGCCAGCCAATCTGGCCTGTTCCACCCATTCTTGATTGCTTTTTGCACTTCGGAACGCTTGTGTTTGCAGTATTCGCGCATTCGAATCTTCATCAGGTCTTCATTGAAGCGCTGATCCCGTGTTGGAACGGGAAACTCATCATGAAGTATGCTGATGACTCTGTTTTTTAAATCACTTGGTACTTCGCTCCATTTGTTTAGTATGTAGTGTCTAAACAGCTGAGAGCAAAGATCACGCATGCGCGAGATCACCTTCTTGCCGTCATCATCCATGATGATGCCGCCGCTTATGTCGACGGAGTAAGGCAAGCCCTCTGGCCGGTGACGCGTGAACCTGGGTGTCCCGACAGGGGTCTCTAGCGGCGTGTCGATGGGGGTACGGACGTCAGGTGTCTCCACCGGCGTCTGGGCCCCGAAGCGAGGAGTGTCGAGTGGGGTGGCTCCTGGCGGAGTAGGTAGAGGTGTGTAGCTTCTAGGAACAGTCAGCCGTGCAAAACCTGGCGTAGATGGTGATGCTGTGGCTGGTGTGGGGGCAGGCAAAGAAGGGGAGGGTAAAGAGCCTCGTCAAACATGAGGCGGTGTGGAGGCATCGGTGGCGGAATCCCCACAACAACCGCCACCGCCACCACTAGAGCGCCGGTGTCTAGACGAGTGTGAAGCTCGTCTCGTCGACGCCGAAGCTTCGGAGCGCGCCGAATGCTCCGAAAGAGAGGGAGATGCGGATGGAGTAGGAACGCGCGATGATGCGCCAGAGCGATGACGCTCCACGTACCACTGTCTCTGCTGCGGTGACAAAGAAGAAAGAAACTCCTCATCATCCATACCTGCATTAAACACACGAATATTTAAACTTAATATTGAATGAATAGAGTAGACAATGACGCAAAGACCATTAAATACAATGACGTAATGACGCATATAAATACAATGACGCAATGAATTGAGTGATAGAAGAGGCAAGTCGAAAACTCAGAATTTTCAATCAAAAGATGTGAGCGCGAGTAGAAAAGAGCGTTATACACCATGGAAGGTACTTAGAGAGCCAGAGCTTTTACAACACGGAGCAAAATTGTTCAAATACAATATTTGTGGCTTTAAGAGATCTCTCTCTCATCCTCGCATAACTCAGCATAACTTCCTATATCTATATAGAGCTCTCCGTTTAAACACATATCCTCTGTTTCATTTTGTAGCTCCTCTGCATGCACCCCATATAGAGTAGTAGCATCTTGATGCTCGTCTGGCACCACCGCAGCGGCTTCTGATTGAGCATCTTCTCTGATCTCCTCCATTGATGTCGTTGTGATTGGCACATGGTAGCCTTCATACGTCCTTGCACTACGAGGGGCTACCTCTATGACGTACCACCAGTTTGATGTAGACTTTGTAGGATGAAATATTACCTGCTAGAGCCACATAACTTACATGAGAGCTTTCAAGCACATAACTTGTAAAAGGGGGATGTTAACTATTTACATACTTACTTGTTCACAATGCTCGGGTAGTACGAAAGTGTCTCTTAGGTCAGTCCATTTCTTAGTAGAATCCACCTCAAGAAAACCAGACTCGACTCTACGCACAGTAGCGTTGCGACCCTCCATGATTACCTTGAACCATTGCACGTCGAACAAGTTGACAAAAAATCCTCTGTAATCGATCCTCAAAATCTCTTGCAGCGTGCCGAAGTAAGTGAGTTCCGCCACCACAGGATCTGCATCAGAGGAACCTCGTCGACTAGACTGTTCAAATTTTGCCATGATTCCACAATCTTGAGTAAAACGCTTTTTGTCGATTCGTTCCACCCTAAAATGTCGACCTTCACACCATGCTGCTGTGTATGACTTATACTACAACGAACAAAGATTATGAGTGGCCGTTCAAACGTTTATAAATAAAGTCACTTGCTAGTCGTACATTGCAAACTTACCTTGGTCGCGCAACCCCGAGAGTACTCCCACTCTGCTTCAGTCACTTCGTCACCGCATTTTTGTGCGCTTTTCAATTGGTTGTGCAACCATCTTAAGCTCATGAAGGTTGGTAGGCTCTCCAGAACCGCTGGATAGTGCATCGGTGGTCGTCTTCCCCGTCTCCACTCGATTCGTGCCCTTTGTCGCTCTTGCTTTGCATCCTCATATTGTGAAATCCACTTTTGCATCACTGGATTGTGAAGCATGCAAAATCGGTTGATTTTAGCCTCTAGATCTTCCGTCATCTTCTTCTCAACACCGAGATTGCACATGACAATCCCAGATATGCGCTCATCATCTATGGTTCGCCATAGCGTGTCCCGGGATTTATCAAATCCGTCTAGCCACTCTCCAATGTACACTAGGGACTCTGATACCAACCAACCTTCTGCCATGCTACCCTCCGAACGTGCCTTTTGACGCACATATCCCTTAAGCGTTTTCATGAAACGCTCTAAGAAGAACATCCATCTGGAATGAACTGTGCCAGCTATTTCCACCTCATCAACTATGTGAACAAGAAGATGCACCTGAATGGTTAGCATTGTAGTAGGAAAATGTTTCTCAAACATGCACACAAGCTCCGCAGCATTTAGTTTGGCGAATGGTATGGAGTCTACGTTGATCTCCTTTTGTGAGATCCATTGCACCAGCTTTGCAAGTTTGTAGATTGTGTTACGGATGTCGAGAATCCCTCAATGGCAACCGGTAAAATAAACTGTAAAGTATGTGCAGCAATGATATTAAAGTCCACATTTTATGCAATGATATTAAAGTCCACTATGAACGTACCTGACACATTTTATGCCAATCGTGTGACTTCAAACCGGTAAGCTTTCCTTCTTTAGTAAAACACGTTCGGAGCGAGTGCATTACGCCAGTGGGGGTCCGCAAAGATCGAATGGTCTCTTTTACTTTGCGTTCTTGGGCTCCGGTGAAAATCCATGGTGCTTTAGGGAGTTTTATCGATCCATCAGACGCTGTTTGCGGCCAATATTGCTCCATACGATCCACATTTCTAAGGTCAACTCTGGCTCCCAAAGTATCTTTCTTGCCGGTCAGATGGTCCCACAGTAGATTACCCACATTCTTGAATATGTGCATTGGATCGAGCAAGTGATTGATCATGAGTCGGGGCCAGTATGGTAACTCGTACCATAGAGATAGTCTCTTCATCCCTGGAGGCAATCCGTCATCGCACATCTCCTTCTACTCTAACCATGCTTGTGTAGACATCCTTGGTGGCTCTCTTCCCAAAAAGCCGTCGCGTAACACATGATTCTCTGGAAGATACGCTTGATGACCTTCGTAGATTTGCTTCTTCAGTGAGGGTGCCATACGTGCATTCAGTCTAGGTCCACATGTGACACATGCTCTGTATCCGCTTGTTTGAAGCCCTGCATGTATACACATGATAATAGATCAACTATGGGAAAAAACAAGATTTACAGTGTCTGAGTGAGGAGTGTCAATAGATCACCTGAGCATTCTGTTAGCCCGGGATAGTCATGCATGGTCCACATTAGAATGCCTCTGATCAAAGCATTCCGTCGTCCTGTGTGTCGGCTCATATCCACCACCTCTATGCCAATCCACAATTGTTGTAGCTCTTCCAATAGTGGAAGAAGATACACATCCATATTCCCCACTTTATATCGCCCTGGCACAATCAAACTTAGCCATAGGTGCCCCTTCTTCTTAGTCAACCACGGGGGAATGTTGTAGTTGACGATGACAACGGGCCATACACTGTAAGATGTTGATCTTTGACCAAATGGATTTACGCCATCCATAGCCAGGCCTAAGCACAAATTTCGAGCTTCCCTGGCAAAATCCGACCATGTTCCATCTATATGTTTCCACGCTACGCAATCTGCAAGAATTCGTAGCACACCATCCGAAGATTTATTCTCCTCATGCCATGATGCTAGGGCGGCCATGGACTTACATTCGAAGAAATGCTTGATGCGAGGAAGCAGAGGGAAATGTTGCAAAACCTTTTGTGGAATTTTTGTCCCGTGGAGATCTACTCGATATCTTTCGGAATCACATTTCGGACACTTCTCCATGTCTATGTATTCCCCTCTGAAAAGAATGCAGTCATTAGGACAAGCGTGGATAGAATTGTAATCCATCCCCAAGTTTCGCAAAATCTTTCTTGCTTCATCTCAGGAATCTGGCATCACATTGTCAGCTGGTAGTATGTGCTCTTTCAGCAATCTACACAACATAAAAATATGATACAGTCGTGTAAAAATCTATCAGATCATTATACATTTAGAGTTTTATTAAAGTAAACTAATTGTAATAGATCACCTGAAAAGCGCTGTGACACTAGTGTCACTCCATCCAAACTTTGCCTGCATGTTGAGAAGAACCAGGAGTGCTTTCAATCTAGTCATACGTGCTCCATTATACAATGGCGTATCGGCTTCACTTTTCATATCATCATAGATAAGCCTTTCTAAATCCATGATCGTCTCGATCATTTCATCAATCTCGGGCGCAAACATTGCCTCGTTGGGAATGTGCTCTGCATGATCATCCCCCGAGCTGTCAGAGGCTACATCTTGTGGCCTCACATATGTTGCTTGACCAAAGCGCCTGCGAACACGTCTATTGGGTTGCAAGATTGCTGCTTGTTGGCCAGCGTCAGAGTCCGACGAGTTATAATTGGCAACAACTCGATCTATAATAGATGGATCGAACTCGCCAAATTCACGAACGTGCTCCAAAGAAACACGTCTTGTCCATCGCACAGCATGCTTGCATTGATTACAAGGACATAAGACCCTCGTTGAGAGATAGGTGTTTCGGTTGGACGGTCCCACATCCTCGTCGCTACTCATAATGAGGATAAAAAACTTATAACCTGGACAACAAATTTAATATTCTGTTGGCATTCTTCGTCTTATCTCTCTCTCTCTCTCTCTCTCTCTCTCTCTCTCTCTCTCTCTCTCTCTCTCTCTCTCTCTCTCTCTCTCTCTTTACCTCACATTCTCTAGTCATGTCCAATCCCTGCACACCTCGGTCTAGAGGTGCACGGAGATCAAAACCACCGGGTTATAATCTCATCTATATTGGTCAATACCTATATTTGTGGGTACAAGAAATCTACACACCCACGTCTACATGATACTGCATGTAGTGGACAAAACCCCTTTGCCTCTTCTGTAGCTGTAGCACTTCACAGCATCTTAACATCTTTTCATAGTAGATCTTTTCACTGTTCGTCTAACTCTAAACCCTAAACCGTAAGTAATTCTTGCGTGGACTCGATCTAACGTAAATAAGCGTAAATCTAAATAAACGTAAATCTAACTAAAAATAAACCTAAATCTAATTTAACGTAAGTCTACATCTAACCTAATCTTTAACGTCTTTTGGGATAGTTTCCTACGACGTTAAAACTCTCTTCTTCTTGTGTTTGTGTGTGTGTGTGTGTGGGTAAACCTAAATAAACCTAAGTCTAATCTAATATAACATAAATCTAAATCTAACGTAAATTATGTTATATTAAAAACAAAGAACTAAACTAACAGGGATTATAAGAACCTTAAAACTGATTTAACACATAATTTTTCACATAACTCGGCAAGAGTTGGCATTCTCATCACTAAAGATGTGAGAGTTAACTTCCGACGGTGACGCTGCCTCATCTCCATCCACATCTGACGACAGCAATTGGCCCTTTAGACCGTTCTTGCTCTTGTTACTAACTTTGAAGTTGCTGTTGAATGACTAGAGGTTGTCTAGATGGTCATTGTGTCGGGGATGTAGTGACTCTTGCCGCCCTGAAGATCCACCTTCTTCCCTATCTTCTGAAGACATTTCACCAGTACTTTTGGATCGACGGAGCCCACCATGAGTGAAGGCAGGAATACCCTATATTCCATTGAGGGCTTTCTTCACCCGCGTCATGCAGGCATCGCAGTCTATGGAGACCTAAATCTAATCTAATATAACGTAAATCTAAATCTAGCGTAAATAAACGTAAATCTAGTTAAAAATAAACCTAAATCTAATTTAATGTAAGTCTACATATAACCTAATCTTTAACGTCTTTTAAGATAGTTTTCTATGACGTTATAACTCTCTTCTTCTTGTGTGTGTGTGCGTGTGTGGATGTGTGTGCCAATAAAAAGAGATAAATGGTATAACCTTTCTATCACCCATGCCAAGTATGATAGATTGATTATGCCATTTCCCTCTTGAATAATAGGTCTTGAGTTCAACTCCTCGTCGGCTAGATCTTTAGTTCTTTTAATTTTAATTAGTTTCCTACGACGTTAAATTAGTTTCTCTCTCTTTCTCTCTCAATGTGTGTGCGTTTTTTTGGATCGTATGCATGTTTTCTCTCTTTTCCTCTCTCAATGTGTGCGTTTTTTGTTTATGCATGTTCTCTCTCTCTTTTCCTCTCTCAATGCGTGCATTTTTTGTTTATGCATGCTCTCTCTCTCTTTTTCTCTCTCAATGTGTGTGTGCATTCTTTGTTTATGTATGTGTGTGCGTTTTTGTTTTTTTTTTGTACTCTCTCTCTCTCTCTCTCTCTCTCTCTCTCTCTCTCTCTGATCTCTCTCTCAAAAACACTATGTGTGTGTGTGTATGTGTGTGTGAGAGAGAGAGAGAGGGAGAGAGAAAGAGGGGAAGGGAACATGAGAATGAGGAGAGGGAAGGAGCATACCTGGCTCTCCTTCCTCTCCTCGTGTGTGTGTGTGTGTGTGTGTGTGGAGAAGAAAAAGAGAGAGAGAGAGAGAGGGAGAGAGAGAAAGAGGGGAAGGAAACATGAGAATGAGGAGAGGGAAGGAGCATACCTGGATCTCCTTCCTCTCCTCGTGTGTGTGTGTGTGTGTGTGTGGAGAAGAAAAAGAGAGAGAGAGAGAGAGAGAGAGAGAGAGAGAGAGAGAGAGTGAGGGAGAGCGTTACCTGCTCCTTGCTTGAGGGCGCCGAAAAACTCAGATCTGAGATCTGAGTTTTTGGGCACGCTCGGTTATTTTTTTAGCCCAGCCAGCATCGCTATGAGCGTCGCAAATTTCTTTGTAAATTTGCGACGCTCATAGCGACGCTGGGATTTTTTTTTTTGAGCGTCGCTGTGTGAGCGTCGCTAATATGAATAGCCTCTTGTAGTGGTAGAAGATCAAGAAACCTCTTCGGATATGGTCTGTGATTGGGGTGATATTTCTAATCTTTGTGAAGATGCAAATAAAGATGCTTGCCATAAAGTGCCTTCTATACAGGGTTTTAAGAATTTCAGTTGCCTGTAGGCATGCAAACAATATCCGAGGCATAAAAGGGATTTAGGTCTTGTGTCACAGGGTATAAATTGCAAGCAGGTTTGTGAGCATCTATTTGCTATGGATATGAAGGGTATACATGGTGATGCCTTGAAGCAAGAAGAGGATGCTAGCTCTATGCTGACACCAGAGTCATGTAATGGAGAAGGGTTCTCCCTAGATGAGTGGAGACATGATTCAGTTGAAGATAATTTAGGGATGGGTCAAAAAGGAAGAAGGGGTGAAGATATTGTGTCAGAGACTAACTCCAAGGAGGTTTTTGAGCAGTCAGTTACAACTGATCGGGAGCATACCTACCAGATGATTTGGAAGGGAATTAGACACCATATTTGAGAGGTATGGAAAGTTTTATGATGTAAAGCTGGAGAGGTATTTGGTAAAAGGTGAGAGAATTGATGAGAGGTTTACCATGCATACTTCTGAGGTTTCTCTCGATGTTGAGAAAGGCTATCTAGAGGATTCTTTTGAGAATGCAGATTCAGACTTCTATGCGAAAGAGGTACATATGGATTTACAGGTTGGTGAGAAGGTTGAAGTGCAGTTTCAAAAATCCGATTTACATAAGGTTTCAATCGGAATTGGAAAATGATTTTAAAATGAAAATCGTAGCTAATGAGCTGAATTTTCTACCCATATTTTTTCTTTTTTATTTGGATCCACGGTTGAGGAGATATGATCAAAATACTGGACCCCAGTTTGCCCACATCATGCAGGGACAGCTCATTTCCAACTTTTCCAATTTCTGTTCACACTGGCTCCTCTCTCCTAGTGTAAACCCTTGGGGAGTTCCCTTCACCTATAAAAGGGGACCTTTTCTTCCTTGAAAAACAACTCAAGCATTCAAACCATTGATGAGAGGAATTCATGAGGGAGTGAGTAGTAATGCCAAATTGTACTTAGCCATTAACATAAGCCTAAGCCTACACTTTCTCCTAGAGAAAGACTAGCCATTCTTGCATGCTATCCTTGGAAGATCAACTCTAATCAAAGAAGGTATTGCACTTAGTGTATCAATCAAACTGGAATTCTCCACTCTTCTTCTCTCTCCATCAATAATGGTGCCGAAGGGTTTGTCAAGTAAAATGTGTTCTACATTGATGTTTTCTTGATTTCTTGTTGTTTTCTTTTTCAACTATAATCCAACATGTATATATATCTAATCTCGTATCCTTAACCAAACCTATCTCTCTCACTCTTAGTAATTCTTCCTCTCTACAAATTTTAGGTTCTCCTTGCTACAGGTACATCTCTCCCCGCAGTATCCTTATTGCCTACGGGCAAGAATAGGGCTTGGGAGGGAAACTCTCCTCTCTTCTCTTCCCTTCTCTTGTCTCATATCTACATTTTGCACATACTAGAGTTATCCTAAATGAATAATCCACATGATGATAATTTTTATCGCTTTCACTCTGTACAATCTATTAGAATTAACGTATGGATTAACCGTAAAATACGCTTTCAACAACGTATAGTGTTTCTCTTTGGTCCAGAAAGGCTCAATGAAATACTTCTATCACCAGATCCCATCATACTACCTCTTATAGACTATAACTTTTCTTTTGATGTAAGCGTAGTTATCTTGCTATGAACCAAGAGGATTAGTATACACAATTAATCCCCATCACTAGAAAAAACATATATATTTGGTTAGCCAAGATTGAATGCCATTAACTCATCTATTAACCCATTCATACTACCCATGATACAATATGACCATAACCTTGATGTTTTCATCTTTGTGTTGTTTTGACATTTTCTTTTGTGTTCTTTCTTTGTGTGTGTGAGTGCAAGAGAGAAAGAGTGGGTCTTCTTTGATTTCACTTCTTTCCAAACCCTAGTCTTCATGGCATCTATGGTTTAACTCCTTCATATAGTTTTTGTTTGAGTTCTCTCACAAACTCTCACAGCCATAAGCCCGGTGCTTTCCTGGCAGGACTGCAAATTTCTCGAGAGCGTGTGTGCACGCCTCAATCTACAGATAGCAAGAAGCGACGAGGACAGGACTGCGCCATCGATATAGGGTGGGATGGTGCAAATAGGAGAGAGGGGCGAGGAGTGTATGCAATGGCCCGCTCGGAGGGGAACTCTGGTGATGCTGAGGCAATGGTGATAGCAATAGTTAGCATGCAAACGTGAGTGTGCAGTGACGAGATTGCATGAAGAGAACCAAAGTGATGGGTATACTGTGCTATATAGGAAGCGAACATGCAGAGGTAGAGGGGGGTAGAGCAATCGTAGGAATGCGCTTCACCTCGTTTTGCTTCTAGATAGAAGATTCCAAAAGCATCGAATCTTAAAAATTAATAGGTTTCTTTCAAAATGGACATGGTCCTTTGCAATTTGACTAAATTTTGAAATATCGTAGTTCAAATTGAAACAAAAAAACTTGATAGTTTTCTCTTATTTTGAAATCCCAAGCATACATTTTCGAGAGGTGACCAACAAGAGGAGTACATAAGTGGAACATTATTCTCTCTACCCCAAATGGAATCTATTTAGAATATTGAAGAAACTGCACCAATGGATCCTGAGACAACATTACTGACACCAGAAATAGTCGCATCAGCTATCTTCTCAACAGCATTGACAAGAGTCTCTACCACGTCGGGGACACAATTTCAAAACCAATAATGTAATAGTTCTTTGTTGCAGTGCTACCGGCCTTAGTTTTGATTGTATATCTCTTGCCTTCGTGAGGTTCAAAACCTGTATACTCATCATAATGCATTTTTAAGTTTGCACTAAACCTATCATAATCTGTACTCCATGCTCCACCCTCTGAATAGCTGGCATAGTACATTTGCACCCATGGGAATGACATGATTGATTTCTCTCTTTTGTTAAGGTGGAATTGATGAGCCTATGGGACAACACAAAGAGAAGTCATATGTAAAGCAATAAATTAAATGGTAATTTAATTGTAGGCACCATTTTTCTAATTCTCTTTGTCAGTTTATGTCACTTGATTAAATAATTTTTATATGTATGCGTATATATATGTGTGTGTGTGTGTGTGTGTGTGTGTGTACATATATGTGTGTGTGTATATACATAATGCATTTATGCATGTACATATATACATACAAACACATAACACACACACACAAAAGAAGATTCCTCTTTGACTAAGTGGAGAGCACATTCATATCTCTAGAGTTAATAGACTCATGCTCACCTTCGGATTATTGGAATGCTTATGGTAACTTCGACATCACTTGAATCATAGTCATCATAGTTGATCAAGTAGTAGACCCTCAACTTAATATGCATGGTTTTCTCCACCACAAAATTCACTACTTATAGATCTTTATCCACTTCTGTATACACATGCAGTGCTGCAAGATTGTTCATGAAGACCTTGGCAAAAAAAAATTGGGTTAGAAGAGAGGACACAATGCATAGTCAAGGAAAGGAATATAGTAAACCATTTCAAGGAAATAATGCTGATCATTCATGGAACTAAGGACAAACCTGTGGCATGCCATAGTAAATTTTTTCCCCTGCAAATTTTGGGCAAAATTGCAATTGATAATAAGCTTTGTTGTCCGCAAAATCACTCTCCGCATAATCAGGATGGCTTTTGGCAACAAGACAAGCTTTTCCATCATGCCATTCCGTGCTAAAGCTCATGAGACCTCCCACAAGCTAGCTTTCCCAAATCCATGAGCACATTGGCCAAACTTTAAATTGTGTTTAGAAAGTAGAACAAATTTTTTTTCTACTTTTATTTTAATTTTCCTCAATGGTAAATGTCATTCTTTTTTCCCCCCAAATTCACGATTAGGGAGTGTATGCATTGCATTCACCAAAATAATGTACAAAGGTACGTCAAGCTCGTGGCGAGCCTTGAGAGACATCAGATTACAATAGACAGCAATGAGGCTTCCCAAAGAGACAACTAACTACCCCTCAACAAGGAATTTCTATCCCGTCAGAAGGGCATTGATGGCCCAATACCATTCACTAAAAGGGCTAATCATGTCTGAAATGAAATATGTAAGATGCTAAAATACATAAACGTGGATAGTTAATGCTTGTTTGATAATCAGTTTTTAGATTATTTTTGAACAAACAATGTGAATCCCACAAACAGTGCAAAAACAAGAAAGATAGTACCTTATAATAAGTAGATTCAAGGTGTTCATTGACATCATTCTGGAAGTCGATAATCTCAGCTTTGCTATATCCACAAGTTGCATCTGCGAGCATCATCTCTCGAAGCAAGCCCACATACAAGGCAAGAGATGAACCATATGAGAGCACTGTGTGCTTCATATATGAAGGTTGTGCATACAGGTTGAGCATGTGCACCAACGTCAATTTGCAATTTTCAAAGCGTACCACCACCTTTGCTCCATGAAAAGCTCATAATCAGAAAACATTACAGTATACATCTTATTCAATAATGCTAGTGCCATGCATTCACAAGAAGTTTTAGAAAAATTCTCACAATAATTCCCACATTGTGACTTATCTCAACATCATGAGCTTGTGTGAGGGAGGCACACCATACCTAGCTGGGTATGAATGGGGGCAGGGGACCGCCGGCCCAGTGGGGGGGGCAACTGTTCCCTCTCCCCAATCTTACCTAGCTAGGTATGCGGTGCCTCCCGAGCAGAAGCTCGTGATGTTATGCATTCTATAAAAATACTGAAAAGAACTCGATTTTCCTACATGAGAGAATTTCTAAATCTTCTTGTGATTATTGAAAAAGAAAGAGAGAGAAGTAACCTTTTGGACGGCAATAGAGGAAGCATTTTCTTTGTAGGACTGGACGGAGAGACGGGCGATGCTGGCGTTATAGGCGCGATCCTGGTCGGCCACGCTCTCCGCCAGCGCCTGACTGATCATTTTGCCTACCGACTCGAAGAGCGAGTCCATGGCTGCCTTCTTCTGCGCCGCCGTCCTGTCGGCCAGGGCCAGGTCCCAGATGTGGCCAAAGAAAAGCTGCAGGAAGGGCCCGGCCGCCCGCTGGCACCAGCCCCAGTCCCAGCGATATCCCATCTTGAAATCCCTTCAGCACCGCGTCCTCGACCAGCTGCGATGTCACCACTGACATGGTGCCTGCTGCTGAGCTTAGCGTCTCTCTCTCTCTCTCTCTCTCTCTCTCTCTCTCTCTCTCTCTCTCTCTCTCTCAGCTTCGACCGTGCAACTCTCTCTCTCTCTCTCTCTCTCTCTCTCTCTCTTTGCAGCTCTGCCTCGGCTCTCCCGCTCCAGCGCCTGCTTTATAGCCGCCCAGCCCTCCATCGTCATCCGGCACCCTATCAGCTTGATCTGCCGTGGCAACTGTTCTCTCGCTCAGCTTTTTTTTTTTTGTGAGTGTGGATGAGGTGGAGCTCAGAGAGCACCCCAAGACCAATCCATCTGATAATTTTCCTTGATTTTTTTCCTCGCAAAATCCTTGGCCATCGCTACTGTTGTCTATCAGGAGTAATCGACGTCGTTTTTTGCCGTACGATAAGTCCTGCAGTGACTTTTGTCACCAAAGCTTGTGGCCACGTCGACTATATATCATGATTCATCTCTAAGTATGACGTAGCACCTAGTACCCTTCACTAGGCAACTTTCAACTTAGTTGAAGATTATAGTTTTCCTTGGATTTTTTCTCCCCCTCTTCTTTACAAGGAAATTTACTTCTCCCAAGAAGTGTTCCCGTTAAACCCAGTAAATATATATTTACAATATACCACGTGAACTTTGGTTTTAATCTATCAACCACGAAAACGTGCACGTGCTTTCATAGTTTGCTTTTAATTTTTCAAATAAAAAATGCACACGTTTAAACGAGAGATGCAAATTTTCAAATAGCCCTATTCTTTGATAGTAGATATCCTTTTGACAAATTTCTTTGGGAATATTGTTCGAAAGGGTGTTGAAACCTTCAACTAGTGTGCCATGATCAATACTCTCCAGGGAATGTATCTGTGTTGTTATTAGTGGACCCACTGCCACACAATGGAGCAAGGGATTGTGGCTAGTGGGAACCCCCTCCTAAGAAGATAAACTATCGATTAAAATTGCCAGATGACTCTGCATCGTCGTGGAGGTGTATTTGTAGGTTAACCGATTCTCTAGCGGCAACATCAGAGTCTAGTACGTGTCTCCCATTCTCTTATCGTCAACTTCCATCTTCTATAGGGAAAGACCATCGATAAGCTTTGCTTCACAATACCGTATCTGAACGCCACATTGTCAGCAACTACAGAGCACTTGATTCTATCTCCCTGGTGGTTCACCACCTTAGTCTCCCATCCAGCTGCAAGGAATCCATTTATCCCCCTTCCCCCTTTGCAAGTCCACATTTTTGGTGTCCTGTGAACACTTTGAAGTCGAAATATAAACACAAACACATAAAAGAAACATAAACCATGTTACTGTGGCTTTGTGGGAACCATAGGTGCACTTCAGTGCTGCTTGCACATCCGCCTCCATTCTCCTTTTGGTTGTTGCGATCAAAACACTGCCTGGCGTAGGCCATTCCAAACTCTCCAACGTTAGCGAGTGAACCAAAGAAAGATTGCCATACCCATTTCACCTAGGTGTGACATAAGCATGATTATTTAAAAAATGCACGTAAGGTAAGCTCAGAGGATGGACAACCATCATAGAGCAACTTGCCAAGCTTAGTGTGGTTGGCTTCAAAATTTCCTATGAAGGACTCTATTGGCTCCTTCTCTACAAAATCGGACGAAAAAACATTTGCAAACATGAACAAGCAGTTAAAATCTTACAGTCATCAAAAGCAACACACAAGGCAAAACTACTGAATAGACCATCAAAAAACTTGAAAGAGGAGTAAAATTACAATTTGCAAGAAACCTCAAGGGAGCCACTTTTGTCTCTAGCTTCAGTTGTAAAGCAACATACACATGCTGCATCTTCGCAAGCCTCTTGTCGTCTTGAATTGTGTTTGCTTGAACTCAATGATTTTTCCCTTCCAATGGTGTTCTCTAGAAGCTATGTCTCTCCTTGAGACCTTGTGTGCACCTCTTGATCTAGGCTGCATTGTCACCCACATCATTGGTTTTAACTCCATTGTCACCCAATATCCATTGTCATCTTGTACATTGCTGCATGAAATGGAGTCAATGACACTCCTAGGTCATCGAGTATCAGATGATGCCATGGGGAATAGTCGCACAATCTACAGACAAACTCTTATGATTAGACATTGCACATCCATGTTCTCTACTATCTAAAGAGCAAGATTCTTTATGGTACACAAAGGTGAAGGATGGCCACTTAGTGCTATGTCATAAAATCTAATATCTAACCAACCCAAATGATTTTCTTATGCTAAACTGATAATTTAATGTGGGAGAATAAACGGGAACAAGGGTTAGAATATAGACATGTGATTATGGATCTCTCTCAACACGGGGCCAAGGTTAAAGGGGGTCCAAATGAGAAATGGTATGTTAAAGAGAAATGCTACCGGATGGAGCTTAAATGCCGTAGGGTTAGCTTCATTAAAGACCTCCAAAAGTTAGTGTTCAGAAGTCCTTTGACCTTAGGCAATTGACCTTAGGCAGGCTAGGACACAACTTCAGGTGGGAATCCTACCCAAGCATGAGGTGCTTATTGGCTTGCTAAGTGTTAGTGGGAACCTTACCCAAAAGCCTGAGGTGTTTCTGAAAGACCCTGGGAACTGCCATGAACAATCCTCCGCCCAACCACCATTTTTATAGCCCCTTCCCTTGTAGGATCCCTTCTCCATTGGGTAGCCGGCCCTTGGCCCTTGGCCAGCAGGTAGGTCCTTGACCTCCAGGGTGGCCCTTGGCCTGACATTACTCCTCCCTTGGGGAACTATTTTTGTTCTCAAAAACAAAAGTGGGTTACTTCTTTTTAAGAACACTAATGTTTTCTCAAGTAGCACCTTCTTCAGGTCAGGTCAATCGTTCATCTGTACAAGAACTTGTTGACCTACATGATGACACATACGTAAATCATGATAGTCTTAAAATTCATGCAGGTTTATACGGTCGGGTAGGAGGTTCAATAATATCAACCAGAATCTGTTTTTCAATGACATTGTTGTCCCCATGTAAGCGTTTATGTAAATGGCTTACATGAAATATCGGATAAATACAAGTGTGCGGAGAAATCATGAAGTTGTGAGCCAGAGTCCTAGCTCGCGTGAGTGTCTTGAAAAGCTCATAGCTACCAAGGGATAGAATAGGGAGTTTCCTCATATCAGACTTCTGAACATTTTGGAACACAGAAAACTACTTACTCACCCTTAACGAAGGTTACATGCCAACATGCTTTGTTAGCACACCTACTAAGTCCTTGATGTATGAAACTATTGAATCGGTAACCAACCCCACCACAACAGGTATTCAAAGCTGAAAACCTAAGCAAAGTCTAGAATAGGGAAAAAATCGCTAATTCAAAATGCTTTGTACTAACCTATGCTCTTAGCAGATCCTTTAGCACTAGAAAAATACTTGTAAGCTGCCCATCCTTTAGCACTAGAAAAATACTTATAAGCTTCCCATCCAACATGGGATGAATAGCAGCAATAAGAGTGAGGTACTTTCCCCCAACCACTTACAGACAGTCTTCCACGACTGACGATAAACTATGACTCAAGCACTGAGTATCTAGATATATACTTGATATGGATTGGAGGCAACCAACTAGGTTGAAAGAGGGTTGGAGTGGAGTAAGCTCATAGAGTATAGACCATCCAACCACAGACACCCATCGTGAGCTGTTAGCTTGTATGGTAGGGTGTAAACTCATAAATCATCTTGAAAAGGTGCACTTGAAGTGCAAAAAATTGCAAAAACAAAAAATTCATGAATTGGCATGCTGCTCCAACCAGATTTGTGTTAAACACTAGGACCCACAATACCTAGTGTGCATGCATTTAACACAAAAAAATCCAAACCGCAATTGCATGACAAGACTTTCCATGAAACGTTGTGACGTGTTTTTACGGAATGATGCAAGCCACCCCAAGGACTTTGGAAAGGGTTTTTTAATGCTTTTGGGTCCCTTAGATATAAATAAATCATGCTTATACAAAGTGTACAAAGGCGGTGTGTGCCAGCTGTCTCTACACATGCGGGCTAGTTGTGCGGGGTGCATAGTTTTGTTGTTTTGTACATAGACGTGTCAAAACTTGAAAGAGTCACTTAGTACTTGAAAAATATGAAAAAAAAAGAAGTTTTTATCAGCTTGCGTTCGTGAGTGAGTGGGGAATTTGACAGAGGAAGATCTAGCAGCAAGAAGCCCTGATTGCCGCGAGGGATAGAGGCGTTTGGGAGTAGAGCAACCTGTCTTGCTAGTCGAGGGCCCGATGTGGTGAGTTGAGAGTGTGTCTCTCCTAAATGGACTGATGAAAGTGGGTGCTTAGCTCTGCATATTGACCTCTCTTTTTGAGGTATGGTGGCTATGGTGTGTGCAGCTCCTTGTGGTGCAGCTAGTCGAGGGTAAACTATGTGCTGCAATGCCTTGCTTGTACATATATCAAAGGGCAAGGTTTCCCCCAAGTTTTCCATCACTTTTTTTGATTTTTTTTGCTGAACTTTGTGGGTTTTCAAATTAAGCTTGATTTGAGTGGGTTTTGGTCAAGCTATGTGTATATATGGGAGCGCCTATGAAAGCCCTACTAGCACATGGAAGGGCGTTTGAAAAGAAGTGAAGCTCTTTGAGTTATGGTCAAAAGTGCAAAGATTTCCATGGTTTTTTTCTCACTCTTTTCCTTGATTTTATTGCTTCCTTGGTGTCTTTGAGTGCAATGGAGTGTAGTGGGAGTGGTAGCGGTGTAGAGGGAAGCTAGTCGGAGCTAGTTGAGCCTAGTCGAGGTTGAGTGTGTGTGAAATTGAGAAAATTAGTGAGAGAAGATCAGCCCATATTATCTTGAGGAATATATTCTCTTAATCCTCTTTTCTTTGTGGTGGTTTGAGGTGTTGTAGAGGCCAGCCCCCGAATCCCACACATAAACTGGTGCCCCCACGGAGGACAAGAGAATCCTTCTAACAGGGTTTTGATCTACAGATTGGCATCCATTTGAAGATCAACTCAAGGCCTATGGCGGGAGATGGGTATGAAGTATTCAAGGGTGGGAAAGGAGAGGATGTGGAAAAGTTCATCCGAAGGATCGAATTGATTGCATTGAAGAGCAATAGGGACGATGGTGCATTCAAGGTACGTCTGGTGAGTTTGCTACTTGAAGGTGAAGCACGTGAATGGTATGAAGATAGGCTTGGAGGTGATGTAAAGGGAGACTCGAATCTTCTTTCTCATGCCTTGAGAGAAGAGTTTGAGAAGGAGGACGATCTTGAGTATTTGTGGAGAGAGCTAAGCAAGCTGCAACAAGGAGAACATGAAGACATCAATGTGCACATAAACAGGTTTGAAGCTTGTTGGAGAAAGATCATAAAGGGACTTGAAGAGAATCAAATGCCCCCTGATTTCTTGAAGAAAGATAGGTTTGTGGTTGTCTTACATCAAAGCATTAGAGACAAGGTGGAGCTCAAGGACCCAGGGACCTACAATGAGGCAGTAAAGGTTGCTAGAGAGCAATGGAGAAAGAAGGTGAGAAGGCATGAAATGGCAAATAGGGAAAGATAAGAAAATGCACATCAAAGGGATGGTTATGTATCAACAAATAATGTGGTGGAGCCTTTGCCTTTGGATATGCATGTTGAAAGGGAAATCCATGTAGAAGCTCCAAGAGTGGACAATAGAGGACAAGAATCCTTTCACCGAGACATTCAAAGATTGACAGAGAAAATAAAACTCAACCTTGCTATGCAAGCTATCCAACAACAAGTAAGAAGACCTCAAGGAGAACGGCCTCAAAGGAATAGAGGTGATAATGTGATGTGTTACAATTGTGGCGAGAGAGGGCATATATCGCCCAATTGCAATCAACCAAGGAGAGAGCCAGGAGGTATATATCCTATCATACAAAGACAAATAGGTAATGAAGGCAATGTAAATGGAAATGTGAAACCTCTCCAAGGACAAGGACTTGCACAAAAACAGGGACAAAATCAAGCTCAAGCACCTCCACAATTTAACGTAGGAATTTTGGAGGCAGTTGAGGAGGGAGATGAAGATGATGAGGTTGATGTCTTTGCAAATAAGAGAACAAGGGCACAAAAATCAGGGAGTGAAGGACTTTTCAAAGAGGAAAGAGCAAGGACAAAGCCAAGGAGAGATGTAGATAAAGGCAAGCCACCTATGGAAGACGCTGAAAGTAGTAAGCAGGAAAAGGTAAGGGCAAGAAGAAGGAACATAGGCATGGATGATTTTCAGCTTAGGAAGGTTCAATCAGCATACAATCTCATAGAAGACTTGAAGAACAAGAGGGCCGACATATCATATGGGCAACTCTTGCATTTGAGCTCAAGTATGAGAAGGCACTGGCATAAACTAGCTAGTGTTAGAAGGGTGAAGGTAAAGACACGCTATGCACATGTAGTGCAGCTTCATAAAGTTACTGATGTTTTGCTTGTGGTAGATACTTGGATACATGGAAGGAGGGTGAATAATGCGTACATGGATGATGGATCCCAAGTGTGCGTTATGACAGAGGAAACAATGCAGCAATTGGGATTGCAGCTCACAGGCAAATCCTTGTTCAGTGTGAAGATGGCAAATAGTAGTAGAGTGAAATGCTTGGGAGTTATTCATGACTTGGAGCTTAATGTTTTGGGTCAAAGGGCTGTCATGGAAATTCATGTGATGCCTGCAAAGCTTGGGGCATATCCAGCTATATTGGGTAGACCTTGGTTGATTGCTATGAGGTCACGGCAGGACTGGTACAGGGGATGTATTGACCTCTTTGTGGACAGGCCTAAAGAGAAGAGGATTAGATATGATATGAAAACATTTAAGGTGCTGGAAATTGACAATGAACCAGCTGTGCATCAAGATTTATCGCCATCCACTTATGACATGTGTGACAGTTCTTCTAGTGCATCCTCCACATGTACTGACGATGAGGTTTATGATCAAAGTCTTCTTGATCTTGATGTAGATCTTTGTGGGATACATGTATATGATGAAAATTGTGATAAAGGGGATGCTATGAGATCAGAAAATGACCATGGGGCTGATCATGAGCCGAATGTACCAAAAGCTGAATTAATGGATATGCTTGAAGGTGACCTGACTAGTCGTGAGAGAGAAGCATATGATGCATTGTTTGATAAGTATCCCAAGTTGTTTGCCAAAGATTATGCTCAAATGAGGGGAAAAAAGAGTGTTGTTCATGAAATAAAGCTTAAAGAAGGTACAAAGCTTGTTGCTCAAAATCTAAGGAGATTGGGCACCATTCAACGAAAGGTATTGGAGATAGAGGTGAGTAAGCTTTTGCAAGCTGGTTTTATCTACCTTGTGGATGATGCAGAATGGGTTTCCCCTATGGTTATAGTTCCAAAAAACGGAAATAAATGGAGAATATGTGTGGACTATAAGCCATTGAATGCGGCAACAAAGCCGCATCACTATCCCCTTCCCTTTCAGGATGAGATTTTGGACACTGTTGTAGGTCGTGAGAGATATTCGGTATGTGATGGGTTTAGTGGGTATTTTCAAATTGGGATTGCATATGAAGATCAAAAGAAGACCATATTTTTGACCCCATGGGGAGTGTTTTGCTATAGGGTGATGCCCTTTGGCTTGATGAATTCTTATGCAAGCTTCCAAATTTGGATGGACAAAGTATTGGGGCCTTACCTTGGAAGCTTTGTAAAATTTTTTATGGATGATTTTTGTGTTTACAGTGATAGAATGCTTCATGTGAAAAATCTTGATACGGTGTTTAAAAGGATTGATGATGATGGGGGTCAACTCAATCCTTTGAAATGTAAAATTGCAAGAGCTAGAGTGATACTTCTTCGCCATGAGGTAAGTGAGAATGGGATAGCTCCAGATCCTGCAAAAGTGGAATGTTTGCTTATGATGGAGAGTCCTAAAACTACAAAGGAATTGATGAGTTTTGTACAAAAGTTAAGGTACTTGTCAAGGTCTTTTTGTATGCTTGCTGAATATGTACACCCTTTGCAAGAAGCAACACAAAAAGACCCTTTTCTTTGGACTGAGCATGAGCAAACAGCTTTTGAAGACGTCAAGGAAAAGCTATCTACATTACCTTTGATGATGCCTCCTTATTGGGATGAAATGTTTTACTTGAGCTTGAGCATGGGTGAGCATGCTATTGGTGCAGTATTGATGCAAAAAGGAAAAAAGCAATCTTATATGAGGCCGGTTTACTACATAAGCAAAGTGAAGAATGATGCACAAAAATCTTGGCATGAGATCGAGAAATTGGTTTGGGCATTGGTATATGCAACAAAAAGGCTGAAATCTTATCTTATTTGTAAGCCTTTTGTGGTGTTAACATCATGTAGTTTATTGCCTCATGCACTAAGGTATCCTGGGGATAGTCCTAAATTGCAAAAGTAGATACTTAGCTTGCAACAATTTGACATGAGCTTTACTAAGGAGGATAGTGTGAGAGCAAATATGGTGGATATGCTCACTTTTAAAGAGATTATGCAAGGAGTGAGTTGAAGAAAGATTTGGAAAAGAAGATAGCACCAAGCCCAACTATGCATGCTGAGCTTCAGGATGTAGAGGGTACCTTATACTTTGACGGGGCTTTCAAAAGGAGCATTAATAAGGGCACTATTGGTTATGTATTTGTGGATAAAAAATGGCATTGAGTGCTGGTTTGGAAGCCAAGAAGTGGATGTAAAGAGTAATAATGAGGCTGAGTATGCAAGCCTCTGTTTGGGCTTGGAAGAATGTGTCAAAAGACATGTAAGGAGGCTTTTAATCAAAGGTCATTCTATGTTGATTGTGCGGCAAGTTCAAGGTACCTGGAAGGTAAATCAAGAAGGCATGAAGGGCTGGTTTTTCAAAGTGAGGAAGTTATTAAAGTCTTTTACTTCCTTTCAAATATGGCATGTACCACGAAATATGAATGTAAGGGCTCATGAGTTGGCGGAACAGGTGTTCACAAAGGATGTGCATGCGGTGATAATTAGAGAGCCAAGGTATCTTGGAAGGGAATCCCTCCATGAGGAAGAACATGTGTTGCAAACGGGTTTTGCAAGAAAGGGATTGGCTTCTCAACAAAGGCATGCAATCACACGAAGAGCTATGAGGTATGTCTTGATTGGAGAGTAAATGTATCACAAGGGGGCTGATGGTGTCATGAGAAGAGTTCTCTACCATGATGAAATTTTTGATTGCTTGAAAGCATGTCATGAGGAAGGATGTGGAGGCCATTTTGGAGTGGAAATTACAAGAAGGAAAGTATTGAATGCTCAACTTATGTGTCCAAGTATGAATAGGGATGTTGTGCATTGGTGTAGAAGCTGTCACGAGTGCCAAATATATCAAAAGAGAAAGCTGATGCCCGAGCCTTTGAGACACATTGTAAGCTATGGGCCTTTTGAGAAGTGGGGTGTGGATGTAATTGGTCCTCTTCCAAGCACTAGAAATGGGAAGTACTACATACTTAGTGCAGTGGATTATATGACAAGATGGCCAGAAGCAAAGGCTAGTAGAGGGACTACAAGCAAAGATGTATGCAGCTTTATCTTTGATTGCATATGTTGTAGATTTGGAGTGTCGTTGGAGCTTGTAAGTGATCAAGGGAAAGAGTTTAGGAATGATCTTATCATTGAATTGGTGGAGAAATTGGAGATCAAACATAGGTATGCTACTCCTTATCATCCACAATGCAATGGGTTGGTGGAGGCATTCAATGGATTTTTACAGAAGATATTGTTCAAGCTTGTGGAAGAACATCCAAAAGATTGGGATATATATTTGGAGAGGGCATTTTGGGCATGTAGAGTGACTCAAAAATCATCCACGGGCTTCACTCCATTTCATTTGGTATATGGAGAAGAGTGTGTTATGCCGATTAATGTGATGCTTCCTTCATTGGAGTTCATTTTGAAGCATAGTTTGGTTGAGAAGGAGCATGTAAAAGAGAGACTGGCATCTATGCATAGCCTCTTGTTGGATAGAGAAAGTGCCATTAGATACTATGAAGACTTGGGAAGAAGAAGGGCTGATGTATTCAATGAAAAGATAAAGGAAAAAGGGATATGTGAAGGCATGTTGGTTATGAGGTATAATAGTGCTTTGGACAATACCTTTCAAACAAAGTTCAAGGCAAAGTGGGAAGGTCCTTTTGTGGTGCATAAGGTGTATGATAATGGAAGCTATCAGCTCAAGGACTTGGATGGAAATATGAATAATTCAAGAGTCAATGGGATCCGAATCAGGCCTTATGTGACCAAAATCATGTGATGAAGCAAGAATGCGTATGGAACACTTGAAAGTGTTCCATGCTTGTTGGGGGGGCAATATGTGACGTGTTTTTACGGAATGATGCAAGAAACCCCAAGGACTTTGGAAAGGGTTTTTTAATGCTTTTGGTTCCCTTAGATGTAAATAAATCATGCTTGTACAAAGGCAGTGTGTGCCAGCTGTCTCTACGCATGCGGGCCAGTTGTGCAGGGTGCATAGTTTTGCTGTTTTTGTACATAGACGTATCGAAACTTGAAAGAGTCACTTAGTACTTGAAAAATATATTTAAAAAAATTAGTTTTTATCAGCTTCAGTTCGTGAGTGAGTGGGGAATTGGACAGAGGAAGATCTAGCAGCAAGAAGCCCTGATTGCCGCGAGGGATAGAGACGTTTGGGAGTAGAGCAGCCTGTCTTGCTAGTCGAGGGCCCGATGTGGTGAGTTGAGAGTGTGTCTCTCCTCAATGGGCTGATGAAAGTGCGTGCTTATCTCTGCATATTGACCTCTCTTCATCTTGTTTTGAGGTATGGTGGCTATGGTGTGTGCAGCTCCTTGTGGTGCAGCTAGTCGAGGGTAAACTATGTGCTGCAATGCCTTGCTTGTACATATATCAAAGCGAAAGGTTTCCACCAAGTTTTCCATCACTTTTTTTTATGTTTTTTGCTGAACTTTGTGGGTTTTCAAATTAAGCTTGATTTGAGTGGGTTTTGGTCAAGCTATGTGTATATATGGGAGCGCCTATGGAAACCCTACTAGCACATGGAAGGGCGTTTGAAAAGAAGTGAAGCTCTTTGAGTTATGGTCAAAAGTGCAGAGATTTCCATGGTTTTTTTCTCACTCTTTTCCTTGATTTTATTGCTTCCTTGGTGTCTTTGAGTGCAATGGAGTGTAGTGGGAGTTGTAGCGGTGTAGAGTGAAGCTAGTCGGAGCTAGTCGAGGCTAGTCGAGGTTGAGTGTGTGTGAAACTGAGAAAATTAATGAGAGAAGATCAGCCCATATTATCTTGAGGAAGCTATTCTCTTAATCCTCTTTTCTTTGTGGTGGTTTGAGGTGTTGTAGAGGCCAGCCCCCGAATCCCACACAACGTACATGAAAGCCTTGCAACAAGAGTTGGATCATAACAGACTGTGAAAAATCAAGTGACACCTAGGTAGAAACCATGAGACAGTCTCAGTAACTTAGCATACTTGGCTATATATAGAAATGACCTTTTGTAAAGGTGGTTTCACAACACTTGTAATCGTAACAAGTTTGTACTTAGTACCCGACGATTTTTGGCCACTAAATTGTTCCTGATACGGTGTGCTCCAAATGGTCTAATAAACGGATGCAACCAGCAGGTAGGGACTTTGTTGCGACACATCGTTAGGTATTAGGCTTCAGTGTGAGTCCCAGAGACTCATATTCGCCACATGTGGAATATTTCTCAAGTAAGGATGGCAGAGAAAGTGACATCCATCAAGCAAAAATGGTACTTATGTGTGGAGGGAACTATGAACACTCCGCGACGCGATCGAGAGGGACCCTCATTATCATTGCTCCATAGTGGCTAAACCAAACTCCTTGAGTTCCTAGACCATGCTGTGTCCCATGTGACAGCATGTGCCAAACAAAACCGTACCATGTAGGTCTGTAATTGTTTCAACAAGATTCAAACCCATTACGGTATCTTGATGACTAGGGAAGGGAGAAACTAACAATATTTTCTCAAAATGCTATGATCGTCCATGACCTTGTCACTTAGCTAAAGAGCAAGCTGGATGAAAGCTTTCTATCTCAAACATCCCGATTACATAAAGCAAACAAACTTAATTGGAAAGGAAAATAAATTCAAAAAACATGTACTTATGAGGAGGTGGAAATTACCTGATACTTACCTGGAAGTCAAGTACAACCTTCAATCTGTAAGCGTACCATATCAAAATTTCTTCGACCTGCTAATCACTAACATTAGAGATTAATGACGATAAAGAAAGTGAACTTGTGACCATGGGTGTTGCCTTGGCAATCCAAACCCCTGGGTATATCTTGCCAAACCAACCTCCGTGGTGAAAGTTTGGAAAGAACGTTGTGACTATCCCTTGGTAGATAGTTTTCTTGAAAAACAAAGTGTGAAAGTGTCCAAAAATGACCATCAAAGCGTATTTTGTGATTTAGTAATCACACATGTGGTCATACCACAAAATTGTGCTCCTATATGCACGCTCAGTGCTATAGAGAAAATAGGAGATCCACACTGGGCGAGACTCCAAGCTCGTATGGACAACCATGCTGTTTGAAATGCTTATTGCATCTAAACACCGTGTTATAGATCAGCCTATGTGAATGTAAGTTCATAAAAAATGTAACTCAATCTTTGCACTAAAACATGTAGTATTTACAAAATACCCAAAACTTATGTAATGGAAAGACGCTTGCTAGGCCATTAACATCGATGGGGAGTCCACTGGGTAGATCTGTTCAAGCTAGAGAACAATCACCCAAGGAATGCCAACAGCTGGGTCTTACCCTAGATCTGAGAATGGCTCTTAGTCACCCTGTGTGGCTCATAGCCCTTATGTCAATTAGTGTTCAATCGACGAACTGATGAAGACTAATTTGAATGGCGTCTTGGCCAAGTTCTAGCTGAGAGTGAGAGCACCTTGGCTCAGGCTTACTCACAAGAAAAACGTATTTCATAATCTTATTCAGAAGGTTTGCATTATTCCCTTAAAGAATTCAGGAAAGATAGAGAGAGAGAGAGAGAGAGAGAGAGAGAGAGAGAGAGAGAGAGAGAGAGAGAGAGAGAGAGAGAGAGAGAGAGAGAGAGAGAGAGAGAGAGAGAGAGAGAGAGAGAGAGAGAGAGAGCATGCTGGGTTGAGGAACATTGGATCACTTAGATTGTCCTTGAAAGATTTATGAGTGTGATAGCGAAAATTTAATCCATGAAGCGATGGAATTCATGCCACCTGGTTAGCATGCCTTGCATGCAGAATTGTTTGCCCTTGGTAATTATGGCGGCCGCAAACATGAGAGCCAAAACCATAAGTGCCTTGCATAGTCTATACTGGTAGAGATTTGGTGAGATGAAATCCATATTGTACCAGTTCCCCAAACTTGGGTGCCAATGCCCTTGATTTGAAGTCAATGGGCTGTATCGTGGCACAAGGTAGAAGCCTTGCTTTGCATGAAACTATCAAAGCACGTTGCTTTGCACAACAACAAGAGTTTGTTGGCCACCAAGTTGGGCATTCAAGCTTTTGAGATGGGAGATATAGTAACAGCTGATGCAGCTTTCAAGGGACAACCAGCCTCCGTTACTCCCTTGATTGGGAAGTTGAGGCTTCATGTCCAAAGCTATGTCGACAAAGAAGACTTCTTCATCTCTCCTCTCCAACATCAGGATGTTATCCTAGGAGCACCATGGTTTGATCGCATGGCTGCCAACATGAAGTTCCCTGAAAGGAGAATTTACTTCACCTACAGGGGAAAGAACATGTATATAGATGCTAGTGAGCGTGGTCGCACTATTCCACTTGTAAATCCTCTTTCTTTTGATAAATCAATGAAGAGCTCAGTTTCTGTGTACATGATTTATGTCAAAGAGTCTCTAAAAGCTAATAATGTTTCATCAAATGAAAATGATAGGAATCAAGAAGAGTTAGACTTGTCTACTTTTCTAAAAGGATTCCAAGATGTGTTCATCGATGATATCCCTATGGACCTACCTCCAAAACAAGGGGATGATGACCATCGTATTGAGCTCCTTCCAGGAAGCTCACCGCCTAACAAACCTGCTTATCGAGTCTCACAAGCTCAAGAAGAGGAGATTATGAGGCAAGTACAGGAATGGTAGACAAAGGGATGGTGAGACCTAGTTCCTCTCCCTTTTGTTCTACAGTCCTTTTAGTGCAAAAGAAAGATGGTACATACCGTATGTGTGTGGACTATCGAGCACTAAACCATATCACTATCAAAAACAGATTTCCCGGGCCTCGGGTAGAAGATCTGTTTGATAAGCTACAAGGCTCTACCTACTTCAGTAGGATTGACCTTAAGAGTGGCTATCATCAAATAAGGATAGTGGATGAAGATATCCTAAAGACCGCGTTTCGCACAACATTTGGTCTTTATGAATATCTAGTCATGCCTTTTGGCTTGACTAATGCACCAGCTACTTTCAATCGTCTCATGGAGAAAATTTTTAGACCATATCGTAAATTCACTGGAGTGTTCTTTGATGATATCATCATCTACTCCAAGTCTTTGGAGGAACATAAGCAACATCTCCAAGTGATTTTTCAAGCCTTGAGGGAGAACAAACTTTTTCTCAACCAAAAGAAAAGTGAATTCTTCCTTCAAGAGATTCAATATCTAGGTCATATTATCTCTCACGATGGTATTCGTATGGATCCATCAAAGTTAGAGGTAATAAAATCATGGCCTAACCCAAGGAATCTACATGAGCTAAGAAGCTTTATTGGTATGTGTGCATACTATAGAAGCTTCATAGCAAAATTCTCTCAAGTAGCAGGACCACTACACGACTTAACAAAGAAGAACGTTAAGTTTGTATGGACTGCTAAGGAGCAAAATGCTTTTGAAAAACTCAAAGAGAAGCTTACTTCCCAACCAGTCCTCGTGCTTCCGGATCTCTCAAAGCCATTTGAGGTCCAATGTGATGCCTGTGGTGATTGCCTTGGAGCGGTTTTGCTTCAAGAAGGGCATGCCATAGCATATGAGAGCCGAAGGCTCAATAGTGATGAACGAGTCTTGGGAATTTATGGGAAAGAGCTTTTAGTTGTTCTACATGCCCTAGACACATGGAAGCACTACCTATTGGGGACTCCATTTATCCTACGAACCGACCACCAAAGTCTCAAGTATTTCATGACACAAACCAAGCTTTCCGACAAACAAATGAGGCGGGCAAATTTTCTTTCGCAATTTAATTTCCATATTTCTCACATAGCTGGTAAGCACAATCAAGTTGCCGATGCACTTTCACGACGACCAAAAGTTAATGCGGTGTCTATAGCTACTCACAATGATCTATCCTCTATGATAGATGAGTATGCTACTGACCCTGACTTTAGAGACATAATGTCAGCCCTTGCTTTGGGAAAGAAAGAGGAACCATTCACCTTGCAGGATGGTTATCTTCTCCATGGAAATAGGCTATGTGTTACCCATTCCCTTCGTGAGAAGGTTATGTATGAATCCCATGATCCTCCATATGCAGGGCATAGAGGTATTCAACCTACTCTCCGAGGAGTAGAGACGTATTTCTATTGGCCTACCATGAAAGTGGACATACAAGAGTATGTTTCAAAATGTGTAGTATGCCAAAAGACCAAGTATGATAGAGGGAAGCAACCTGGATTACTCCAGCCATTGCCTATTCCAAATTCACCATGGGAGATTATATCCATGGATTTCATCTTTGGATTACCCAAGTCTATCCATGGGAATACAGGAATATGGACAATAGTCGACAGTTTTAGCAAGGAAGCACATTTTATTCCTGTCAAAAAGACTATTAAAGCACATCAAATGGCAACTCTCTTCATATCTCAGATTTTCAAGCACCATGGATTACCCACATCCATCGTGTTAGATAGAGATCCTAGAATGACCAGTAATTTCTGGAAAGGTCTCTTTGAAAATCTAGGAACAATATTGAATTTCTCTTCGGCCTATCACCCACAAACGGATGGCTAAAGTGAGATAACCAATCTTACGATACTCGATCTACTCAAGACTTATGTTACCGAAGTAGATCACAATGGGAAAAGTATTTACCTCTAGTAGAGTATGCCTACAATAATATTGTCCATACTTCTACGGGGAAAGCACCTTTCGAGATCATAGAGGGAAGACCTAAAAGTCCCTTGCTACTCAAAGTACATGGGACGATCTTCGCCGCCGATGAGTATAGCCGTGACCTACAAAAATCTTTTCAAAAGATTAGGGAGGCTATAGCCATCTCTCAACAAAGGCAAAAAGATGCTACTGATAAGCACAGAAGAGCCTTAATGTTCAAAGAAAATGATTGGGTCTTACTCAAGTTTCCTAAGGCTCGATTAAGGCAAACGACGGGCAAAAATCCTACGGGCCATCAAAAGTATTATGCTAAATTAGCAAAAAGATACTATGGTCCTTTCCAAATCTTGAAGCCCATCAATGAGACGGCTTATCAACTCAAGTTGCCCAACCATT
This sequence comes from Adiantum capillus-veneris, assembly GCF_014529385.1. NCBI lineage: Eukaryota > Viridiplantae > Streptophyta > Polypodiopsida > Polypodiales > Pteridaceae > Adiantum > Adiantum capillus-veneris. Next base: position 103,253,563 of record NC_140951.1, read on the forward strand.
GGCTTATACACAATGCCTTTCATGTAAGCCTACTTAAGCCCTACAAAGGAGAGCCACCAACTGAACCAATTATTGAAGACCCTCCCGAAGTTGAAGACCAAGAAGAGGTGCTACAACCCGAAGCTGTCCTTCGGCATGAAGACAAGGTACTACGACATGGTAAGATAATCCGACGGTATCTTATTAAGTTCAAAAATTATCCTTTTGAAGATGCTAGATGGATGCAAGGAGTACAACTTAAGGATAGTATGAACCTTGTCAATGCTTACAATGCTACATTAGAGTAAGCAAATGTACAAATTTCTTTTAAATGACTCATGTTTTTGTCTTATAAGACTAGTCCTCTTTTTAATTGTGCACAAATTTAACTAGTATGCATGCTTAGAATCATGTTTGTGATGACGACGTCTCTCAAACACCAAGTAGAATTTGTCACTCTACTTTGGGAGAATGAAATGGACTAAAGAGCAGACATCCTTGCGGCAGCTATGTCTCCCAAGCACCAAATGGATTAGTCATCCATCTTGGAAAGATGTCGTAGGGTAAAAAAGGGATCCTCTACCCGCTAAGTACGATTGACTAATGACTAAGGCTTTATCACTTCTACCTCATAGTCGAGGACGACTATGATTTCAAGAGAGAGGTAATGTCATAAAATCTAATATCTAACCAACCCAAATGATTTTCTCCTATTAAATTGATCACTTAATGTGGGAGAATAAACGGGAACAAGTGTTAAGATATAGATATGTGCTTATAGATCTATCTCAACACGGGGCCAATAGTAAAGGGGCCCAAATGGGAGATGGTCTATCAAGAGCAAGGCTAACCAATGAAGCATAAGACCTTAGGGTTAGCTTCATTGAAGACCTCCAATAATGTGTGTAAAAGTCCTTTGACCTTAGGTAAGCTAGGGCTGAGCTTGAGGTGGGAACCTGGCCCAAACTCGAGGTGCTTGTCCTACTTGAGGTGCTTGTCATGCTTGAGGTGCTTGATTAAGATGCTTGAGGTGCTTGACTGGCTCCATGCTTGAGGTGCTTGACTTGGTGCATGATTAAGGTGCTTGAAGTGCCTTGAGAAGCTTGCCTGAGATGCTTGTGGGAACACCCCCTACTTCAAGTGCTTAGTCATGCTTGATGACTAAGGGGCTTGCTCATCCAAAGTCAAAAAGATCCCTACAAGAAGGGGGGCGAGCCTACAAGGGGGGGGGATGAGAGAAAACACACACACACACACACACACACACACACACACACACACACACGCACGCACACACACACACACACACACACACACACACACACACACACACACACACACACACACACACACACACACACACACACACACAAGGGAAGCCCCAGCTTGAAGAGGCAGCAAGGACACTTGTCAAGTTCCTCCTCATGTTGCCCTCATGGTGTGCTTGAAACCTATTGGTTGGCCACCCAAGGGGTCCAATGATAATAAAGGATATTTAATTAATTGATTTTTCATTTATCAAGTCCTCTCTCTCAAAGGGGAAAGGGGGACACTTGTCCCAAGGCTATCCCTGTCGCTTGTAATGGCTCCTGCTTGTGATTGGCTAGGCCTAGAGGGGTCCAATGAGCTTCAAGCATGACCTACAAGGGGGGGTCGACCCAAGCAAGCTAGGGGGGTGCTTATGGGGTATACTCACCCACACACACTCACAAACACTCTCATTGTGTACTATGCAAAGTGCAAGAGCTCCCTCTCTTTCTCCAAGCAAGTAGAGGTTGAGAGCCTACACCAACACTCTTGGCTACGGAGTGCAAATCCATCCAAGAGCCACGCTTCAATGCTTGAGCTTGCCATCTATTTCTTCTTCATTACTATGCTATTATGTATGCTAGCACAAGAGTTATGATAAGTGAGGAACTAGCTCTTTCTCATATGAAATGTTTCTTCTTCCTCTTCCCTACCCTCATTCCCTGCTAGCTCTCTCCACCTTCGAAGGTGTTTGAGGTCTTGGGACTGAGGCTTGGTATAGTTAAAGCTTTCTTCAAGTTTAGGTTATGCTATGATGGTGATGCATGAAGCTTTCCATCTTCATTGCTTCACCTAGGTCACAAGGAACACAAATAATGTATTGTAACAAGTCTCTCTTTATGGGAGAAATCATAATACAAATGCCTATTGGAGGGGGCACCGGCTCCACATAAATCCGTTCCTCAACTGTTGTCATGTTCTCTAAATTCTCTCTCTTGTAAAAGTATTGTCTATGCCAAGTTAACTAATTGCTATGATTATGTTGCTATCTTCAATTATGTCAACCTGCTATGCTCACAAAATCATTTCTTGAAAGTACTCTCATTAAATTCCACTACTCTCAAATTGAAAAGGCAAATTCCATTATAGAGCGATTAAAAAAATAGAGAAAATATGAAATGAAATGTTATGTTAAGATTTAGGGTTAGGTTAAATTCAAAATTACATTTCATCTCAAACCAATGAACTGCCAGACCCGGTCCATCCGCCCAACCTCCCTTTTATAGGCTTGCAGCCTGCCTGAACCCGTTCCCACTGGCAGACGGCCCCTGGCCGAGTCCGTGACCCCATTGGTTTGGCCCTTGGCCTGACATTGCTCCCCCCTTGGAGAAACGTTTTCGTCCTCAAAAACAAAAGTGGGAAATTTCTTCTTAAGAACACTAATGTTTTTCCAAGTGGCACCTTCCTCAGGTCGAGATCTTTCCACTTGACTAAAGCTTGACTATGTACATGCTGACGAGTACGTAGTTCATGAAAATCTAAAATGCGTTCAGGTTCATGTAGTTGAATGAGAGGTTCAGTGAAATCAACCAATATCTGCTGGCCGATAACATTGTCGTCCCCATGCAAGCGTTTACGTAAACACTTACATGAAATACCGGATGAACACGAGAGTGCGTAGGTAACTCAAGTTTGTAGGCCCTATCACCAACTCGCTTGAGTATCTTGAATGGCCCACAATAACGTGGAGATAATTTGGGTGTAGTCCCAGTCTTCAGACTTTCTGAATGCTCTGGCACACTCAAAAATACCTCTTCTCCTTCCGTGAAGGTAACTTGCCGACGTTTCTCATTAGCATACTTCTTATACCGATCCTGTGCTTGTCGAACATTTTGACGAGCAAGTCTCAACATTTCCATATGATCTTGGAGAAACTCCTTGACTTGTTGGAGCTTCTCAGTTGCCAACCCCACCGTCACTGGTGATCTAGGTTGAAAACCATACATAAGCATGAATGGACTAAAACCAGTTGTAACATGCTTAGCACTATTATATGCAAACTCAAGAATAGGAAGATAATCTTCCCAATCTGATTGTTTCTTGCTAACGTATGCTCGTAGCATATCCTCTAGCACTTGGTTGACGCGTTCAGTCTGACCATTTGTTTTAGGGTGATCAGCCGTACTTAAATTAAGTTGTGTACCCAATCGTTTAAAAACAGCCCTCCAAAAATGACTCTTAAACTTGGGATCACGATCACTCACAATGTTACTTGGCAATCCATACAACCTGTAAAGATTGTCCACAAATAACTTAGCTAATTCTGGAGTCTTCATGGTTGACTTGGTTGGAATAAACGGACAAAGTTTAGTCAACCGGTCTACGACCACCCATACCGAGTCATGTCCTCGAATAGTGGTTGGTAAACCCATAATAAAATCCATGGAGATACTTTCCCATTTACCATTGGGAATCTCTAAAGGATGTAAGAGTCCTCCTACTTTCAAGCGCTCTGCTTTATTAACTTGACATTTTTGGCAATGCAAGACATAGTCTTGAACATACCCATGCAAACTTGGCCAGTAAAACTGTCGTCTTACGAGTGCATAAGTTTTCTTAATTCTCGGGTGCCTTGCACTTGGACTATCGTGACATTCATAAAGAATTTAGCGCCGAATGTTCGCGTCCGTCGGTACACACACTCTCCCCTTGTGGAGTAGGTACCCATCATCTATGGAAAAATTCTTCCATCTCTGCAGTTCATCACTCGAAAGAGGAGAACTGTGTGTGGAGAAAACAAAACCACTACCAACATTGGAGTGAGAAGGATCCCTCTGTCTAACATAGCTCCACACCTTGGAGTATGCAGTATCATGCTCACACTTACCTTTGAGAGATTCCAAAAACTCACTCCGCAATTCCGTGAAAAGGAGAGAGTTGATCTCTGCCATTCGGCTGAGAGCATCAGCCACTACATTGTACCGCCCTTTGTGATATCGTAGCTTGGCATCATACTCCTGAAGAATCTTAGCCCACCTGGCCTTGCGACCCTTCAAATCACTTTGTTGTGTAAACCACTTGATGCTTTCATGGTCAAACACAATCTCGAACTGTGCGCCATACAAATAATGTCGCCATGTCTTTAAAGCAGACACTATTGCATAGAGCTCTCGTTCGTAAGCAGAGTAATTCAGCTGTGCTGAATCCATCTTCTTGCTTTCAAATGCAATTGGCCTTCCCTCCTGCAGAAGGACTGCTCCAATCGCACGATTACTAGCATCCGTTTCCAAAATGAATGGCTTTAAGGGATCCACAATAGCCAAAACAGGAGTTATGGCTAATGTGTCCTTATGTTTGTCAAAACTTTGCTGTTTTTCTAATCCCCACTGAAAGGTCTTGCCCTTGGCTTTCAGCTGATCTGTCATGGGAACAACAATATGGGCATAGTTTTTAACGAATCCACGATAAAAACCTGCAAAGCCTAAAAAAATCTGGAGCTCTTCCACATTTTTGGGAGAGGGCCACCTCCGAATGGCATCCACCTTGGATTGATCCATGTGTAACCCTGCAACCGAAATAACATGCCCCAAGTAGTGAATTTCCTCCTTGAGGAAATCACATTTGGATTCTTTGGCATATAACTGATTTTGGCATAGCAAATGAAACACTTGTTTCAAATGTGCTAAGTTCTCTTCCTCGGAGGCACTATATACAAGAATGTCATCGAGGAAAACGATAACAAACTTTTCCAAGTATGGTCTCAAGACACTATCCATGAGTGTCATGAACGTAGCTGGAGCATTGGTTAACCCAAAGGGCATCACCAAGAACTCATAATATCCAAACCTTCTTCGGAACGCTGTTTTGGGTATATCCGCAAGCCTGATGCGTACTTGATGATACCTAGATCTTAGATCAATCTTTGAAAATATACGAGCGTGGGTGAGCTTATCAAAAAGCTCTTCCACTCGTGGCAATGGGTACTTGTTCTTAACAATAACCGCATTTAATCCACGGTAATCTACGCACATGCGCATAATACCATCCTTTTTCTTCACCAAGAGAATGGAAGAGGCGCATGGTGAAGAACTTGGTTGAATAAACCCTCTACTGAGATAGTCAGCAAGCTGACGTTCCACCTCAGCAGCCTCAGAATGACTCATTCTGTAAGGCGGTTTACTCACTGGCTTACTGCCTGCAACCACGTCTATGCCATGTTGCACAGAATGTGTCGGCGCTAGCCCTGGTGGTAAATCATCTGGGAAAACATCCTTAACTTCCCTGAAAAGTTCGTTTAATTCATTAGCAACATTTGCTTGTTTTGAATTAGTAGGCATAGCTGGAAGAGGAGAGAGAGAAGAATGCGGCGTTGAGGGAGTTTTATTCAAAACATTATCAACATTAGAAACATCATCCACATTGGAGATAAAATGGCACAGTGAGTAACACAAAATGAGTTCTTCTATTGCATCATCAGAAGCAAGCTTCATAAGCTCAGTTGTACAAATAAGTGGTGAGGAAGGTACATCCTTCTCCCCCAACAGCAGCACGTGCACACCATTGGATTCGAACATTAGACTATTATGCTCATAGCTACGTCTAAGTGATGATCCTAAACTATGCAGCCATTCACGACTAAGAACCACATCTGCCCTCTCCATATTCATGACTTGGAAATCCAAAGAGGCACGGTATCCTTGAATTTCCAGAGGTACATCTTTAACCTGAGTTTCCCATATCTCACCATCATGGCCGTTAATCATTGCTACCTTGTAGCGATGGGAACTCGGGGTTTGGGGCAATTTGAGTCGTTTCACCAATTTATAATTGATGAAATTGTGCGACGCACCATCGTCTACCAAGATCCGCACCCTGTGCCCTTGGATAGAGCCATGCATACGCACCAACTCATGTGGTCCGAAAGTCTGCTGCCACATGGAGGCCGTGATACAGCACTCATGCACCGCCTCGGTGTGTGTTACTTCCACATTAGCAAACTGGGAAGAGGATTCAAGAGGTAAAAGCTGCACCATGTACACTGCATTTTCCTTCCCCTTGTCTTGAGCAGCAGATTTCCCAGTGGGACAATCCTTTTTGCTATGTCCAATTCCCAAACATTTAAAGCAAAACTTTTCTTTTTTGGCTTTCTTAAACTCTTCCGTTGAGAGAGGACCTCTAGACCCCTTGGGCTTTTTGGAGGTCTCTGATGCAGCAGATGCAGATTTTCTTTTATGATGCACATGCTGTGGACGTGTTGAAACAGGTGTAGTGTCATGCACATGCGAACTATGCAATGCCCGATCATCGGGATCATCATGGATGTGAGCTTGGACTATTGCTTCCTCAAGTGTTTGTGGATCCTGGGTTTTAACGTGCTTCTTAAGCTCGGTATTTAACCCACGGATGAACCCACGTACCTGCTGAAAGGTGTCCATCCCTTCCAGCTTGAGGATCACATCCCAATAATGGGAAATATATTCCAATAATGTTTTATGCTGGTGCATAGAACATTTTTCCCAGGCGGTCCAATTTCTATCCTTCTCATTAGTAGGTAGAAATTCCTTCCTGAAGACAGTCTCAAAAGCTGCCCAAGTTTGTGGTAGGATGCCCTTCTCCTTGAGAGACATCCACCATTTGTAGGCCTTGCCGTCCAACTCAGACTTGTCTGTAGTGCCTTGGCTGCATCCGGGGTACATAGAAGGTCATGAATACCATCCCACTTACTAAGAAAAATATTCACGGTGTCCTTGTTTTTCTCACGCTCTTCTCCTCGATAAATTGGTGGCTTTGTATTTTTCAACAAATCATCCACCTCTTGTTGGGTCAGAGAGTGCAGCGGTCCCAAAGGAGGGCCTTGCCTGGCACCTGGCCCTTGGCCTGGTGTGGAGCCGTGCTCTTGATTTTGCTGACCAGCAGGGCCCGTGGCCTGCTATCGCATATGCAACTTGATCAAATTGGATAATGCTCTGACATTCTGATTTAATTGTGCAAAATTCGTTTCAAGCACAGTCATGTGTGTTTGCAATGCACGGAAATCTTGCATGTCCAGCAACTCATATGCATCGTCTGTCGCCGTTGTGGCACGTTTGCCCTCCGTGAGAGGAACCGTCTGCGTAGCATCGGCAGACGAAACGTGTGCGGACTGCTCGAAATCGAATCCATGATGCATATCTATGTCCGAATCCATGCTGTGGACGTACTGCGCGAGAAAAGAAAGGAGAAAGCATGAATTCCAAAGAGCGCGTAGCCGTATGCGATAAGGAACCGTAAATTACTCCTTTGAGAAGAAAGAACGTCGACTTCGAAAGCAAAGTTCAATCCAAGACCACTACCATCTTGACAACAACGAGAAACACTGCAGTAGATGATTCACTCTAACGCACGGAGCAAATTTGAGTTGCGAATAGTCTCGTTCGCGTCGTATGCAATACACCAAATAAACTGGAAAGTTGCCGACAATTTGGGTAGCCGATGAGGAAGTTGAAAACACAAATCAATGTAGAGTCACTGCCGAGGTGGCTGGCATCGTATGCAAGAAGCCAAAACGGGGAAAGTTTTGACCAATTGATGGATTGTCGAAACTTCCAAAAACTGTCTGCAGCAAGTGCAAATTTCCGGATTGACTGTAATCAACAAAAATTTGTTGTGATGATGCCCACCGTAACGGAGAAGAAAGCCGTAGAGCAACGAAATCGCAATTGCGCAGGGCATGGCCCTTGTTCAAGACCCACGAGGGTTGGCCGTGTGTGAACGGCTAACCCTTAAGGGTTTTTTGTAAAAAAAAACTTGAAGAGCTCTGTTGCAGACAACGCGGCCGACTACGCAGGTGTTTTTGGAGAGATACCTCGCGATGGCGAGGTCTGCTCAGGCCGGGCAAGAAGCGGTGTCGTGCTGTAACACGTACATAGTGGGAACGCATGCTACAAGATCTATCTTGTAACTTTTTAGATACATAATTATCTTTCGTATAATGTACATATGCATATTTAAGTATAATAATAAGCCTTCTATCTCATCCTATTATTTTTCTCAAGGGTAACCTATCCTTACTTTACCATCAGAAAATACTATGGGAAAAGCTCAATAACTCCGCCTCTTTAACTTGGGGCAAAAAGCATTGATTATTTATTTCTACCATCTCATTGTCATCTCATACCCTAGCTAGATCCTATATCCAGGGTAAACTCCAATATATATATATATTCTATGTATTTTTTATACTTTTCTTATATTTCTTTTTAAATAGCTACTAAGAGGGAATCAAATCCTAGTGGGACACTAGGTGGCATGATTTCAAAGATACACTTATTTTAATACATTATTACAAGCATAATTACAAAACTTTGTCAAGGAGCAATTTCATGCTTTCATATGGCATGAGGTGTCCTTTGGAATTAAATGAAAGTCTAGGCTAAGGGGACCACGGGAAGACTTTTGCTGCCAGAAATGGACCCTATTTTGATGAATTTTTTACACAAGGTTCCAATCTGAATTGGAAAATTATTTTAAAATGAAAATCGTAGCTAATGAGCTGAAGTTTCTGTCCATATTTTTACTTTTTTACTTGGAGCCACGGTTGAGGAGATATGATCAAAATACTGGACCCCCCCCCCCCCAGTCTGCCCACATCATGCAGGGATAGCTCATTTTCAACTTTTCCAATTCCTATTCACACTGGCTCCTCTCTTCTTGTGTAAACCCTTGGGGGTTCCCTTCACCTATAAAAGGGAACCTCTTCTTCCTTGAAAGGAACTGAAGCATTCAAGCCATTGATGAGAGGAATTCTTAGGGAGTGAGTAGTAATGCCTAATTGTACTTAGCCATTAACATAAGCCCAAGCCTACACTTTCTCCTAGAGGCAGACTAGCCATTCTTGCAACAAGCTAACCTTGAAAGATCAACTCTAATCAAAAAAGGTCTTGCACTTGGTGTATCAATCAAAGTGGAATTATCCACTCTTCTTCTCTCTCCATCAATAATGGTGCCGAAGGGTTTGTCAAGTAAGATGTGTTCTACATTGATGTTTTCTTGATTTCTTGTTGTTTTCTTTTTCATCTCTAATCCAACATATATATGTGTATCTAATCTCATCTCCTTAAGCAAACCTATCTCTCTCATTCTTAGTAATTCATCCTCTCTGCAAATTCTAGGTTCTCTTTTCTATAGGTACATCTCTCCCCACAGTATCCTTATTGCCTACGCGAAAGAATAGGGCTTGGGAGGGAAACTTCTCATCTCTTCACTTCTCTCATATCTACATTTCTCACATACTATCCTAGATGAATAACCCACATGATGATCATTTCTATCTCTTTCACTCTATATAATCTATTAGAGTCAACGTATGGATTAGCCGTAAAATACACTTTCAACAACGTATAGTGTTTCTCTTTGGCCCAGAAAGGCTTAATGAAATACTTCTATCACCGGATCCCATCATACCACCTCTCATAGACTAAAGCTTTTCTTTTGACGTAAGCGTAGTTATCTTGCTATGAACCAAGAGGATTTGTACACACAATTAATCCCAATCACTAGACAAAATATATATATTATGGTAAGCACAAAACTACAATTCCAAAGAACAATTCGTAGCCTATTTGGCCAGCCAAGATTGAATGCCATTAACTCATCTGTTAACCCTTTCATATTACCCATGATACGAAATGACCATAGCCTTGATGTTTTCATTTTTGTATTGTTTTGACATTTTCTTTTGTGTTCATTCTTTGTGTGTGTGAGTGCAAGAGAGAAAGAGTGAGTCTTCTTTGATTGCACTTGTTTCCAAACCCTAGTCTTCATGGCATCTATGGTTTAACTCCTTCATATAGTTTTTGTTGAGTTCTCTCACAAACTCTCACAGCCATAAGCCCGGTGCTTTCCTGGCAAGACCGCAAATTTCTCGATATATTTTTGGTGAACCCGACGCGAAACTGCCAGGGTGAGATTTTGTGGATAACCATGGGTGATCATGTTGAGCAACAGGGTATGCATTTTGACCCAGCAACAATGTAAATGTTTCAAGTATTTGCAATGTTCATGCAACAACAACATGCCATTGAAAGACGGGAGATTTCAGCAACGAAGGCCATACAAGCAGTCACCAATAGAATGGATCAGTTTAATGGCAAAGATGTAACCAAGTACTTACGCGAGTATGTGAAGGAGATGGAGCTGCATTGCGTGTCAGAAGGTGAGATGATTCAAAGCTTTGAGCTAGTTGTTGCTCCAGAAATTAGAGAGCATGTTAGGGTAATTAAAGATGGGCATGGGAGAAATTGGGAAGATCTCAAAGTAACTTTAAAGGAGGAATATTTCATGGAGGACTCTGAGAGAGTGACCAAAAGGACATTCTTAAAATGGGTAGTCAAGCTAAAGCAAGGGCTATCAATAACTGAGCTACTTAGGGAATTTGAGCGGCGTTATGCACAACTCACCAGGAAAGAAAGGGCCACACTATATGTAGAGAAGACAAATCTTTTCTTACAAGCAGCAGGTAAAGAGTTTCAAGAAAATTTGGAGCTTCTTCTTGAAGATAAATATGTCGAGAAAGGACTAAAGAGTGACTGGAATGAGGTTGAAGGTGCTATCTCACTGCTTGCCAAACGACAAAGAGGAAGGGACAAGATGGTAGTAAACACTACAAGTCCTTCCACCTGAGCTTCTGACAAAATGGTAAAGCCTACTTTTAATGAGTCCATGCTAGATGAGCTTGTGAAGGGAATGCGTGACTTGAAGGTGAAGTTTGCAAAGCTTGAAGAAAAAGGCCAACCATCAGGGCCACTTCCTAGGCAAAGACAACAGCCCAAAGAAGGGTTTGTTAATAGATGTATTTGGTGTGATAGTACATACCATGTAAGAAGGGATTGTGATGAATTTAGTGATGCTTTGTCAAAAGATGCTGTCTTTTTTAAGGATGGTAAAATTCACTTAAGAGAGACAGGTCTACCTTTGATATTGTAAGGTCTCTACTTTCAAATTGCACACAAGTTCTATTACGCATTTGTATTTTTTTGAACCATCACTCCTTATTTAAGATATTCGAGTTCAAATTATGAATCGTAGGTTGAGAAAACCTAGAAATTAAAATTTACGCTACAAAATTCTGACATGTTTAGCTATATGAATCACTAACTAGCTTATTGCAAGACTTATTTACTGATTGTAGAATTTTCTTTTACTACTGTAAAGTTAATATAAGACTGTAAAGTTTAACTTAAAAATGTAAAGTAAATTATCATTAATGAAATAAATAAAATAATTATAAAGACAAAAGAATACACAGGGATGACAAATGAAGGCACATGGATCACATAGGAGGGGACAAAGTGGGACACACTGTCACATGAAAAAGGAGAGGCTACTCTTGACTAATCTTAATGAGGGGGGGGCTTGTGTGGCCTTATCTTTTGATGATAATGACAAAGTGGTCAAGCTCATGGGTACCATAAGGGTACCAAAAACGCGGGTATGATTTTTGGAAAAAAATATAAAAAATATTTTTTTATTAAAAAAAATTTAAATAAATTTTTTTTTGAAAAAAAAGTGGACGTTTTTTTTCCTGCTATAAATAGAGCATCCATGCTCACACTTTAGACATAGAGATTGCCTCTATAGCGCTCACGAAGTGCTGCCACTTCTCTTAGAGAGAAGGCGTCCACAAACCACTAAGAGAGCAAAAACTCTAGTGGACTAATAAGGTGTGTATTAATTGAGCATTCAATTAGTTTTAAGAAGGATATGTGTGTATGTGTGCTATCTCCTACTCTAATCTCTCTAATAGATTAGTAAGATTCAATTAGATATGTGTGTGTGTGTGTGTGTGTGCTATCTTTTACTCTAATCTCTCTAATAGATTAGTAAGATTCAATTAGATATGTGTGTGTGCGTGCTATCTATTACTCTAATCTTCTAATAGATTAATAAGATTTAATTAGCTTTAAGAAGGATATGTGTGTGTGTGTGTGTGTGTGTTATCTTTTACTCTAATCTCTCTAATAGATTGGTGAGATTCAATTAGCTTTAGAAAAGTATGTGTGTGTGTGTTCTCTTTTACTCTAATCTTTCTAATGGATAGTAAGATTCAAGTAACTTTAGAAAAGATGTGTGTGTATGTTTTCTCTTACTCTAATCTCTCTAAGTATACCTACTCTCTCTAGTTAGTACATCTTCACTATTAACTTATATATTGTTAATTGAAAGTTAATACATAAGAGAACTCATCATATTCTTATTATACATGATGAAATTCTCATTCACCAATGTTATTGTCAATTAGGTTAAATAGAATTTTGAATAATACTAAAAATTGATTTAGCTGAAGTATAGAATTGAAGTTAGAATTGGATTAGAAATGTCATGCATAAAAGTAATGCATTCCTAAAATTTCACTCGTAATTTACAAACTTAATTTTTTATTAATTAAGATTAGCAAATATTTGATGTATAGAAATTAGATGTAGAACAACAACACTAAGTGTGAATCCGAGTTGGGGAAGGTTCAAATTACAGACTCTTTTTGGAAACAAGAGATTACTAGGGAAATTGACCAATTTAAAGTTCTAAGTGTATAACATAAGTATAGTACAAAAAAATGGCTCCAAAGCGTGCTCGAACACAAGACGCTAATGATCATGAAGCTGGTACAGGTAACGGTGGAATCCCTGCGGAAAATGCTATGTCTCCACCAATAGGACCAATCAGAGCTATGGTACAGGTTAGTATTGCAGTTTCAAGTTATGCATCATTGCATATGCGAGACCATAGGAATATATTATTTACCTTATGAAAAGAAAACACGGACCGAAACCACGAGGCTTAACCCCAAGAAACTCGTCATATGTTTGACAAGTAGGAAAGATTGTCTGGTTAAACTGGTTGCTATAGGAAAGAATGTTTGTCCAAAACCTTCGGTATGGTTTTTCTCAAGTATCTCTACTTATTAGCGCTGGTATTATGTGGCAGGTGCCGAGGCGTGAGATGACCCCCAGGATGGCACCACTGATGCTGTGGTGGGAGTACACCCCAATTAGCCCAGCTGGATACTGCAGTTTTGTTTTACCGTGGCGTGAGGATGATGCCCAGATTGGCATCGTTGTTGCTGTGACGGGAGTACGTCCAGATTAGCACAACGAGTACTTGTCGAGCGGTATGGGACGCTCATGAGGACAAGGGTTTTTATAAATAATGTATATACCGATCGGATATAATAACGCCAGTAGAGATTCTTGAATGAACCTAATCCAAGGGTTGTTGGTTTAAAATTGGACGACTTCTTGTTTGACAATTGTTTGTAATACTGTTTGAAGGGCTGTTTTAACGAGCCAGTATCATAAATAAAGTAAAGGAACATGTATGTTTAAACAGTGTGGTAGTAATTAGATAACAAAAGAAGGGTGAGTGTGGTGTGGAAAGTGGGAGAATGATACCCCGACGGTATCATTCTATGGACGGGTGGACCCGATGAGTCGAGTAACTTTCCAATGCTAGAATTTGTTTTTTTATTAGTCATAAATCTTAAAAGAGACAAACCTTGGCGGCTGTGCTTCTGAAACATGGAGAAAAAAGCGCACACGTTGGTCACTCTAAGATTTATACTTTTAGGTATAATTGATTATAGATAGTTTTTAGATAGGGTTATGGTGGTCACGCTCCGCCATAGCGAGATAGGACCAATCCTTCACTAACGGTTCATGCCTGTGGCTACGTAGTAGCTAAGGCAATGTCCGTTGGTTTTTACTTATCAGGATTGGATACCTATCAAAGGTACTCCACTCCTCTCGACAAGGGGCAGGGACCTCACACTACATAGTCAAGAAGGATTTCAATTCAAGTTACTATCAGCTTATGGACTTGAATGGTAAAGAGAACTCCAGGAAGGTAAACGAGTATCGCTTGAAGCCCTATTTGAGTTGCCTTCTACCAAAACCCATTTATAGTGCATGGCTAGTGGATATGTAGGGTGCAATCCATCACGATGTTGAACATTTGAATACACTTGACAAGTTACACATGTCTCTACAAACTGAGATACATCTTTATACATACCCTTCCACCAGTATTTTTCTTTCAACTTGGAGAAGGTTGCCCATACACCCCTGTGTCTAGCCCATAGACTCTCATGAAACTCTTGCACGAGCTTTACTTAAGTCTCTTTTTTACATATAACCCTTTGTGGTGTAGCACCCTTTTGTTTAGGATGCTTCCACAAGTAACCATCCCTCAAAATGTACCCATATGCTTTCCTGCGTATCCTCTTGAATTCTTGTTCAGACAAATCATCCTGTTTTGTTAGAGTACTCAAGTAGCTTCCAATAAGAATCCAATCACCTTCATAAAGCTCTTTCAAGAACGATTCAAGTAGATTAGTCATGCAAACATTGTTACCTTTGACATGAGAGATAGAATAGAACTTTGTGCCTACATCATCTCCCTCGTCAATCATTTGTGACTCATCTTCATACCTTGCCCTTGATAGCATATCTGCCACTGTATTGTCTTTACCTGCAATGTGCTTAAATTCAAGATTTAAGGACTTAATGTAGGCAATCCACTGCAACATAGCAATGTCTGGAGTTGAGCAGCTTGTAATCATCCCAAGAAGTGGTAGAAAATCTGTTTCTACAACCACACATGCACCAATTAGGTACTCTTTCTCACTTTTCAAGGTTGTAACCATACCCCATAACTCTCTCTTTATCTGTGGATAGTTTCTTTGGCGAGCACTTAGAACCTTTGCTCCAAATCTTACCACATACCTGTGTCCTTCTTTGTCATCTTGCCCTATTGCCCATCCAATCCCTGTAGGACTGGTGTCTACTGTCACAATTACTGGCCTTTGACACTCATAGTCTACCTTTCTCAAAGTTGTTGCTGACTGGAGCAACTCCTTTAGCTTTTTCATGGATTTTACGTGTGCTTCTGTCCATTTAAACTTTTGATTCTTTCTAAGCAGCTGATAAAGAGGATTAGCTACATGTGCATAATATGGAATCCAAATAACATAGAAGACACATGCTCCCAGAAACCTTCTAACCTCAGTGATGCTAGTGCACGTTTCTTTAATTCTTTGGATGGCATCTACCTTTGTTGGACAAGGTTCCCTACCATATGGCCCGCACATGTGCCCCACAATAAGCACTTCATTGACACCAAACATAGACTTTTTCCCTGACAATGTAAGATTCACTTCTTCCAACCTAGACAGAATTTTATCACAATCATTTATGTGATTTACCACAAACCTGCGACATCCCTTGAGATCCAAAGCTTCATCTTTGTCACTTTCTTCACATCCTTTGATAGGAATTGTGATTTGAGGAATAAAGTCACGTAAGACCTTATTCATCCCATTCATCATATGTGTAACCGAGTTGGTTGCTCCCTATGGCAAGGCACACATCCTTACCGAACCCAAAGGTTTCCTCATGGTTGTCAAGTCTCTGCTTTCGATTGCAAGTTGAAATTGATCATACCCTGAGTAGAGATCCCCCATTGAGTAGATTGCCCTCCCTGAAAATGCCTCTGCAAACTCATCCACAATTGGACCTGTACCTACATTTCTAATTGTCACCTTGTTCACTAGTTGCATATCTTGGATGAAGCGTAGAGAACCATTCTTCTTCGGGACTGTGAACCACCTGTTTGAGTATGGAGCACAAGAAGGCTCCAAGATTCCCATTTTGATTTTCTCATTCAGTAGCTCTACTAACTTTGGCAAATGAGCCTTTGGAACCGGAATAGGCCGCAGATTCCAAGGCACAAGAGGTATTGTGAAAATTACCATAGGAGCTACAATAGAAGGATCAACACATCCTATCTCATGTGGCTCAAATGCAAAAGCCTTACCATGCTTTGAAAGCATTTCTTTGAAGCACTTTGTCTCCTCCTGTGTTAGAAACTCCTTGCGACCAATCTGCAAGTCTTGGAAAGACTCCTTTGTGAAGGTATGTCCAATCTTTTTAGGATTCCTCAAACTTGGTTGTAAAGAAGCCTGCTCAATCTTTTCCCCTTTTGTTGGGTGGTAAGGACAGCTCCATCATTCTTATTATTTTGCAGTTGCATCCCTTGTGTCTTTGAGGTTTCCCCTTCAACCTGTGGATGAGAAACTTCAGCAAGGGTTTGCCTCTTCCTCTTGATGATGTCAATGATCTCCTCATGGAATTCACGCTTTGCAATGCCAAGAACTTCTCCCAGAGTAAACTCAATCTTGCTATTCAAGATCCTTTCCTCCAAGACTTTCTTTAAATCTGTAGCAACCTCAATATCAGATTGTAGTTTATAAGTTGGGCCTTTTGTCTTACATTTTGTTGGCTCTTTCTTCTTTCCTGTTGTAGACTCCTCCATGAGTACTTCAGGTGGAGATGCTCCTTGTGTTGAGGGTGTTTGAGAAGGCATTGAGTCTCTTCTTCCCCCACTTCTAGAAGCTCTTTTTGATGGTCCTTCATCAGCATTCTCACGTCTGCGCTTCTCTTCTACAATTGCCTCATTTTGTTGGCATTTTGTTATGTAGGCATGCACTGAGAATGAGTCCACTGTATCATTCCATCCTGTTTCTAGACGTATGCAATCACCTGCTTCATGTAGAATCTCTTTTGTAAGCTTTCCCTTTTTAGCTAATTGCATGAAATTTGGTCAAATTTGACCATGATGGTCACTCACCTCTTCATCACAAAAATGTTCAATTTTTACTCCAAAAGTAGCTGCCTCAACTGAAGAGGTGGCATGCTTAGTTGCCATATCTTCAATTAAGGTTTGCATTCCCCCCTTCCCAAAGTTAGTTCTCAAAGGTAGACCTATCTCTCTTAAGTGAATTTTACCATCCTTAAAAAAGACAACATCTTTTGACAAAGCATCACTAAAATCATCACAATCCCTTCTTACATGGTCTGTACTATCACACCGAATACATCTATTAACAAACCCTTCTTTGGGCTGTTGTCTTTGCCTAGGAAGTGGCCCTGATGGTTGGCCTTTTTCTTCAAGCTTTGCAAATTTCCCCTTCAAGTCACGCAGTCCCTTCACAAACTCATCTACCATGGACTCATCAAACTTAGGAGCGATAAAAGTAGGCTTTACCATTTTGTCAGAAGTTGAGGTGGAAGGACTTGTACTGTTTACTACCATCTTGCCCCTTCTTCTTTGTCGTTTGGCAAGCAGTGAGACAACACCTTCAACCTCATTCTAGTCATTCTTTAGTCCTTGCTGAGCATCTTTATCTTCAAGAAGAAGCTCCAAATTTTCTTGAAACTCTTTACTTCCCGCTGTCGAGAAATTTGCGGTCTTGCCAGGAAAGCACCGGGCTTATGGCTATGAGAGTTTGTGAGAGAACTCAACAAAAACTATATGAAGGAGTTAAACCATAGATGCCATGAAGACTAGGGTTTGGAAATAAGTGCAATCAAAGAAGACTCACTCTTTCTCTCTTGCACTCACACACACAAAGAAAGAACACAAAAGAGAATGTCAAAACAATACGAAAATGAAAACATCAAGGCTATGGTCATATCGTATCATGGGTAATATGAAAGGGTTAATAGATGAGTTAATGGCATTCAATCTTGGCTGGCCAAATAGGCTACGAATTGTTCTTTGGAATTGTAGTTTTGTGCTTATCATAATATATATATTTTGTCTAGTGATTGGGATTAATTGTGTGTACAAATCCTCTTGGTTCATAGCAAGATAACTACGCTTACGTCAAAAGTAAAGTTATAGTCTATGAGAGGTGGTATGATGGGATCCGGTGATAGAAGTATTTCATTAAGCCTTTCTGGCCAAAGAGAAACATTATCCGTTGTTGAAAGTGTATTTTACGGCTAATCCATACGTTAATTCTAATAGATAGTATAGAGTGGAAGCGATAGAAATGATCATCATGTGGGTTATTCATCTAGGATAGTATGTGAGAAATGTAGATATGAGACAAGTGAAGAGATGAGAAGTTTCCCTCCTAAGCCCTATTCTTGCCCGTAGGCAATAAGGATACTGCGGGGAGAGATGTACCTGTAGAAAAGAGAACCTAGAATTTGCAGAGAGGATGAATTACTAAGAATGAGAGAGATAGGTTTGCTTAAGGAGATGAGATTGGATACATATATATATGTTGGATTAGAGATGAAAAAGAAAACAACAAGAAATTAAGAAAACATCAATGTAGAACACATCTTACTTGACAAACCCTTCGGCACCATTATTGATGGAGAGAGAAGAAGAGTGGATAATTCCACTTTGATTGATACACCAAGTGTAAGACCTTCTTTGATTAGAGTTGATCTTCCAAGGTTAGCTTGTTGCAAGAATGGCTAGTCTCCCTCTAGGAGAAAGTGTAGGCTTAGGCTTATGTTAATGGCTAAGTACAATTAGGCATTACTACTCACTCCCTCAAGAATTCCTCTCATCAATGGCTTGAATGCTTCAGTTCCTTTCAAGGAAGAAGAGGTTCCCTTTTATAGGTGAAGGGAACCCCCAAGGATTTACACAAGAAGAGAGGAGCCAGTGTGAATAGGAATTGGAAAAGTTGGAAATGAGCTGTCCCTGCATGATGTGGGCAGACTGGGGTCCAGCATTTTGATCATATCTCCTCAACCGTGGCTCCAAATAAAAAAGTAAAAATATGGGCAGAAACTTCAGCTCATTAGCTATGATTTTTATTTTAAAATCATTTTCCAATTCGGATTGGAACCTTGTGTAAAAAATTCATCAAAATAGGATCCATTTTTGGCAGCAAAAGTCTTCCCGTGGTCCCCTTAGCCTAGACTTTCATTTAATTCCAAAGGACACCTCATGCCATATGAAAGCATGACATTGCTCCTTAACAAATTTTTGTAATCATGCTTGCAATAATGCATTAAAATAAGTGTATCTTTGAAATCATGCCACCTATTGTCCCACTAGGATTTGATTCCCTCCTAGTAGCTATTTAAAAAGAAATATAAGAAAAGTATAAAAAATACATAGAATATATATATATATATATATTGGAGTTTACCCTAGATATAGGATCTAGCTAGGGTGTGAGATAATAATGAGATAGTAGAAATAAAGAATCAATGATTTTTGCCCCAAGTTAAAGAGGCGGAGCTATTGAGCTTTTCCCATAGTATTTTCTGATGGTAAAGTAAGGATAGCTTACCCTTGAGAAAAATAATAGGATGAGATAGAAGGCTTATTATTATACTTAAATATGCATATGTACATTATAGGAAAGATAATTATGTATCTAAAAAGTTACAAGATAGATCTTGTAGCATGCGTCGTGCTGTAACACGTACATAGTGGAAACGCATGCTACAAGATCTATCTTGTAACTTTTTAGATACATAATTACCTTTTCTATAATGTACATATGCGTATTTAAGTATAATAATAAGCCTTCTATCTCATCCTATTATTTTTCTCAAGGGTAACGTATCCTTACTTTACCATCAGAAAATACTATGGGAAAAGCTCAATAGCTCCGCCTCTTTAACTTGGGGCAAAAAGCATTGATTCTTTATTTCTACTATCTCATTATCATCTCACACCCTAGATAGATCCTATATCTAGGGTAAACTCCAATATATATATATATTCTATGTATTTTTTATACTTTTCTTATATTTCTTTTTAATAGCTACTAGGAGGGAATCAAATCCTAGTGGGACACTAGGTGGCATGATTTCAAAGATACACTTATTTTAACGCATTATTGCAAGCATGATTACAAAAATTTGTCACAGAGCAATGTCATGCTTTCATATGGCATGAGGTGTCCTTTGGAATTAAATGAAAGTCTAAGCTAAGGGGACCACGGGAAAACTTTTCCTACCAGAAATGGACCCTATTTTAATGAATTTCTTACACAAGGTTCCAATCCGAATTGAGAAATGATTTTAAAATGAAAATCGTAGCTAATGAGCTAAAGTTTCTGCCCATATTTTTTACTTTTTATTTGGAGCCACGGTTGAGGAGATATGATCAAAATGCTGGACCCCAGTCTGCCCACATCATGCAGGGACAGCTCATTTCCAACTTTTCCAATTCCTATTCACACTGGCTTCTCTCTTCTTGTGTAAACCCTTGGGGGTTCCCTTCACCTATAAAAGGGAACCTCTTCTTCCTTGAAAGGAACTGAAGCATTCAAGCCATTCATGAGAGGAATTCTTGAGGGAGTGAGTAGTAATGCCTAATTGTACTTAGCCATTAACATAAGCCTAAGCCTACACTTTCTCCTAGAGGGAGACTAGCCATTCTTGCAACAAGCTAACCTTGGAAGATCAACTCTAATCAAAGAAGGTCTTGCACTTGGTGTATCAATCAAAGTGGAATTATCCACTCTTCTTCTCTCTCCATCAATAATGGTGCTGAAGGGTTTGTCAAGTAAGATGTGTTCTACATTGATGTTTTCTTAATTTCTTGTTGTTTTCTTTTTCATCTCTAATCCAACATATATATATGTATCCAATCTCATCTCCTTAAGCAAACCTATCTCTCTCATTCTTAGTAATTCATCCTCTCTGCAAATTCTAGGTTCTCTTTTCTACAGGTACATCTCTCCCCGCAGTGTCCTTATTGCCTACGGGCAAGAATAGGGCTTGGGAGGGACACTTCTCATCTCTTCACTTCTCTCATATCTACATTTCTCACATACTATCCTAGATGAATAACCCACATGATGATCATTTCTATCTCTTTCACTCTATATGATCTATTAGAATCAACGTATGGATTAGCCATAAAATACAGTTTCAACAATGTATAGTGTTTCTCTTTGGCCCAGAAAGGCTTAATGAAATACTTCTATCACCGGATCCCATCATACCACCTCTCATAGACTATAACTTTTCTTTTGACGTAAGCGTAGTTATCTTGCTATGAACCAAGAGGATTTGTACACACAATTAATCCCAATCACTAGACAAAATATATATATTATGGTAAGCACAAAACTACAATTCCAAAGAACAATTCGTAGCCTATTTGGACAGCCAAGATTGAATGCCATTAACTCATTTGTTAACCCTTTCATATTACCCATGATACGATATGACCATAGCCTTGATGTTTTCATTTTCGTATTGTTTTGACATTCTCTTTTGTGTTCTTTCTTTGTGTGTGTGAGTGCAAGAGAGAAAGAGTGAGTCTTCTTTAATTGCACTTCTTTACAAACCCTAGTCTTCATGGCATCTATGGTTTAACTCCTTCATATAGTTTTTGTTGAGTTCTCTCACAAACTCTCACAACCATAAGCCCGGTGCTTTCCTGGCAAGACCGCAAATTTCTCGACAGCGGGATGTCACCAACTCCCCACCGCGCTCCCAGCCAGCCCAAAAATGATCTAAACCGTGTAGGTCGACTCACATCTTCGTCCCCGACTAGGGGCTCCTACACGTGCTTGGCTCAACTTCGTCTTCTTCCTCCCTTTTTTGGTTGCATGCAACATGCAGCAAAAGAAAAAATGTGCGTCAGTTCTAAAGATAGCCTGAAGCTCTGATACCAATCTCAAACCAATGGACTGCCAGACCCGGTCCATCTGCCCAACCTCCCTTTTATAGGCTTCTAGCCTGCCTGAACCCGTTCCCACTGGCAGTCTGCCCCTGGCCGAGTCCGTGACCCCATTGGTTTGGCCCTTGGCTTGACATTTCAGGCATTGAATGCCTTGCCACCCAAAAAGTTTTACTCTCGGGCATCGCTTTATAAGGCTAGACTAGATGGACATGCCTAAAAAGCAGATCCTGGGTTCTGGCTTATGAGTGGTCTGTGAGGGGTGGTACCGCCATGCGGTTTCATGAGAGGTAGACGTGGGAGAGAGAAGCAATGGTACCACCCCCACTAGATTAGGGGACGTGATGGGAGGGAATGACATGACAGTTAGGACCGCATGGACTTAAATGTCTCCTTCACACTGGTATTTTGTTGTAGGGGATGCAAACCTGTTCGCTTGCTATTACACTTTTCTGAGGTCACTACCAAGCGATTAAGGTATTTTGTTGCAGGGGATGTAAACCTGTTAACTTGGTACCGACCTCAGAAAATATAAGTGATGTTTGCTATTACTATTGTCTGAGGTTAGTATCGAGCGAATAAGGGAAGGCAAACTCTTTTCGATGCACCTGTTCGCTTGGTACTAACCTTAGAAAATATAAGTGATCTCTACTATTACTATTTTTTGAGGTTACTAGCGAGCGCATAAGGGAAGGCAAACTCTTTGCGATGCATCTGTTCGCTTGGTATTGATCTCAAAAAATATAAGTGATGTCTGCTATTACTATTTTTTGAGGTCAGTATCGAGTGAATAAGGGAAGGCAAACTCTTTTGATGCACCTGTTTGCTTGGTATTGACCTCCAAAAATATAAGTGATGTCTGCTATTACTATTTTTTGAGGTCACTATCGAGCGAATAAGGGAAGGCAAACTCTTTCCGATGCACCTGTTCGCTTGGTACTGACCTCAAAAAATATAAGTGATGTCTGCTATTACTTTTTTTTGAGGTCAGTACCGAGCGCATAAGGGAAGGCAAACTCTTTCCGATGCACCTGTTCGCTTGGTACTGACCTCAAAAAATATAAGTGATGTCTACTATTACTAATTTCTGAGGTCAGTACTGAGCGAATAAGGGAAGGAAAACTCTTTCTGATGCATTTGTTCGCTTGGTACTGACTTCCAAAAATATAAGTGATGTCTGCTATTACTATTTTCTTAGGTCAGTACCGAGCGCATAAGGGAAGGAAAACTCTTTCCGATGCACGTGTTCGCTTGGTACTGACCTCAGAAAATATAAGTGATGTCTGCTATTAGGGTGAAAGAATGAATAGGTGGAATGATATTTAAGCTATTAGATAGCATATCACAAAAAAAATATTGTGGAAAAAAGAATACAAACTATATAAAATTTATAAGTGATTGTACTTCTACATTTTATTCTTTAAGAGCTATCCATTGACATATATCATGATAGAAATTTTATGTGAATTCATGTCTAATTGTAGGCCAAAGTTTTTGATAGTAGGTGTCCATGGACACAGCTATTTGAGCCACCATTCCATGCTTTCACCCATTACTATTTTCTGAGAGCGAATATGGGAAGGCAAACTCTTTCTGATGCACTTGTTCGCTTGGTACTGACCTCAGAAAATATAAGTGATGTCTACTATTACTATTTCCTGAGGTCACTACCGAGTGAATAAGGGAAGGCAAACTCTTTCCGATGCACCTGTTCACTTGGTACTGACCTTTGCTGAAATCTGAAGTCCCTTGTGCGGACAAATGAATTGTCTTTTGGTGTTATGCTATTTGTAGAGATGCCTCGTGTAAAGGCCATGGCTAGGAGGGCAACAGGTGAATCTTTGAATGCTCAAGCAAGAAGACGCCGATATGAGGCGCACAGAGGTGTACTACAAGAGCTGCATAGGATAGAACGACACGTTCAACCTGCTATTCCACGTCTCCCTTTGGAGCGAGTACTGTGGGAGATTTGCGAGCAGTGGAGAGTCGGCATGCGATGGGCCAACAGTGTACTACTCTGCCTTCAAGAAATTGTAGAAGACTACCTTATGGAATTCTGTAGTGATGGATATATCCTTTCTGCCCATGCACACCACGTTACTATCATGCTACAGGATTTTGATACTTTTCGGAGGCTACGTTTCCACTACGATGGGCTGCTTCAGCCAATGCCTATCCGGGATAGTAGAACCATGGATATTCTCAACATCCCCCCTCTCCATCCTCGTGCACGACATACAGAGCCATCTAGGGCTGAAACAAACAGCAGATGGACTCGATCAAGGGTCGAGAGAAACGACACAAATGGGCAAGCTGAGATAGCCGCAGAGGGGCATGAGAAAGCCAGAGTGGAGCCCGAGGCAGTCATGGAAGAAACAGGGATAGTTATCAAGGAGCCATCTAGACACCAAAATGAGCAAGTCATGGAGGATCTGTAGCTAGTAAGGGATGATGAGGGGCAAGAGTAGGCTAGGGTGGACCCTTAGGCATCTATAGAGGAACCAATATTGAAGGAAAATGATCCGGAGCCTGTGCCTGTTACGGAGGACCCTACGGCTGTTAGGGAGGAGCCTGAGGTAGCAAGGGAGCCATCTCAAGAAAGGCAAGGGCAAGGCTCTACATCACAAGGGCCATCCAACATATCAGATGAGTCAATTATTTTAGAGCAAATCAACAAAGAGAATGAAGAGGAGTTGAGAGTTCTGTTCAGCTCAGCACCTCTGCATGCACAGATACCGCTGCTTGGAAGGTCAGAGGAGGCCTGCATTTTCAACCTCGATCATCAAGACTTCCTTGCATGCGCAATTTCACCAACTCCAACGCAACGAATGAGGTCGTCAACGTTGCTTTGTGGTAATTCTCATGCTCTTTAAAAGTCACGTTTGGTTCATTAAATGGGTCTCTACCGAGACATGGGTCAATACCAAGCGAGACATTGGCTTATGGAATTGGATAGTGGTACTACTCGCTCGGTATTGACCCATGTCTTTGCGGCAGTCGTCACGTTTTTCTTTATAATGGCTCACTATCGTTAAGACATGGATCAATACCAAGTGAGTCAGTGGCGGATGGAATTCGATAACTGTCCCACTCGCTCGGTATTGACTCACGAGTTTGTGGCAGTGATGACAACCCGCCGAAATAACTCAAGTCTAATCTCTGCCATTTATTCATGTTAGCCACGCTGTCTCGCTTCTGCCCCCTAAGGTTCAAGACAAAGTATACGTAGTAGATCCGATGATATCACCTTATCTACATAACAACTCAGTTTCCTTTTTGAGTATGATAAACTAGTTTAGCAGAGTCAACTTTGATCTAGCGTGCTTTCTGGTCACTACATACAATCAATCGTGAGTTTTTTCTTGCCTTGTAAAAACCATGTTGCATTTAGAACCTTTCTCCTCACCTTTGATAGTGTCTTTGTAGTGATCATTGGAGTCTGATGTTATTTGACATGGAAGCTAAGATTGTTTACGATGCAAACTCTAAGAAAGCAGGGCGTTTCACGGTCGCGTTAAAACGTAAGGCCCATTTGGGTACATTTCGAAAGCAGTGTCTCTTTGTAATGTGTTTCTGACTCAAGTGGTTATGTATGTAGTGCTACGAAAAAACTTGTATGCTGTGTAGAGCATGTTTTGTTAGAACATGATCTAGGAAATACCATCTGGTACAAACGGGTAACCGTGCCCACGCACACTGATGACTATAGTTGTGGCTGGCGAACCTGTTTGAATGCCCTGTTGCTCCTCAGTCAAATTATGGATGTACCGAACGTAAGTAATCGTGTTGTTTCATTGTTTGCTGCAACGTTTGTATGAAGCAACAAATGTCTGTATCACGCTTCTACAGGAACTTAAATTACATAACTACACCCGCAACGATGTGCGAAATTTTTAAGTAATGGCCATCCAGCATATTATAATCTCGGTAAACACACACACAAGAGAGGAAGCGGTGAGAGCTGAGGAGTTCGAAGAGGCTCGCATTAACGAAATGACGCAACGCCAAGATCAGACTCAAGAAGAATTTGGAAATATGCAAGAAGCAATAAATCAATATTATGCGGATTCCATAGAAGTAGAGGAATGGGCTACACGTCGACGGCAAGAGCAAGAACAGAGGGAAGATTCACAGGTGCAAGAAGCATGGGAATCCATGGAAGAGGCCCATGATTTCGAGCGACGTGAAAGGATGCCCCAGACCAGCATCCCCAGAGGCAGAAGTAGCAGCAAAATCGGAGCAGAGGGCAAGGGAAAAGTGGCACACACCGGGGGAGAGGACAGGGGACGAGTGGCACAAACCGGGGGAGAGGACAGTAGCAGGGAAAGGGAGCAATTTACTTGTATAAATCTTGACAGAAACAACACAATATGTAAAGTTTTGAAACAATGAAAATGTACATTTTTGAAACATTGTTTGACCACCACAAAATGTCTGTGCATTAGTCATTTTGAAGAGTACATCATGGTTTGCATGGCATCAAAGCTCTTTGCGTGCACAAGGTATGTGACCTAGATTCCGTGGAAGCAATTAAGTGAAGTGTATTTGTTAGTGACTCCTTGCACAATGTTGTTTTCTCCTTGCGTCTTGGAATCTGAAAAGAAGAAAAAGTTAGATTATGTCTTAATGTATTAAAGACAATCAAAATTTATCGATTTAGTAAGCACCTTTCTATTGTTGAGACTGAATGCATACAATTTTGGCAAAAGTGGAAGTTCTTCACATGTAAGATCTACCCTGAGCTGTGCAAGAGTTGTGCTTGACATTGTCTCCATCACAGTAAGTAGGCTGTCTCGAAAATAGAGCTACATTGATAAAGGTTTGTTCTCCAGACTGTTCTCTGTATCTTGGTCGAGTGGAATAAGCTGCCCCCTAAGAAGATGATATCTAATATAGTAAAACCATACTAATAAATTTTGAGAGCTTATAATGAACTTGCAAACTATGTAATTCTTTTGCAAAATACAGATTTTGTTCTGTGATTGTTTCATATCCCAATTATCATCTAAAAAGTCCAAACAGCTCTCAGACTTGCAAATGAGCATTGTTGCGGTAGTTCTTATTTGCTCATCGAAGAAAAAATATACAAACACTTCAAGAGGCATAAATAGTGCGAGCCGAACTATTTTTGTGGCAATTGAATACTTGAGGGAATTTTGTATATCCCGAAACAACTTATTCCTAAAGCTTTCACTAGTTTGCGAAGCTGGCAAGGACCAATCCTTGCTATCAAAGAATGGAAGTGACAAAAGAGCTACACGACCCAACCAATGGAAGTTCTCGGTTCCACATATGACATTCATAAAGAAAAGAAAATTCCATTATCTACAAGTTTCTTGTGTTGTCTTCCTCGGTACATTTGCTCACCAATAAACGCATGGAAAGCATAAAAAATCCCAACTATGCTCTCAACTGGTTGCCAATCTGTCCTATTCGATGGATAAATATCTGAAACATACCAAAGATGATATCCACCACTTAACCTTCGAATATAATCATGCACTGAGCGAGATGCTGAAAATAACTTACAGTTGGGTCCATGCCTTGGAAAACTTGGAGGAGATGTTTGCAACTTTAAGTCTGCGTGCTGGAAATCATGTTGTATGAGGACCTCTTTCACCTGCTTGCTTTGTGCACACACTTTAAACTCTTTAACTTGTCCCTTGAAAGCCTCCACGAAATCATTGCATTGCCTTCTCTTCCTCCTCCTAGTTTGCAGTAGAACCCAACTTCGGATAGTTATTCGAGATGGTATCCATGCTTGATCGTTTATAGTATAATTGTTAAAAATGCTAACAGAGTCAATGGTAGTGCTAGGCCTTCGAGAAGTAGACATGGTGTGTAGTAGAATACACAAAAAGTGTAGTGCAAATATGAAAAAGGAAAGAAGTTTTGAGAGGGAAGTAGAGCTACTGAAAGTCATATTTGGGTGGGAACAAAGATACTAGATAGAGTCTTCAATGAAAGTTCTGAAATTCCTCGGTACAGAGTTAGTATGACTTACGGCATTTATGCCTTGAAAGCGTGACATTGTGTATCTTGATGAGCAAAAATAATATTTCCTCCCTTTTTTTAAAAGAGCTTGACTCCAAAATGTCGATTTTCAACGTAACGTTAGCCTCTTCCTCATTGGTCGAGCGCCACTGTCTCTCTAGAACTGAAAGGCCTAAAAGCGAGTCCAGCTTTCTCCTAATGCATTGAATAATTAAAAGGACTCTTCATAGTGATAGCAAACCAACACTTGATTGTAGATTTATGGACAGTGGAAACCAGTGCATTGTGTTGATCTGTGATTGCCATAGCTACTCCTCCTTTGCCTTTACCATGGTCATTGTTGTACCAATTAAGGCCAGTCCCTAATCAAGTTAGGTTTGTCTTCAAAGAATGTCCAAAGAATCTAAGCTCGTACAAACTTAAATAAACTAAGGCTCGAGGCTAGATTCCCTGATCCACTATTTCAATAGATGAGACCTTACAGGATCTGTGAATCATTTGCAATCAAGGAAAAACCCTTTTATAGGTGTATAAATCATTTTTTACTGTTTTTGAGGGGTTTGGTAGAGGACATAGAATATCTGTTAGGGTGTTTTGAGGACTCATTTTTCCTCTTTGCTTTGAAATTCAAGGGCATTGGTAGCCTTTCTTCCTCATCTTGTGTCATGATGATATCAACTGAAGAGTAGGGGACTTGTCAAGCTTACCCTTTTCATCATACTCTTGAGCTTCCAAGTCTTCTTCAAAAGAGGCATTGTCCTTGAGTAGTAAGTGGGGTGGTTGGGTACTGGGAATAGATTCTTTTTCATTATCTAATGAGGACATGGATGGCATGCATCTATTCCTCTCCTTAGGGCTTGAGGGGGGATCCTCGCTTGCATCCTCTTCTCTACTTCGGTTCTCATTTGTGTATTTATTCTGGGATGAAACACCATTTTAGATGAAATGGAAAAATCCCACAACTTTGGGACTAATTTCAACGCCTATGGATTCCTATTTTCCATTAAATTTGGAAAAATTTCATTTAATTTGGGAATATGACAAAGAGATAGATTATCAAGAAAATGATGGTGTTGAGAAACACCTTTTAAAATTTTTAGTTTTATGTGGTTGTTTCAAAACACTTCATAAAAGAGATAGATTCTCAAGAAAATGGTGGTGTTGAGAAACACCTTTTAAATTTTTATTTTTATGTGGGTGTTTCAAAACACTTCATAAAAGAGATAGATTCCCAAGAAAATGGTGGTGTTGAGAAACACCTTTTAGAATTTTTATTTTTATGTGGGTGTTTAAAAATACTTCATAAAATCATACATTAGCTCGGGAAATAAAACAAAGAGCAAGATATGAAATGCTATTCAACTTCTCCTATTAAGCTAGCCTGTGCCTTCTCCATGACATTTGATGGGATCTTGATTGTTTTCGCAATTCTTCCACCCCTTGGAGTCCATGAACATACAATTGTATCAACACACTCCCAGCGCTTTGAGTCAGCAAGATTGCAGCACCAACTCTTTTTCCAACAATCCTCATACTGTTCTTGGATTGTGGGATTTCCTTTTCGATGTTTTGGTGCCCAATACTGAATCAGAACTTTCTTGTAGTTAGGAGATGATTTATCTACATCAACGTTTGACTCTGCCACTCCTAGCCATATCGGATATTCAGGATCTTCGAGTCTCACAAGAACAAGATCCCATTTTCTTACATCAATTTGAGGCCTAAAGGCCTCTTGTGGCCTTGCACTTTGAGGACCAACATAGTGATCATTAAATTCTTCATATCCTTGAAACTCATCTCTGTCTTCCTCTATCTCTTGCATTCTATGACTCCCTATAGTCTTTGGCCAAAATGTTGTATATTCACCAATGTGTTTATTGGTTGGTTGTTCAAGCTCATTGATTATGTTTTGCTAATAAGTGATAACAGGCTCCATGTATTTTGTGGATTCATGGTCCTTTCCTTTTAATAGAGAACATCTTTTCCAAAATTCAAGATATGACTTAATCCCTTGAATAAGAAGCGGACTATCTCTCACATAGTTTGCTATAGGTACCACATCTGGACAGACTGTTGGTAATTTTGGTTTTCCCTGGTCATCTTTTTTCCACAACTCAATTCCCGACTCCTTTGGCATCCAATCGGGTGATTTGGGATGAATTTTGTACTGCATTATTGGGACTTCACCTTGCATATAGAAACAAAATTGAAGTGGCTTAGAGTGTCTGACTAGAGCATCTTGTCCGTCACACATGTACCCTTGCACAAAGGATTTAAAGTCGGGAACTTGTGTCATCAAAAATGGTGCTGGAGCTGAGCTTTCACATTTTTGAAAATGTTCCATCAGATGTGGAAACGTGAATGTCATTCCTGTTCGCAATCTTTCTAAGAACCTACTAAACATTGCATCTATGTCCTCATGTGTATGACCCACCATTAAGAATCCCAAATGCACGGTTTTGAAAACTCCTTTTGCTACGAACAAGGATAAGTATGCAAACAAATATCGATTTTTATTCTCTCCTGCACAATTATCTAGCTGTAGCAAAAGATTCTCAAGATTTTTTTGAAATACAGGAGTGGATATGGTATCCACAACACATTGAGAGGAAGTTGATTTTATGTGTACAATCTCTTCATTACATCCTTGGATGGCCAACGGTGGTGTCATTGTTCATGCATTCCTCTCACGCTCTTGCTTCATTTTGTTTTGGAGGTCTAGAGCTCTCCTTAAGTTCAATGCATTGAATAACGTTACATTGCTGCGTGGAATACCGTCATGGCATAAATCTCCTTGTCCATGGTTTTCTATTCTTTCCAGATTCTGTAAGCATAATGCAAGGGAACCAATTGTAGCATTGGGATCTGAGGCCATAGACCATTAAGTGAGAAGTGACCATACATTCCATGACCATGTCCATGTGTTATCATACCTGTTAATGATACTTACAATTGGTATGCATTCGCATAATCTTTTGAGTTCACACGCAACCTAGGTATTGCTGTCTTTTTTTGATCCATTTTATCATGTATAATGCATAAATACTTATCCTTTTGCAACTGGGAGAACTTACGCCAGGTGTAGTACACATTCCTACAACTTTGTTGTTTCAACATGTGAATTCGACGTTCATCCTTCAAACGTGCAATCATCTCGTCATCCTTTGTTGACTCTAGTTGAGACTTTATCCGACTACACACAACACATTTGGAGAACTCACTTGTTTTTGACAATGTCACATTAGCAAACTCTGTATTCCAAATCCTATTGAATGTCGTGCTAGACATTGGCTTGAGACTCATACTGTCAAGTGTTTTATTGACATCATGTAAAATGTCTACTTGCTTGTACGTGTTTGGTATTGCAAGCAAAGTTTCCCTAGTACCATCTTCCATGGTTCTACTCTT
Organism: Adiantum capillus-veneris; assembly: GCF_014529385.1. Lineage (NCBI taxonomy): Eukaryota > Viridiplantae > Streptophyta > Polypodiopsida > Polypodiales > Pteridaceae > Adiantum > Adiantum capillus-veneris. The sequence continues at coordinate 103,284,676 of NC_140951.1, forward strand.
ATGTGGAATTCTCTCCGAGTTTTCATCAACAAAAGAGCGCATCAATGCCCTTCCCATTTCTGTATGGTCTCTTCCTTTTCTCATGACACCATCATTGCCATGCACTGAGCGTCTAACCCCATTCTCAAAATGTTCACGGTAACGATAAAATGAAGTTTTTGGAATGCCATGAATTTAGTAACAAGCTCTATTGCAAACCACACTGCCATTAAAAAAAAACACATAGCATGTCTTTGTAGTTGTTTTGTTCTCACGCCATGCAGTCAACATTGTATCATACACATAGTTTGTTCTATTTTACAAACTTTGTCCCCAAAATTCAGTGCGCATAGCCATGACCTTATCTGGATTGGCATATTGACAACACCTTTTGGAACAACAATCTATGGTTGAAACAAGCTAGACAGATGCTTGATTGGATCTCTTAGAATCTTTCACTGACATTTTTGGCTTCCTATTTACAAAGCAATATTTCCGCTTTTTTGAAATAGGCTCTACCAAATAAGCTGATTCAATGCATGTGTCTTGTAACGAATGCATAGCATGTAGATCCTCATAGCATAACAATTCTTTTCCATCCATAGTTGTCACTCTCTTGATAGGCCAACAAACTAGATTAAGGCTGCATACACTAGCTTCTGCAGAAATAGTAGCCTCATCTGCATAGCATGTTTCGATACCAATACCAATGTTATCTTCACCCAGCTCACCAAAGTTTGCAGAGTCAAACGGACACACGTACATGACAACCCCTTTGGCTACTACATGTGTTTTGCTTTCATCCCAAAGTTGCACCCTCTTATCCTTCCAAACCTCTCTATAGCTCATTCCATTACATTGTGCATCCAATGCTCCTTATGCTTTGTCACCCTCATGCATAGAAGCCCCTTTGTATTGCATCTCATTTATATGTTGCAACAACCCACTACTCCATTTCACAATACTATGAAAAGCATCTCCCACTGTCAATGCATCCATTGTTGGAAAAGGGATGAGTGCTTTCTTTTCAAAACACAAATCAAGTGACACCGATACAGTGCCTTCCCCAATAAGCATGCCAAAACAATATGCACTTGGATTTATTTCAAATACAGTCCCAATGGCAACCTTTTGTGTCGCTACAAACATGCACACTCTATCACCATGATTGAAATTATCTATACCTGCAAGAAGATTGCAAGAATAATTGTTAAACAAACCGCTTGCAGATTATACTGATTTACGTAGCATAAAGCATAACAAGTATGTATGTGGGTTTTTCATGAGAAGCACCCCGTGGCCTAAAGGTCATAGGGTTCCCTCTATGCTACTAAGAATCTCTTTGTACTCTATGCTCTATTGTCTATGCTCTATGATCTATATTGACTTCCTATGGCCCCTAGACCACAAGGCGCCCTCATTGTTTCCAAAAAACCCTCATTGTTTTGCTATGGCCCCAGGGCCATAGCTCTCTATACCGGTATAAAGCATATTTGCTCTATATTAGATCCCTAAGGCCTGAAGGCCATAGGGTTGTCCTCGAGATCACCTCACGGAGTTTCATGTCAAGTATATATACATACTATGGCTTTAGGGCCATAGGGAGTTTCATGTCAAGTATATATACATCCTATGGCACCCCATGACCCTAGGGCCATAAGATCTCCAAATGAAACATACGACAATGTATGACCCTTGAGCTTATACATTGCAACCCCATGACCCTAGGGCCATAGGATTAGCATATGAAACATACGACAATGTATGGCCCTTGAGCTTATACATTGCAACCCCATGACCCTACGCCTATAGGATTTCCAAATGGAACATAGGGCAACGTATGGCCCTTGAGCTTATACATTGACACCCTATGGCCCTATGGCCACAAGACTTAAAAACATACAAAAATACAACCTATGGCCCTAAGCCCAAGGGTGTGAGCATTGACACCCTATGGCTCTAGGGCCACAAGACTTCAAAACATACAAAAAGACAACCTATGGCCCTAAGCCCAAGGGTGTGAGCATTGACACCCTATGGCCCTAGGGCCACAAGACTTCAAAACATACAAAAAGATAACCTATGGCCACGATGTCAAAGGTGGCCAAGATATCAATGCAGCCCCATGGCCCTAGGGCCATAGGATCTCTATATGGAACATAGGCAATGTGTGGCCCTTGAGCTTATACATTGCCACCCTATGGCCCTAGGGACACAAGATCTCACAATATACAATAAGAGAACCTAAGGCCCCTAAGCTCAAGGGTGCGGGTTCAAGGGTGGCCAAGATATTAATGCATCCCCATGGCCCTAGGGCCATATGATCTCTATATGGGACATGTGGCACCCCATGACCCTAGGGCCATAGGATTTCCAAATGGAACATAGGGAATGTATGGCCCTTGAGCTTATAAATTGCCACCCCATTACCCTAGGGCCATAGGATTTTTGAATGGAACATAGGCAATGTATGGCCATTGAGCTTATACATTGCCACCCCATGGCCCTAGGGACGTAGAATCTCCATATGGGACATGTGGCACCCTATGGTCCTTGAGCTTACATCTTGCCACCCCATGACCCTAGGGCCATAGGATCTCCAACTACAAAGTAGGGCAACGTATGGCTCTTGAGCTTATACATTGTCGTGGACCTAGGGCCATAGGATCTCCAACTGGAACATAGGGCTATGTATTGGAGCTTATCTATTGTCGCACCTAAACCCTAGGGCCATAGATATTCCAAATGGAATACAGGGTAACTTATGGATCTTGAGCTTATACATTGCCACCCTATGGCCCTAGGTCCACAAGATTTCACATTGCCACCGTAGGGCCACAAGGATCTCACAAGATAGAAGAAGAAAACCCTAGGACATAGGATTTTCAAATGGAACTGAGTGCACGCTTTGATCCTTGACCTCCAACATTGCCGTCCCTATGGTGTGAGCCCAGGGGTGGCTGAGGTGTCTTCATAATAATTTTGGCCATTCAAGGGATATCTACAAGTGGCATAAATTTAAAAAATAATTAAAAAGTAATTAAAAAGTAATTTAAAAATAATTAAAGAATAATTTTTACGCTACGACAAACTTTGTCATAATGGGTTTTCAAATACACTTATTGATATCGGACAAAAAAATAGCGCACAATTTTTGGGATATTTTTTAAAAAATTTAGCTATTTTTAGTGTATTTTTTACTATGCAGATTTTGATTTTGAAGTCAAATTTTGCTTCATAGGTGTCGTTCCACTCGTACTACAAAGATATGGACATTGACAAAGCCTTGCACTTTCAATTTCGGAGCCAACGAGCTATGTCTCATTTCGCACAAAGCTTAGAACTCTAGTAATCTCGACTGCAAACCCGTGAGAACAACCCCTACATTCAAAATTGGAATTTTGAATTTCTAACCTAACCTAACCTAACTAACCTTATCTCTCTCTTTATCTCTCTACCACAATTTTTTCCGTGCTGTCGCTCTCTTTCTCTCTCTCGTTTCTTGCTCGAAACCTACACAGAAACCTGCACAGAGCTTGTCTTTCTCTGTCCCTCTCTCCCTCTCTCCCTACGCATACAGTTCTACGCCATCGTTGCGACATGCACACATATCTACGCGAAGCCATCACCATAACCTTCAACAGAAGGACTGCTGTCGCGACCTCCCAAACACAGATCTATTACCATCATCGTTGCGGCCTCAACACACCTAAGTTACTGCTTGCTACTGCTGCAGTCGATTTTCATCAAACACAGATTTACTCAGAGGTAACCTGTAGAAACCATAATCTTTTTTCTTAATTCGGTTTTAAATGTTCTTAATCTAATTATGTTTTAGCTAAGTTGTGAATCACCTCTCTCTAGAACAATAAACAAAAATCATTAATTACATCTCTAAAACTGTAAAATTGTGGACTGGAGAATTTTAAAACAGAAAAATCTCTAATTAGAGATGTAATAAAGAATACTCTAATTAGAGACCTAAAAATATAAAACAGAAGACACTAATTAGGGACCTAAATTTGTAAAACGAAAAACTCTTATTAGGGACCTAAATCTGTAAAACAGAAAACTCCTCATAAGTGACCTAATACTGTAAAATTGTAAAACTCTAACTGCAAAAATCTATAATTTCAACAAAAAATTATAAACCTTCAAATGCAAAAGACAATAACTACAGAAAATGCTGAAACTATGAATACCTGTAATTGGGTTGTGGGGAGTTGGGCACACGTTGTAAGAGGACGAGTAGAGCACGTTGTTGTATGAGGATGGATTAGGGTTCAGTTGTTGTAGGAGGATGGAGAAAAAAAGAGGCAAGAAGGTGGGAAGAAAGTGTACACTATATGTGCTTGTAAGATATGGTGTATTATAGTTTCTTTAAATTCATTTGTAGTCACTAAAATAAAACTAGACATTGAATCTTTAGAAGGGCAGACAGGGTGTGGCTACATAGGGTTTCACCTCATACTAAAGAGTAACATATGGCCCTAAAGCACCCTATGACCATAAGGCCATAGGGTGGTCTCACATCAAACTATAGGGTGACCAATGTCCCATCTGGCCATAGGGTGCCAATGTACAATCTCAAGGGTCATAGGGTTCCCTATGTTCTTATTGAATGGCCATAGGATCTCCAAAACATATATATGGCACTATGGCCATAGGATCACATGGTGCTCTATGTCCGATCTAGAGACCTTGTGGCCCAAGGGCCTTAGGGTGGCAATGTACAATCTCAAGGGCCATAGGGTTCCCTATGTTCCTTTTGGAGATAGGGTGGCACTAGGGCCATAGAATCTCCAAAAGCAACATAAAGAACCTAGGGCCATAGGATCAAAGGGTGACCTATTGGAGACCTTGTGGCCCAAGGGCCATAGTGTGGGAATGTACAATCTCAAGGTCCACAGGGTTCCCTATGTTCCTTTTGGAGATCCTATGGTCCTCGAGCCATAGGATCTCCAAAATGAACATATACCCCTACGAACATAGGATCACAGGGTTCCCTGTGTTCCTTTTGGAGATCCTATGGTCCTCGGGCCATAGGATCTCCAAAAGGAACATAGGGCCCTACGGACATAGGATCACAGGGTGCCCTATGTCCCATCAAGAGACACTGTGGCCCAAGGGCCATAGGATGCCAATGTACAATCTCAAGGACCATATGGTTCCCTATGTTCCTTCTGAAGATCCTATGGCCCTAGTGCCATAAAATATCCAAAAGGAACATAAGGAACCTATGGCCATAGGATCAAAAGGTGCCCTATGTTCCATCTTGAGACCTTGTGGCCCAAGGGCCATAGGGTGTATTTGTACAATCTCAAGGGCCATAGGTTTCCATATGTTTTTTTTGGAGATCCTATGGCCCTATATCCATAGGATCACAGGGTGCCCTACATCCCATCTAGAGACCTTGTGGCCCAAGGGCCATAGGATGACACCTACAATCTCAAGGGCCATAGGATTCCCTATGTTCCCTAGGGTCACAAGGTGCCCTACGTTCCATATGAAGACCCTATGGCCCAAGTGCCATAGGGTGACAATGTACAATCGCAAGGGCCATATGATTCCCTATGTTCCTTTTGGAGATCCTATGGCCCTAGAGCCCTAGGTGCATGGGGCTGCCATGGTGCCCGTTAATATGCACCATGGTGTACCCTATGTACGTAGGCCAGCCTCGAGCCCTTGGATTCCCTCTGTCCCATCTAAAGACCTTGTGATCCAAGGGCCATAGGGTGACAATCTACAATCTCAAGGGCCATAGGATTCCCTATGCTCCCTAGGGTCACAAGGTGCCCTACTTTCCATCTGAAACAATGAGGGCACCTTGTGGCCTTCGGGCCATAGGATTTCTATGTAGAGCATAGAGCAAAGAGCATAGAGAGCTTCTTACTACCATAGAGGGAACCCTATGGCCTTCAGGCCACAGGGTGTCAATATAGAGATAACAGAGGTTCTTACTAGCATAGAGGGGACCCTATGGCCTTCAGCCCACAAGGTCTCCTCAATATAGAGAAAATAGTGTTTTTTACTGGCATAGAGAGCACCCTATGGACCTGGGTCCGTAGGTTGCCAAAAAACTGTCATGAATGGTTTCTTTAAATCATACGGGGCACCTTGTGTCCTTAGGGTCATAAGATGTGTAGAGCATAGAGAGGTTCTTACTAGAATACATGGGACTCTATGGCCTGAAGGCCACATGCTCCCAATATGGAGCATAGATCGGTTCTTACTAGCATAGAGAGACCAAATAGTGCTTGGGGCCATAGGATGTCAATTTAAGAGCATAGAGCATAGAGAGCTTCTTACTACCATAGAGGGAGCCTTCAGGCCAGAGGGTGTCAATATAGAGATAACAGAGATTCTTACTAGCATAGAGGGGACCCTATGGCCTTCAGCCCACAAGGTCTCCTCAATATAGAGAAAATAGTGTTTTTTTCTGGCATAGAGAGCACCCTATGGACCTAGGTCCATAGGTTGCCAAAAAATTGTCATGAATGGTTTCTTTCATATGTGTAGCGCATAGAGAGGTTCTTACAAGAATACAGGGGACTCTATGGCTTGAAGGCCACAGGCTCCCAATATGGATCATAGATCGGTTCTTACTAGCATAGAGAGACCAAATAGTGCTTTATACATGGGGCCGTAAGGTGTCAAAACAATGAGGGCACCTCGTGGCCTTGGGGCCATAGGATGTCAATTTAGAGCATAGAGCATAGAGAATAGAGCATAGAGCATTGAGAGCTTCTTACTACCATAGAGGGAACCCTATGGAATTCAAGCCACAGGGTCTCAATATAGAGAAAACAGAGGTTCTAGCATAGAGGGTACCCTATGTTCTTCAGCCCACAATGTCTCATCAATAAAGAGCAATAGTGTTTTTTTACTGGCATATAGAGCACCCTATGGCCCTAGGTCCATAGTTTGCCAAAAAAACCCTCATGAAGGGTCTCTTTAAAACATACAAGGTACCTTGTGCCCTTAGGGTCATAAGATGTGTAGAGCATAGAGAGGTTCTTACTAGCATACATAGAACTCTATGGCCTAAACTCCATAGGGTCCCAATATAGAGCATAGATAGGTTTTACTAGCATAGAGAGACCAAATAGTGCTTTATACTTGGGAGCATAATGTGCCAAAACAATGAGGGTTTTTACAAAACTATGAGGGCACCTTGTGGCCTTGGGGCCATAGGATGTCAATATAGAGCATAGAGCATAGAGAGCTTCTTACTATCATAGAGGAAACCCTATGGCCTTCAGGCCACAGGGTGTCAACGTAGACAAAATAGAGGTTCTTACTAGCATAGAGGGGACCCTATGGCCTTTAGCCCACAAGGTCTCCTCAGTGGCATAGAGAGAATCCTATGGCCCTGGGTCCATAGGTTGCCAAAAAACCCTCATGAAGGGTTTCTTCAAAACATATAGGATGTGTAGAACATAGAGAGTTACTTACTGGCATAGGGGGGACCCTATGGTCTTCATGCCATAGGGTGCCAATATAGAGCATAGATCGGTTCTTACTATCATAGAGGGACCAAATAGTTCTTTATACATGGGGCCATAGGATGTCAATATAGAGCATAGAGCATAGAGCATAGAGAGCTTCTTACCAACATACAAGGAACCCTATGGCCTTCAGGCCACATGGTGTCAACGTAGAGAAAACAGAGGTTCTCACTAGCATAGAGGGGAACCTATGGCCTTCAGCCCACAAAGTCTCCGGGATATAGAGCAAATAGTGTTTTTACTAGCATAGAGAGTACCCTATGGCCCTCGGTCCATAGGTTGCCAAAAAACCATCATGAAGGGCTTCTTCAAAACATAGAGGGCAGCTTGTGCCCTTCGGGTCATAGTATGTGTAGAGCATAGAGAGGTTCTTACTAACATACAGGGGACCCTATGGCCTGAATATAGAGAATATAGAGAATAGATCGGTTCTTACTAGCATAGAGCGGACCCTATGGTCTCCAGGACAAAGGGTGCCAATATAGAACAAAGATCAGTTCTTACTAGCATCGAGAGACCAAATAGGGCTTTATACCTGGGGCCATAGGGTACCAAAACAATGAGGGTTGTTCAATGGCATAGAGAGCACCCTATGGCCCTGGGTCCATAGGTTGCCAAAAAACCCTCCTGAAGGGTTTCTTCAAAACATAGAGGGCAACTTGTGGCCTTGGGGTCATCGGATGTGTAGAGCATAGAGAGGTTCTTACTAGCATACAAGGGACCCTATGGCTTGAAGGCCATAGGGTGCCAATATAGAGCATAGATCGGTTCTTACTAGCAAAGATCGGACCCTATGGCCTTCAGGCCAAAGGGTACCAATATAGAGCATGGAGAGGCTCTTACTAGAATACAGGGGACCATATGGCTTTCAAGTCACATGGTTCCAATATAGAGCAAATAGTGTTTTTACTAGCATATAGAACATCCTGACCTAAGGGGATTTGTTGTCAAAAATTCATCATAGAAGGGTTCCTATGGCCTTCAACCCACAAGGTCTTCTCAATATAGAGCGAATAGTATTTTTCATTGGCATACAGAGCACCCTTGGGGCCCTTGAGGCCAACCCTATGGCCTTCAGGCCTTAGGGAGCTAATATTTACATGGTGCTTTATATCGGCATAGAGAGCTATGGCCCTAGGTCCATAACAAAACAATGAGGTGTTTTTGGAAACAATGAGGGCACCTTGTGGTCTTGGTGCCATAGGAAGTCAATATACATCATAGAGCATAGACGATAGAGCATAGAGCACAAGGAGATTCTTAGTAGCATAGAGGGAACCCTATAACCTTCAGGCCACAGGGTGCCATTATAGAGTAAACAGAGGTTCTTACTAGCATAGAGGGGACCCTATGGACTTCATCCCACAGGGTCTCCTCAATATAGAGAAAATAGTGGTTTTTACTTGCATGGAGAGTACCATATGGCCCTGGGGTCATAGGTTACCAGAAAACCCTCATGAAGTGTTTCTTTAAAACATTGTGGCCACCTTGTGGCCTCGGGGCCATAGGATGCCAATGTAGAGCATAGAGAGGTTCTTACTAGCATGCAGGGGACCCTATGGCCTTCATGCCACAGATTTCCATATGGTGTTGGTGTAGAGGCTCGAAAGGGGTATTTAGTCCATTCAAGGGATACTTCTTTGAGGGTACTCTAATTTCATAAGGGAGCATGTGATCACACTACCATAGAGTGGCCTAGGTACACTTGTAGAACCATTTTGTTGGCACCCTTTGGACCTAGGACTACATGGTTTAACATAGAGGTGACTCTATGGCCCTAGGTCCATATGGATGTAATAATATCCATCTTGTCTAAATATATGTCATTATTTTTACAGAAAATGTCTCAGAAGAGAAAGTCAAAGTCACTTGATGCAACAGGCTCAACACCAAGTTCTTGGTATCTAGATTTTCACTTACCAAATGGTGGAAGTGATGAGAAAGTCCACTTGTTCTTTCAAGATAAAGAGCAATTGCCCTTCAAGGACTGTGGTATTTGTCAAGGAGATAAACAAAGATTTTTCAGATCTTGAAATGTCTCCATGCCTTGGAGTAAAACTACTCAATGGTGACTCGTACTTGTTGGATCCTGTGGCCTTTGCTCAAAAATTGGTGAAGGTTGCTTATGAAGGAGTGACAATGACAAAAGCAGGGTGGGTGAAGCTTCAAGACGACACTCCAAGTGAGAACTTTATAGAATTATATATTGAGGGCTTTAAGAAAGTCAATCAATATTTAGGTAAATTAAGCAGCACAAAGAAGAATAAGAAGCGAAAGAATGAAGACACAGGTACAACAAATCAATCTAAGACGCTCAAGGAGAGTCAGACTCCCTCACTTGGAGAAAATAGTGGAAATGTGGCCGAAGAAAATCTTTCAGTTATACCCTTACAGACTCAAGAAGCAGGAGATTCTAGTGGACTTGCAACCCTAATAGTTGGAACCCCCTTAGTGACAGTGGTTGTGGACTCAGCATCCTTAGCCATGTTGGACTCTATTAGACAACCCAAAGAAAAAGATCTTGATAAAGAAGTTGCCAAAACTTCTAAGAGTGGGCTGGATGGATACGTCAGAATTGACCACTATTTTAAATTTGGTTTACAATTTACCCAATTGATTCTAGTTGAGCAATGCAACCTTGCACCGGAAGGCTATAGATGCAGACCATTGTCAGATGTATATGTGAAATATCTCTTGAAGCAATTTGCAGGGCACTCTAGGCCAGTCTACAGTGCAACAGACTTGATGCCGTATAACCCAATTACAAAAATGCCTTTACAAACAGCTGAAGTGCATGCAGACAAGCTATCAACATACCACTACTGGATTCTAGCTGGTCAGCATTCCATCATAGCGGCTAGAGATTTTTTGCGTAACAACAGCACTAAGTATGCTTTGAGAAAAGAGTTCTACAAGTTTAGAGCAGCAAGGATAGTGGTAGACGCTCCGAAAGAGGTTGCTTTTTGAATTTCCAGAATGGAGAACATGGAGAGAATTACTTCATGGGATAAATGTAAGTCTCATTATAACATTACAGATGAGATTTACAAATCTCTCACTACGAGTTGTACGCAATGGCTAAATCTCCTACTACAAAAAGGAAAGGAGAAAGAGCCAATTCCTGAGATCACTAGGGGATATGTGCAGTGGATCATTGCACAAAAGAATGGCACTTCTAGTTTGCAATTCATTTTACCATGGACAATCAAGTGTGTTGGAAAGAATTTGGAAGGCATTAAGTTTCTCTGCAGCAGTGAGAATAGCTCTAAAATTCGTGTTGGTGTTTGCATCATAGACACAACACACAAAAGTCTTACATCTAGTAGTTGGAGTGATGCCCAATTTGATAAATTAATTGATGGAGTATGTGGGGTAGCACATCAACCATCAGAGTTTTTAATTGCCGGCTTAGTCAAGTTTCAGCATGCTTCTTCCCTAGAGAAGGCAATTTCTGAAAAAGCTAAATGGTATGAAATGCACGTTCTACCTTCGATCTCCTTAATGGGATCAGAGACCATCCAAACATGTGCTCTTCGCGAAGTAGTTTTTGGGGTTTGGGCATTTTTCAGTCAAGGAGAGCAGTACACCAACTACTCTAGTGTTAAAGAGTCATTGCTGAAGCCAATGCATACTCTCTGCATCAATGACGACGAGTATGATGTTGTGACCACGGCCAAATCCCTTTTTGTACGTCATGCAATCAAATTCATCTGTCTCAAAGAAGATGATCAAGTGATAGACATCTTCTCATTAGGCTATGGGACTAAAGAGGCACTACAACAACAGAGAAAGGTGATATCAGTTGCATGTAGTAGTGATCAAATGACGCAATTGGAATCTCTTTGCCATTCCATAGTGGAAGAAGACGTTGATCTTAGAAGGTGGGCAGGTGTGGATAACACAGAGAAAATCAATGCCAAGGATTCAGAGGAAGAAGAAATTGAAGAACCATTGGATGCAAGTGCTGAGGCCATTCTAGAAAGTCTACAGGAAACAGGTTAAGCTAGCCACCCATGATATTACATTACTGATATTTAGATTATTATTGTTGTCATTTTATTTTATTTGTCCCATCTCAAATCTTCCCATGATGTTAAAAACATTAATGTTTGGCTGGTTATTGTTCTCAATTTATTTTCTTTGAAAAAATGTGAACTTGTGAGTTTGAGTTTTTTCACAATAAATGAATTAGACTTAAGTGTATGATATTATATGGACATGTTTTGGTAAATATAATTCTATATTTATATATGGTCATAAGATATATATTATTTAATACTTTAAATTTAATTGATCATATGAGGTTTGGAAAGAATACACTATGACTTGAGGATCATAGAGTTCTTTGTAGACTTGACACCCTATGGCCCTAGGGCCATAGAATCCCCCAAAAGAAAATGGGATACCCAACAACCTTACAGATGTAGGGTGATTACACCGAGTCTCTAAAAGGGCACATAAGCATCTGGGTTACTCTATAGCCTTAGGCCCATAGGGTGTCAACATAGAATCCCCCAAAAGCATTTGGCTAACCTACAATCTTACAGATATAGGGTGATTACATAGAGTCTTTAAAAGGGAACATAAGCATTTGGGCTAGTCTACAGCCTTAAGGCCATAGGGTGTCAACACAGTTATCCTACAATCTTATGTATATAGAGAGATTACATAAAGTCTCTAAACGGGCACATGAGTATTTGGGCTATTCTAGAAGGAAACATAAGTTATCCAAGAGCATTTGGGATACCCTAAGGCCTTAGGGCCATAGGGTGGTGACATAGAATCTCCATAGGGTCACTTAAATCACCCCATGGATGCAAATCACCTAGCTCTTATGGACACATCTTATAAAACATCACATGACACCCTATGGCCTTTAGACCATAGGTTGGTTATTCTAGGTCACCTAAAGACTCTTTAAGTGTTTCAAGAACATTTTTCGTTGGCCTTATATCTTGTGTCCATATACATTAGGGACATATATTTCTTATCTTGTGTGATTAAGGTTTAATATTCTATTGAGAATGAAATAAGCTAGAAAAAACTAAAAAGTATTTAGTCCTCAAAATTCCAAAATGAGAGTTTGAACAATTGATGTATGATCATTTTTTGTTGGGTGTAAGTTCTTCTATTGTGAATTGATGGTGTAAGCGTTTGAAATAATTATCTTTGTATTGCAACTTACTAGATTAAACATATTTGCTTTGAAATAATTATCTTTGTATTGCAACTAACTAGATTAAACATATATTCAACATTTATTGTAAATGCCAATTATTTACTTAGATAGTAAACATCGAGTATAAATGGTTATTGAAGCATTTGTCCTTTGGATTATGTGAAAATCTAGTTCTTTGATTGTAACAAGATTTTATTCAAAGATATAAAGTGCGAGTATTTTGTTCCAAACTATGATTTTGTTTCTCTTCTAGATGATGCAGAGAATTGGAATTTATATCTTGATTTTTTTTCAATAGAGAGAAGCTAGGACTAGTAGAATTTTTTAGCTTGTCATGTAGCAATCGGAACATTGTATCAAGGTTTATTGCAAAGAAATGATTGTATAATGTATAAACATTGTTTAAGTTTGTAAATTGGAAGTAGAAGGCAATACAAGTTCCAAAACATGTGCAATGCCATAAGGAGAATCCAACACAAATACTTTTGCCCCTCAGAATTTGTAAATCAAAGTGCATGGTGAGCCGGACCTTCCATCCACCAACAGATCAATGCATTTGTGAATTAAAGTACTTGAAATTTTGATTTAAATGTTTGAATGTTATGATGATATTTGAAGGCAAAGACCCCTTCAACTGTGTGGTAAAGCAACAAATGTACTATGTATGATAATGATTCAATTTTGTATATCGTGTTGCATATTTATCGCATTTTCTAGCTTACACATTTTGCTAGCATAGAGGAAACCCTATGGCCCTAAGACCATAGGATGCCATCATATCCCATGTACAATTTCTCTTTTACCATAGAGGACATCTTATGGATCTAGGGTCATAAAACGTCAACATAGTGCATAAATGGCTTCTTATAAGTATACACGTAAACATAGTGCATAGAGGGAATTTTACTAGCATAAAGACTTCCTATGGCCTTGGGACCATAGGGTGCCAACATAGAGAATAGAGGGCTTTTTATTAGCACCTTGTTGCCCTTGGGACGCCATAGTGCCATAAAGTGGTTTTTGTATATATAGTAGAGAATTCTCACACACATGATACCTTGGTCACTATTTAGCCCTTGGACCATATGATAGTAGCATAAAGGACACCCTCTAGCCCTAGGTTTTCATTCTATCCTTAGGGCCATACACTGCCAACATATAATATACATGGTTTCTTCATAGAGAAAACCTTTTAGTCCTACACTATAGAGTGAAAACCTAGACCGTATAATGTATCCTACTAGCATAGAAGGCACCCTATGACCGTGAGGCCAAAGAGTACCAATTTAGCTCATAAAGGGTCTCTTCCTAAGTTGAAGGGCACCTTGTTGCCCTAGGGAGCACCCTATAGCCCCAGGGCCATAGGGTGTCAACATAGTCAAATGGGGTGTAAACTTAGAGCATAGAGCGTTTCTTACTATCATGGAGGACACCCTGTGTCCTTGGTGCCATAGGGTGCAAACATATAGCATGGAGGCCGGTTTCTTGCTAGCATAGAGAGCACCCCATGTCCTTGGGGCCATATGATTCCAACAAAGAGCATAAACGGTTTTTTGATAGCATAGAGGATAGCTTATTTCCCTGGGGCCATATGATACAAAAATAAAAGAGTCTTAAGAAGGGAACCCAGGACACTAAATCACCATGGGGCCATAAGGTGGTCTTTGTGGGGAATGCTCCTAAAGGGTTCCTTGGCTATCCTATGGCCTTTGGGCCATAGGCTACCAACATAGAGTTTAGATGGTTTCTTACTAACATAGAGCTCACCTTGTGGCCTACGCTCTTTAGATTCTAATATAGAGTTTCAATGGTTTCATACTAGGCGTAAGGGGCACCCTATGGCCTTGGGTCCATAGAGTGTCAATGTCCAGCGCAGAGATTTCCTTTCTAGCATAGAGGGCACCATGTGGCCTAGGAGCCATTTGATGCACCCTATGGCCTGAGGGCTGTAGGTTGCCAATGTAGACAAGGTTTCTTAGTAGCATTATAAAGGGTACCTTGTGGCCCTCAAATCTCCATAGGGTGCCAACATAGAGTGTAGAGGGTTTTTCTTACTAGCATAGAGTACATCCTATGGCCTTAGGGCCATAGGGTTTCAATATTGAGCATAGAGGATTTCTTACTAGCATAGAGGCTACCTTGTGGCCCTAGGTCCATAGGGTGCAAACATAGAGAATAGAGGATTTCTTACTATCATACAGGGTACCTTGTGGACCTAGGTCCATAGGGTGCAAACATAGAGCATAGAGGATTTGTTGGTATAGAGGATGCTAATGTCGTTGACCCTACCATTAGGAAATTTTGGAGGTCATTTGGAGGGCCATATGAAGAGAGAGAAAAATAGAGCGCGTCCAATGAGCATGAAGGCTACGTTACGTAGGAAAGTACCTGGAAAGACTCAAAAAATAGGAAAATAGCATAAAACTTTCACGAAACTAGGATTGTAGCATAGTAATTTCCTTCCTTTTACCGAGCTTTTAGGTGCTTGCGTGTGGTCCCACTTCTGATATTCTCTCATGGTCATTAACGTACTGGAGGGTGACCATTAAGCCCACACAAGATATTGGAATTTTAAAACACTTTCCCTCCATTAGAATGCTTTCAAAGTGAATCTCCCTCCACTAAAGCTTTTCTCTGAGAGTTATGGCATCCACGTCTTCTCGCCCAAGAGCCTCAAGGTGTTTACTGTCTCTCACACCAACAAACAACAACGGCACTTTGCCTAGAAGGCCAAGTAGTAGCATATCCTCAATTACAATACCAGCTTCAATAAGTGCAGACAACCAATGGGTTGGACAAAGGATAAACAAAGGTTCATGGGTCCTCATGCGACCAAGAAGACCCAAGAGGTCTAGTGGTATCAACGTTTACCGCTCAGCATGGAAGGCCAGGGTGTTGGATTTCAAAGTTGAGATCGGCAAAAGATCTGTAAAGGAAGTTCTTGTTCAGCATGTGTTTACCCATCCAGAGGTGATAGCAAACGGTGGAAATGTATCAAATATACATCAACCACGTTGCAATTGTAAGTACTCTTGACATGTGAACTTACTGATACTCTCATTATAACTTTTCTTATATATTTTGCAATGTTTCTCCTGCTTGTTATGAGTAATGTCTCTACTCTTCACAACTCAATTACATTAGATTTGTCATTTGTACTTATTGATACTCTTAGTTTAACTCTTCTTATATATATTGCAGATGTTTATCCCTCTTCTTATGAGCAATGGGAGCCTGTGGAGTGCATTGTAGGCCTCTTCCATGTTGTACATGCCCATATTGGTTCTCTACAGTACTCAGAGAGGAGCAGCAAAAGATTGGCTGATGAGGGAATCTTTTTTTATGACCACTTTTACCAACTCAGCTCAGGGAATAAGAATGGCATGTTGGTGAAACTGCCTCTACCGACCGATTGGAACACTGTGGACTGGCCAGTTCCCGAGGAAACAATGGTGGAGGCAATGCGAAGTAAGCTCTACAAGGATATACAAAGGTCTCTACATAGCTCTATTCCTACCAAACTGGTTAGAATTGCAAACTTTTGTCCTGTTGCACTCTTCATAGAGCTGTTTCATAGCTACAACATCAGAGTTACAAAAACTATGTTCATGTGCAAGTCATTTCAGCAGTCATCCTGTGACAAACTTCTTGACAAAGGATGGTATGCAAAGGAAGAGATTGGTTTACGGTGCGAGGTCGTGCTTGATACTCTAGTTGTCAAGTACATGATTGCAAGCCAATCACTATTACTCTCATTTTGGTATATGCGATCACAAATGCTAAACGGTAAGTACATTCCTATGGACCAAGTTTCTGCAGGTTTGGAAGATAATCCTACTGTGGATGTGGAAGTGATTGATAAAGAGAATGGCCTACTATTGGTGGTTACAATAAGGGAGCTATGCAGTCTTCAGCATTTGCGAAATGACATCATTGAAGAGTCAATGGACAAGGAACTATCAGATTTTTCCTTTTTCTTAGCTGGCCGTAAGGTGATGCGGCGAAGAGAAAAAGATATTTTGTGCAAAGAGTTGGATGGTCGGGTTGAAGTAGTGTCAATGTAACAGATATTCTTGTAAACCCAAGTGTATACAAATGACTTTCAAGACATGAAGTTTATTGATCTCATTTTTCAACTGTGCCCTGTGAAAAAGTGTGCTTGAAATACATTTCTTTACCACGTCAAATCTCTCTCTGTCTCTCTCTCTCTCTCTCTCTCTCTCTCTCTCTATATATATATATATATATATATATATATATATATATATATATATATATATATATATATATATATATATATATATATATATATATATATATATATATATATATATATATATATATGTTAGACAAGACAAAGACAGATAGAAGAATCATCTTAATTCATTAGAAAGTACAAACTCATCCGTGAACAATGGACTGAGATACAATTTCTGTAAGTATGGAATCAGAATGTCTTCAAGGTAAAAATCAAAGGAATGCCCCTCGAAAGAAGGTGGTGAGATAGTTGTTCCCGGTGGATTTAGTTCTCCCTTTTCGGGAGTATCATCAATTAGTAGTGTATTAGTTGCATCAAAGGGTACACCGATTTGGCTAAACGGTTTGTACAAAAGAGGTAATCCTGGTTTTTTAGGGTGGTAGTGGCCCTCAACGGTAACGTATTTTCTTTGATCATACAAAAAGGCAAAATCTGACGTGTGAGCTTGGCATACACTGCAAACTATTGCAACTAGTGGCGATAAGTTTTGCCTTTGCATTGAAGACCATATGCCAACTCTGAAGCGCGGAAGAAGAAACTCAATAAACTCCTTGGTTCCTGGACGAACCACGACTCGACAAGTTCCCATCCAAAACGTTTGCAAATCCTCAAAGGGTCCTCTGTCACCGAGAGGCACCCGCATCAGCAGCAATCCATTGACGTCCAAGATAATCAACCTCTGTAAAAGTTGACAAGTACATATAAGTAGTTAGAAGCTGAACATATTTTGCCATACTTGAATAGACATTACCGGAACAACCGTATCTACAGGTAGCAAGGGTCCATACTGGGTCTCTGTAGTGTTCATGTCGTTGTTGCTCTCCTCCGCTTTATCTTCATAGTCATCATTCAAATCTTCATCAGGGGTCTCCCCCATGGCCCTTTCTGCTTGATTCAAGGTTGATCGGCTTGCCTCATACATCCTTCCCTGATCCATATCATTTTGCTCATCCCTAGGCCTGCTTTCCTCATCCATATCCTTTTGCTCATCTATAGGCCTGCTTTCCTCATCTTGGGTTTCAGCCATAGGCTCTTTTGGCTGTTCCACTGGCTGACTTGGCTCTTTCATTGTCTCCTCCGGTTGAACCTTAGCAGCTTCCATATGCTCATTTGTCCTTTCCTCATCCTCGACTCTTTGATCTTCTGCTGATATGACACCCTCGGCCCGATGCGATTCCACTGTATCGGATGTAGGGGTTTGTCGTGGTGGCACGTCATGTTTTGTAAGATCAATAGTGCGCTCATCCAAGCCGCTATCTTCAAGCTCTCTAGGGCTAGACATAGTAAGCAAGTGTTGTATTAAACTTACCCGGTATCTTTGCAAATAATCATATGTGTAGTTTTTTAAAGCACTCTGCAAAATTGAAAGACCACATGATGAGAATTCTTTTATAGACTAAACCAAAACTAACTGAATGCATTGCCAAATGGGTACCTTAGTCATGATAGGTTTTAATGCAAAGTAGCTTTGCAGGACATATTCTGCATGGAGAAGACATCTCCAGCCGCAAGAATTCCCATCGGTTTGATTTGGGACAGGTACTTCTTTGATTGGGGCCTTGTATAGTTCATACCTTCCACATAGCTTGCCATAGGCAAGAAACAACCTCTTTATACAACTGCACAAAGCAATGTCAAGATGTTAGCATGAGGCTTCAAATTTACATGGATATCTATAATAAACACTTTCTGACACAAAACACTTACAACCTAATTTCAGGGTGGGTTCCTTTTATTGAATTGAACACCCACACTGCTGGTTGGTCAACATCAAGGCATATGAGACTCCAGTGATGGTTGTTCTCATATGGGAAGATGATCACAGTAACTTCCAGCATAGCACAGTGGCGAAACCAGCTCTCAAAGGTCCCAGATGGACTATTCTTTTGTCTAATAATTACAGACATTTGTGGATCAAGGAGAAACACCTCTGTGTGAGTGTGCAATGGGAGTTGACTTTTGATCAGGCTGCAGAGACTCTACCTGAGTTAGCAAACCTATTATCTGAGTTTTCAAAGCTAGCAAGATAGTAACACTTACTTAAGACAAGCATAGATAATTGTGTCTGAAATCTGAGCATCTGGATTCTGCAATAAATCAATGTCCACCTTTTCCAGAGCTAGCTTTCTGGTTCCATCTACAAATGGTATCTCTGCAAGCAAACCATTCTTCATTGAAAGTAGAGTTTCTTGATTCATTGCCTCTATAGACAGGGTCACATTGCACTCTGTTTGTTTCTGGGACTCCACTGCTACTTTTGCTTTCTCCTGAAGCTCTGCTTCCCTCATTTCCTCTGTTTGGCGAGCAATAGTCTCTGCCCTTGCCCTTGTATTCACATCATGTGTGACATCTACAACTGTGAGCTGTGGCACTAGCTCCGGGGGGTATAACAAAATTTCCCTCATTTTCTTATCCTTGCAGACATTGGGGACCAACAGTTTGTCATACCTCCACCTTATTCTTTTCAATGTCTCACTATCTTTGTCCATTATAGTAACCCTGTGGGCATGGGCTGCAACAATGGTCATGTCACTGAAGTACTCCAGTAGGAAGTCCTCAGCTGCTTCCTGTAGAGCCATTAATGCCACCACCTTCCACCTTTTGGTGCCCCAGGTAGCTTCATCACATATGGACCTCACCATCCTCTGGAAGGGCAGCTTTGGTATGCATAAATCTACACATTTCTGTGCCTTTCTGATTTCTCTGAAAAGTCCCATGCAGGTTTGGAGCTTCTTCATCCTTGGCCCTTTCAGAATTTTATTTGGTTTTCCAAGTCTTTTCTTTGGGGTTGCTGATCTACCACTTGCTTTCGATGCTAATCCTAGACCCTTGCCTGCCTTCCTTGCAGTGGCTTTTGTTCTAGCCATCTTACTGTACACCAAAAGAAGAGTCTGAATCCCCTTCTCTCTTTCTATGAATCTCTCTCTCTCTCTCTCTCTCTCTCTCTCTCTCTCTCCCCTTTCTATAGCTTAGCATATATAACTAGAGAGAGAGAGAGAGAGAGAGACAGAGAGAGAATCCACATTACTAAAGGCGCGCACGGACCCCTTTTTAACCTCAACAAGCACATCCGCGTGCCGTTAGTATAGGGTAAAATAACACACCCATACTCTCTCTCTCTCTCTCTCTCTCTCTCTCTCTCTCTCTCTCTCTCTCTCTCTCTCTCTCTCTCTCTCTACTCAATGGACAGTACTAACGGCGCGCATAGACACATGCACTACCGGTATGGCTCTCTACGCGCGCCTTTGGTATAGAGAGAGAGAGAGAGAGAGAGAGAGAGAGAGAGAGAGAGAGAGAGAGAGAGAGAGAGAGAGAGAGAGAGAGAGAGAGAGAGAGAGAGAGAGAGAGAATGTGTGTGTGTGTGTGTGTGTATTTTTGAGATGTGTGTCTGTGTGTAAGTGTGTGTGTTTGTCTGTGTGTGTGTGTGTGTGTGTTTGTGAGTGTGTGTGTGTGTGTGTGTGTGTGTCTCTGTTTGTGAGTGTGTGGGTGTGTATGTGTGTGTCTGTGTGTGTGTGTGTTTGTATTTTAAAGATGTAAGTCTGTGTGTTTGTGTGTGGGTGACAGAAACAGAGATAGAGAGATTTAGGCAAAGGCAGAGGGAGAAGCACACCTTCTTGTTATATCGCTGCGTGGCCTTGCTGTCGGAGACGCAGGCGATGCTCTTGCACACTCTCTCTCTCTCACTCTCTCACTCACTCACTCTCTTTCACGAGGTGTGTTTTTTCTCTCTCTTGACCGCTTTATATGGCGTACAAAAAGTATACGGTCTCAATAATGACTACACGTGCGACAGCATGCAAATATATTTTAATTTATAGTGACACGTGGGGCGCCGCCGTGTGTATCCGTTATAAGTGTGATTTTGAGAGAGAGAAAGAGAGAGAACAATAGAGAGAGAGAGAGAGAGAGAGAGAGAGAGAGAGAGAGAGAGAGAGAGAGAGAGAGAGAGAGAGAGAGAGCCAGAGAGAGAGAGAGAGAGAGAGAGAGAGAGCCAGAGAGAGAGAGAGAGAGAGAGAGAGAGAGAGAGAGAGAGAGAGAGAGAGAGAGAGTCTTAGAGAGACAGAGAGAGAGAGAGAGTGATCAGATTGTCACAGAGAGAGAGAGAGAGAGAGAGAGTCTCAGAGAGACAGAGAGAGAGAAAGCGTGATCAGATTGTCACAGAGATTGGGAGAGGGAGAGACACAGATTGAGAGAGAGATAGAAAGAGGGAGTCCTTACTCTCAGAGAGAGAGAGAGAGAGAGAGAGAGAGAGAGAGAGAGAGAGAGAGAGAGAGAGAGAGAGAGAGAGGGAGGGAGAAAGACCGAGTCCGCTTGACACAGTGAAAAGCAATGGAGGAGACACCTCTCTTTGAGTTCCTGCACACCCCACCAAAAAAAGGTGATCTCTCACTCTTTCTCTCTGTATTTCCAGCAGTTGGTACAAATTGTGTGTGTGTGTGTGTGTGTGTGTGTGTGTGTTGAACAACACACACACACCTCAATACCCATAGTTCCATAGACAGAGACACAGACACAGCCTCTCTCTCTCTCTCTCTCTCTCTCTCTCTCTCTCTCTCTCTCTCTCTCTCTCTCTCTCTCTCTCTCTCTCTCTCTCTCTCTCTCTCTCTCTTTGCATTTGTCTATTGGACTAAAGGCGCGCGAGGAAGGGAAAGTGCCTTTTGCAACTCTCTCCGCGCGCCGTTAGTATTGTTATTGCTCTCTCAGTTGTACTTAAGGCGCGCGGAGAGGTTTGCAAAAGGCACTTTTCCTTCCTCGCGCGCCTTTAGTCCAATAGACAAATGTAAAGAGAGAGAGAGAGAGAGAGATAGAGAGAGAGAGACTAGGTGTGTTTCTGTTTGTGCTTTGGTGAGAGACAGGTATATATATATATGAATATATATATCTATATATATATATATATATATATATATATATATTTATATATTTATATATATATATATATATTTATTTATTTATTTATTTATATTTATAGATATATTTATATCTATCAGGAGAGAGAGAGAGAGATCATGATGGATTGGTTTTGGCAGAATTATCATGTTTCCTCATGGTTTTGACTTGTTATGTTTCTTGATGAATAGGATTAAGGTCCAGTAGGCAGAAGAGGCTGAAACCAGATCCAGAGCTTGTGCCAGGATTTCAAACCTTGCAGGCTCAGTTGCTTAATGTATCTGCCAAAAGAACTGTTGACTTTTGTCAGGACATATCTGAGGAAAAGTCGCTTGGTGAAGATCAATCAGAGAGGTCACCAGGGCAAGAAGATCCCTCACCCTACAAGGGTGTGGTCACTACAAGAGGTTATGTGCTCTTGTGACGCTCTTAGCGACGGAAATACACTGGGTTTTTATAACCCCCGGCGTCGCTATAAGCGTCGCTAAAAGCGTCGCTACGAGAGCGTCGCTATATGCGTCGCTATAGGCGTCGCTATATAGCGACGCTTATAGCGACGCTCTCACAGAAGAGTATAGCGACGCATATAGCGACGCTACAGAGCCATAAATAGCGACGCTTATAGCGACGCCTGAGAGAATATTTTTTTGGTGGCAGGGCATTGAATGCCCTGCCACCCATCAACCATATTGTACTTGATTCACTTTTTAAAAAAAGTGCAAAGATAAATAATAGACCCAAAATAGTCACCCACAAGACGCATTGTTTGCAAAATTGACAATTGTACACATCATAGACAAACTGAATTGATTGGCAAATGTAATAATGACAATTGTACAACATCATAGGCATAAAGAATTGATTGGCAAAAGGAATTGCCGTGACAAATGTAATAATATACATGGTTCAAAAAGACGTATAAAATCCGTCTCATGATACATAAGCTATGAGAAACCCTAAACTAATGCTATCTAGCTACGGCTAAACTGACGTCGTCTAATCAGACGTCTCATCGCGTCCAAGCGGCGTATCTGTCGGATTCTGCAAAAAAAGACAATAAGACAGTTTTCAGTAAGTATAAACATATAACGACATTTATAAAACAATACAAAAAATAAAAAAGAGTAAACCGTAATACTAACCATGCCGCTGCGAGAACTGAGAATGTCCATCAGGGCGTTTAAGCCCTTCCTGCCTGCGTACTCGCGCTCGTACGGTGTGGGATCACGTCCTGTCATCGACCACTGTCAAAACATACAAAGATTTCATTATGTTAGAACTAAAAAACTCATAAACCCTAAACTATCGAACATGCATAAAGAGCAATGTGAAAAGACTTACAAAATCGGCCTCAAATGATGCCCATCCACCGCTCCCCAAGTGGTGCGAGCTCCCTGCCTCTACTCGCGCTCTGGCTGCATCTTTTTGTTGCTTCCACTTGTCGGGATTCTCGCGCGCTGCTTTCTTCGCATTCTTCCAATCTTCTTTGGCCAGCCAATCTGGCCTATTCCACCCATTCTTGATTGCTTTTTGCACTTCGGAACGCTTGTGTTTGCAGTATTCGCGCATTCGAATCTTCATCAGGTCTTCATTGAAGCGCTGATCCCGTGTTGGAACGGGAAACTCATCATGAAGTATGCTGATGACTTTGTTTTTTAAATCACTTGGTACTTCACTCCATTTGTTTAGTATATAGTGTCTAAACAGCTGAGAGCAAAGACCACGCATGCGCGAGATCACCTTCTTGCCGTCATCATCCATGATGATGCCGCCGCTGATGTCGACGGAGTAAGGCAAGCCCTCTGGCCGGTGACGCGTGAACCTGGGTGTCCCGGCAGGGGTCTCTAGCGGCGTGTCGATGGGGGTACGGACGTCAGGTGTCTCCACCGGCGTCTGGGCCCCGAAGCGAGGAGTGTCGAGTGGGGTGGCTCCTGGCGGAGTAGGTAGAGGTGTGTAGCTTCTAGGAACAGTCAGCCGTGCAAAACCTGGCGTAGACGGCGATGCTGTGGCTGGTGTGGGGGCGGGCAAAGAAGGGGAGGGTAAAGAGCCTCGTCGAACACGAGGCGGTGTGGAGGCATCGGTGGCGGAATCCCCACAACAACCGCCACCGCCACCACTAGAGCGCCGGTGTCTAGAAGAGTGTGACGCTCGTCTCGTCGACGCCGAAGCTTCGGAGCGCGCCGAATGCTCCGAAAGAGAGGGAGATGCGGATGGTGTAGGAACGCGCGATGATGCGCCAGAGCGATGACGCTCCACGTACCACTGTCTCTGCTGCGGTGACAAAGAAGAAAGAAACTCCTCATCATCCATACCTGCATTAAACACACGAATATTTAAACTTAATATTGAATGAATAGAGTAGACAATGACGCAAATACCATTAAATACAATGACGTAATGACGCATATAAATACAATGACGCAATGAATCGAGTGGTAGAAGAGGCAAGTCGAAAACTCAGAATTTTCAATCAAAAGAGCTAGAGCTTTTACAGCACGGAGCAAAATTGTTCAAATACAATATTTGTGGCTTTAAGAGATCTCTCTCTCATCCTCGCATAACTCAGCATAACTTCCTATATCTATATAGAGCTCTCCGTTTAAACACATATCCTCTGTTTCATTTTGTAGCTCCTCTGCATGCACCCCATATAGAGCAGTAGCATCTTGATGCTCGTCTGGCACCACCGCAGCGGCTTCTGATTGAGCATCTTCTCTGATCTCCTCCATTGATGTCGTTGTGATTGGCACATGGTAGCCTTCATACGTCCTTGCACTACGAGGGGCTACCTCTATGACGTACCACCAGTTTGATGTAGACTTTGTAGGATGAAATACTACCTGCCAGAGCCACATAACTTACATGAGAGCTTTCAAGCACATAACTTGTAAAAGGGGGATGTTAACTATTTATATACTTACTTGTTCACAATGCTCGGGTAGTACGAAAGTGTCTCTTAGGTCAGTCCATTTCTTAGTAGAATCCACCTCAAGAAAACCAGACTCTCCTCTACGCACAGTAGCGTTTCGACCCTCCATGATTATCTTGAACCATTGCACGTCGAACAAGTCGACAAAAAATCCTCTGTAATCGATCCTCAAAATCTCTTGCAGCGTGCCGAAGTAAGTGAGTTCCGCCACCACGGGATCTGCATCAGAGGAACGTCGTCGACTAGACTGTTCAAATTTTGCCATGATTCCACAATCTTGAGTAAAACGCTTTTTGTCGATTCGTTCCACCCTAAAATGTCGACCTTTACACCATGCTGCTGTGTATGACTTATACTACAACGAACAAAGATTATGAGTGGCCGTTCAAACGTTTATAAATAAAGTCACTTGCTAGTCGTACATTGCAAACTTACCTTGGTCGCGCAACCCCGAGAGTACTCCCACTCTTCTTCAGTCACTTCGTCACCGCATTGTTGTGCGCTTTTCAATTGGTTGTGCAACCATCTTAAGCTCATGAAGGTTGGTAGGCTCTCCAGAACCGCTGGATAGTGCATCGGTGGTCGTCTTCCCCGTCTCCACTCGATTCGTGCCCTTTGTCGCTCTTGCTTTGCATCCTCATATTGTGAAATCCACTTTTGCATCACTGGATTGTGAAGCATGCAAAATCGGTTGAATAAATTCGGCAACCGGTAAAATAAACTGTAAAGTATGTGCAGCAATGATATTAAAGTCCACATTTTATGCAATGATATTAAAGTCCACTATGAACGTACCTGACACATTTTATGCCAATCGTGTGACTTCAAACCGGTAAGCTTTCCTTCTTTAGTAAAACACGTTCGGAGCGAGTGCATTACGCCAGTGGGGGTCCGCAAAGATCGAATGGCCTCTTTTACTTTGCGTTCTTGGGCTCCTGTGAAAATCCATGGTGCTTTAGGAAGTTTTATCGATCCATCAGACGCTGTTTGCGGCCAATATTGCTCCATACGATCCACATTTCTAAGGTCAACTCTGGCTCCCAAAGTATCTTTCTTGCCGGTCAAATGGTCCCATAGTAGATTACCCACATTCTTGAATATGTGCATTGGATCGAGCAAGTGATTGATCACGAGTCGAGGCTAGTATGGTAACTCGTACCATAGAGATAGTCTCTTCATCCCTGGAGGCAATCCGTCATCGCACATCTCCTTCTGCTCTAACCATGCTTGTGCAGACATCCTTGGTGGCTCTCTTCCCAAAAAGCCGTCGCGTAACACATGATTCTCCGGAAGATACGCTTGATGACCTTCGTAGATTTGCTTCTTCAGTGAGGGTGCCCTACGTGCATTCAGTCTAGGTCCACATGTGACACATGCTCTGTATCCGCTTGTTTGAAGCCCTGCATGTATACACATGATAATAGATCAACTATGGGGAAAAACAAGATTTACAGTGTCTGAGAGAGGAGTGTCAATAGATCACCTGAGCATTCTGTTAGCCCGGGATAGTCATGCATGGTCCACATTAGAATACCTCTGATCAAAGCATTCCGTCGTCCTGTGTGTCGGCTCATATCCACCACCTCTATGCCAATCCACAATTGTTGTAGCTCTTCCAATAGTGGACGAAGATACACATCCATATTCCCCACTTTATATCGCCCTGGCACAATCAAGCTTAGCCATAGGTGCCCCTTCTTCGTAGTCAACCACGGGGGAATGTTGTAGTTGACGATGACAACGGGCCATACACTGTAAGATGTTGATCTTTGACCAAATGGATTTACGCCATCCATAGCCAGGCCTAAGCGCAAATTTCGAGCTTCCCTGGCAAAATCCGACCATGTTCCATCTATATGTTTCCAGGCTGCGCAATCTGCAGGAATTCGTAGCACACCATCCGAAGATTTATTCTCCTCATGCCATGATGCTAGGGCGGCCATGGACTTACATTCGAAGAAATGCTTGATGCGAGGAAGCAAAGGAAAATGTCGCAAAACCTTTTGTGCAATTTTTGTCCCGTGGAGATCTACTCGATATCTTTCGGAATCACATTTCGGACACTTCTCCATGTCTGTGTATTCCCCTCTGAAAAGAATGCAGTCATTAGGACAAGCGTGGATAGAATTGTAATCCATCCCCAAGTTTCGCAAAATCTTTCTTGCTTCATCTCGGGAATCTGGCATCACATTGTCAGCTGGTAGAATGTGCTCTTTCAGCAATCTACACAACATAAAAATATGATACAGTCGTGTAAAAATCTATCAGATCATTATACACCATGAGTTCTATTAAAGTAAACTAATTGTAATAGATCACCTGAAAAGCGCTGTGACGCTAGTGTCACTCCATCCAAACTTTGCCTGCATGTTGAGAAGAACCAGGAGTGCTTTCAATCTAGACATACGTGCTCCATTATACAATGATGTATCGGCTTCACTTTTCATATCATCATAGATAAGCCTTTCTGAATCCATGATCGTCTCGATCATTTCATCAATCTCGGGCTCAAACATTGCCTCGTTGGGAATGTGCTCTGCATGATCATCCCCCAAGCTGTCAGAGGCTACATCTTGTGGCCTCACATATGCTGCTTGACCAAAGCGCCTGCGAATACGTCTATTGGGTTGCAAGATTGCTGCTTGTTGGCCAGCGTCAGAGTCCGACGAGTTATAATTGGCAACAACTCGATCTATAATAGATGGATCGAACTCGCCAAATTCACGAACGTGCTGCAAAGAAACACGTCTTGTCCGTCGCACAGCATGCTTGCATTGATTACAAGGACATAAGACCCTCGTTGAGAGATAGGTGTTTCGGTTGGACGGTCCCACATCCTCGTCGCTACTCATAATGAGGATAAAAAACTTATAACCTAGACAACAAATTTAATATTCTATTGGCATTCTTCATCTTATCTCTCTCTCTCTCTCTCTCTCTCTCTCTCTCTCTCTCTCTCTTTACCTATTCTCTAGTCATGTCCAATCCCCGCACACCTCGGTCTAGAGGTGCACGGAGATCAGAACCACCGGGTTATAATCTCGTCTTTATTGGTCAATACCTATATTTGTGGGTACAAGAAATCTAGACACCCACGTCTACATGATACTGCATGTAGTGGACAAAATCCCTTTGCCTCTTCTCTAGCTGTAGCACTTCACTTCATCTTAACATCTTTTCACAGTAGATCTTTTCATTGTTCGTCTAACTCTAAACCCTAAACCGTAAGTAATTCTTGCGTGGACTCGATCTAACGTAAATAAGCGTAAATCTAAATAAACGTAAATCTAACTAAAAATAAAGCTAAATCTAATTTAACGTAAGTCTAATGACTAGAGGTTGTCTAGATGGTCATTGTGTCGGGGATGTAGTGACTCTTGCCGCCCTGAAGATCCACCTTCTTCCCTATCTTCTGAAGACATTTCACCAGTACTTTTGGATCGACGGAGCCCACTATGAGTGAAGGCAGCAATACCCTATATTCCATTGAGGGCTTTCTTCACCCGCTTCATGCAGGCATCGCAGTCTATGGAGACCCGCATCTAATCTAATATAACATAAATCTAAATCTAGCTTAAATAAATGTAAATCTAGTTAAAAATAAACCTAAATCTAATTTAATGTAAGTCTACATATAACCTAATCTTTAACGTCTTTTAAAATAGTTTCCTACGACGTTATAACTCTCTTCTTCCTGTGTGTGTGCGCGTGTGTGGATGTGTGTGCCAATAAAAAGAGATAAATGGTATAACCTTTCTATCACTCATGCCAAGTATGATAGATTGATTATGCCATTTCTCTCTTGAATAATAGGTCTTCAGTTCAACTCCTCGTCGGCTAGATCTTTAGGTCTTTTAATTTTAATTAGTTTCCTACGACGCTCCCTTAGTTTCTCTTTCTTTCTCTCTCAATGTGTGTGCGTTTTTTTGGATCGTATGCATGTTTTCTTTCTCTTTTCCTCTCTCAATGTGTGCGTTTTTTGTTTATGCATGTTCTCTCTCTCTTTTCCTCTCTCAATGCGTGCGTTTTTTGTTTATGCATGCTCTCTCTCTCTTTTTCTCTCTCAATGTGTGTGTGCATTCTTTGTTTATGTATGTGTGCGTTTTTGCACTCTCTCTCTCTCTCTCTCTCTCTCTCTCTCTCAAAAACACTATATGTGTGTGTGTATGTGTGTGTGTGTGAGAGAGAGCGCGATGGAGAGAGAAAGAGGGGAAGGGAACATGAGAATGAGGAGAGAGAAGGAGCATACCTGGCTCTCCTTCCTCTCCTCGTGTGTGTGTGTGTGTGTGTGTGTGTAAAAGAAAAAGAGAGAGAGAGAGAGAGAGAGAGAGAGAGTGAGGGAGAGCGTTACCTGCTCTTTGCTTGAGGGCGCCGAAAAACTCAGATCTGAGATCTGAGTTTTTGGGCGCGCTCGGTTATTTTTTTTACCCCAGTGAGCGTCGCTATGAGCGTCGCTATAAGCGTCGCAAATTTCTTTGTAAATTTGCGACGCTCATAGCGACGCTCATAGCGACGCCGGGATTTTTTTTTTTGAGCGTCGCTGTGTGAGCGTCGCTAATGTGAAGAGCCTCTTGTAGTGGGTGCCCTGTAAAGTACTTCTCAAGAAAAATACAAGAAAGAGAAATATAGACTTCTCAGATGATGCAGATGTGCTAGAAAGTACAAAATGTAAAGAAAAGGAGGATGTGTCTTCTCTGGAAGACCCAGCTGCAACTGATGAGAGGCTGTTTGATTTTGAAGCATCTTGTGGTGCTGGGGACAAGTATGATCTAGTTCATTCTATGTTTAATCCAAAGTTTGACATTGAAGACCTGTTAGCTCAACACAGTAATTTCTTGCAGTCCTACAGAGATAAGTTTGAAGTGATGGTGCAGGTAGGAAGGGTTGTTCTGCCTACTATGACACTTGTGCATTTAAACGACTGTGGTGGAAAGGGACAGGGAGTGAAGAAGTATAGGGAATTACCACCCTCTTGCCGACATTCAGTCTGCCCTTTGCACCAAAAAGAATGCAAACTCATTCAGGAAGCCTTTGGCTTTATGATTTACCTCAACAGCCTATTTGGATTCCTCATGCAGAATCTTGATGAGGTGTTAGAGGAGCAGGATGCAGCACCAGATGAGGAATGCGAGGAGACAACTCATATGCAAGAAGTCGAGGAGGTTGAAGACACAGTCGACCTTGAGGTTGAGGCAATTGAAGTACAAAGAAGTAAGATGCTCTGTGTGAAAACCACAGAAATCAAACTTCCATTGGATGTCAGTAACTTCACTGAGAAGCATGCTCAGATGATGTTGCCAGCTGTGCCTGACTTCAGGATTGGAGACAGGACCTATATCTTCTTACATGATGTGCAAAGTGTGTTTTATTTAAGGGAGGATTTCTCCCTAGCTATTATTTCCAGAGTCCAAGAGGAGAGGAGTGGATTTGTTTCAGAGGATAGTAGTGATGATGAGGCAATGGAAACATCCAGCAATCCAATGGAATGCCTTCGAAGATGCTTTGAGAAAGCTGAAAAATACAAGGAGACACTACCTGATGAAGCCACCTTCCAAGCAATAAGACAAAGCCTAAGACCATCGAAAAGTAACAAAGAAGTGGAGGATTGGTTTAACCATTCAGGTCAGGGGTCAACTACATCTGTAGACCTATGGCAAGAAAACCTCTTTCTGCAGGATGAGAGCTTCATGGTAAACTCTCTCTCTCTCTCTCTCTCTCTCTCTCTCTCTCTCTCTCTCTCTCTCTCTCTCTCTCTCTCTCTCTCTCTCTCTCTCTGTTTGTGTCATTTCTGACATTGTATGTGCAGTCTTGGATTGCTGACAAGGATGACTTCCTTCGGCGCCGGACAAGAGAGTATCGAGGAAGGGATGCGGCCCTAGCACAGTACCTTTCAAAGCTCTGCGAGTCGCCGATAGTAGTTTTTCACAATTCCATGTCACAAGAGGGTTCAATAGCAACTTACACATTCAAGACACTATCACGCTTCTTGGGTGGACCGGTGCTGCCCAAAAGTGCAGATAAAGTCATTCTTGTGGACAAAGTGTTTGCTAGAGATTGTTTTGGTTACTGCCCAGGCTATATAGGTGGTCGGGCAGCGTATTACTACACCTACACAGCAATGGCACTAGCTCTTGGTAGACAAAACCCAGATGAACTTTTAGAGTATGGCAAACATCTCATGATTCGTTACAAGGGTGACGTGCCAAAAAACAAAATTGAACCTGCAAAATCTTGATACACTTCAAGTACCAATTGTATAAGATCATGTATTACATAAATTTTGTACAATGTCATCCACTCAGAGTATCTTTCTCCACTTGTGATTCACATACACCATTGTCTCTCTCCACCTTCGTTGACTTTCACGAGCTCCGGAGTTGTTGTATGCCATTGATCTTTTAGCTTTTTGCTGTTGTAAATGTCTGATGGCTTGTGCTGTTGCTGAATTTGCCAAGACTTCTTTTGCCTGCATTCGATGAATGATTCTACGATAGAACCATTCAAATAGTTCTCTCAAACTGTTAGCCTTGATTCGAGAGCCACCATGTCGTGTGTGCCTGAAATAAGCATTTCTCGCCATGTAATGAGACTTTTCCATCCCTTGGGTATTCCATATTGCCGGGTTCCCATACTTCTGTATAAAATATGGAAAATGATTGAAGATGATGTGCTGGATATGAAAACAAATTAGTTAGAATGTTTTACAGTCACATATTTGCACATAAGAGAGAAAGAATACATTATAATACCATGTAGTGAGTAATCTGGGTGTCTGTCCATGCTGTCTTGAATGATTTTTTCAGAAGGTTGAGATTTTCCTTGAACTTGTTCATATCACCTTGTGACCAGTCATCTTTGTCGCACATCAAAAATAGGATGTCTATTGATCGCCAAACCTCAGCCTTCGCGTTACGAGTAGTTGGTTCGTGGTCTTTGACTGCAATATGTAGCTTTTTCCAGCTCTGATACTCTACCTTGCTAACATAAGATGTGTTATATATTTTTCCATGTTTTGTTAGCTTTGGATCTCTTGTACCTTGGGACTTAGATAAAAACCTCCGTGCCTTAACCCCACCGATGGATGGTTTGCATGGGACATCCTTCTAAGCAGTTGATCTCTTTTCATCCCGCTGGATTTTCACATTGCCACCATGAAGCCCCATATCCGACAGTACCATTTCTAAGCACTGCAAGGCTACTTGTCGTTCTGCAGAGTTCTTAATCTTCCAAGCAAACCCGATGTATAAGTAGACCAATTTCTCTACAATTCTACAAAGGGCATGCATTGTACAAATGTGGACATTCACAAGTGGTATTTTCAAAACTGGTCGAAAAGCAGGATCCTCAATGTGACGTGTTGGAGCTTTTCTCCACCACTTTGGGTCCATGACCTTTGCAGGCTCCATGCAGAACAAACACGGTGACTTTGCCATTGCACCCATTCCACAATTATACATGCACTTTAATGTTTTAAGGTCACCTGCAAGATGCCACTGAACTTGAAAGTCTCCCCTTCCATCTAGACGTAGTACCTCTCCCTGGTTAGTCTGTCGATCAATCAGCTCCGGAATATTAGTTCGATGGAACACCCAATATAGAATCTCATGATCTTCTTTCTTTACCTGCAACACAAAATAAATGAGACTTAAGTAGATCTGAACATTTGAGCTTACTTGAGAATATCGCTTACCTCAAACGCACCAAGCCACCATATGTTAGATTCTGATTGAACACTAAAATATAAAGGATCATCAATGGGACACTTTGAGAGGGCTCTATTCATTAAAGTAATAGTAACACGCTCTAGCTTTTTCTCTTTAACAAGCTCACACTCATCCAGTTTTAACACAAAATGTAATAGTCCACGTGACTCTTCAAATGTGATGTTGTAAAACTCCACCATTCTCTTCTGTAGTATCCGCAGGTCCATAAAAATATTGTTGAACTCATCATATGCCATGTTCGCTCCATGGCCACTGTAAGTTGCTTTAATATGAAAGGGCTGTCCAAGATAGTCTCCCTGTGCCTCGTTAAGCTGAAGCCTCTCTTTCCAAACACTTGAGGCTGATGGTAGAAGTTTGGATTTTATACCCTTCCTAACAAAGATGGATGAGACAGACTTTTGGATAGCCGAATATCCTCTTTTGCTTACACCAAGTGAATCAAGTGTGCCTTGTATCTCTTGTGCAGGCACCGAGTTCTCTGAAATAAAGCGGTCCACTACATTTCTTTGTAGAACCTTAAACTTCTTGTCATGTACTATATCTGCTGCCAGGCTTCTACTTATAAGTGGCTTCAATCTCTTTCCTATATTGGCTTTGGGGTCAATGTTTTCCTTGTCAGGATAGATTGAGTCTCTACATGAAGACAATGCATAAGTAAATAACAGAAAATTTGCTTCACTAACACTATTTAGGCACATGAAAACAATGCATAACAAGAAAAAACAAAGAGATTACTTAACTAAGACAATGTAGCCAACCAAGAAGAATCACCTTAATGCTCGGATTCTTTTCTTGAGACCTCCTGATGCAACCTGCAATGTTTCAAGATTGCGCAATTTCTTCTTTCGGATACGACCACCCAAGATGGTGTCCTTCATTTGACAACTTCGCACCTTTCCTTTCAGTTCTTGTACCTCTGTTTTATGTTGCAAAATGGTAACTTGATCTGTAGAATGTAAATGTGAAAGGCGAACAATCTCACATTGTTGAGCTTGGAGAATGCTCTTGTAAGTGATTTACAATAACCCAGAAGACCGTTTTCTCCATCACCAACAAAGGTCAATAAGCTTGTAGGATTGACAAACGGTGGAGACGCATTAGTTATTGGATTCTTAGGGTAGAGAGAGCCTCTCGTCCAGATATCTATGTGTTTAGCTCCTTGAGCTCTGAGCGTGTCTATGGAGGTGGGAGGTATATGTGTGTTTGTTTTACTGCGCTTAATCAATGGTTGGTACTCATTGTCCAAATCAATGTGAAGGTGATATTTGGCTCGTTTGTGGGTAACATTTGTGCCATTTGAGGAGTGCGCCATTAGCCAAATGTGCAGGTTTAATGGAAAGTGAATAGCAGCTGCGGATTCGTCCCTCCATGTTAGCCTCATTCCCTCCGTATTGACGTTGTTCATTCAATGCAACTAAAAAGAGGATTATCCCTCAATCACTACGAACGAATGTTCAGAGGAGTAAGGAATCTACTTAAAGTACACTTTTTGAAGTTTTACTATGAAAGACCCAGCTCTTTTATTTGCCATTTTTTCTAGAGAGAGAGTGCAAAAAATACATTTTCTTAGAAGGCCCTCCAAATGACCTCCGAAATTTCGTAATGTGAGAAAGATTCTATCAATCTCCATGTCAACCAAAGAGTTTCTGACGAAGATGACAAGAATCTACAAGTCTTTGAAGGTCAACTGCTACAACGACTGGAGATAAATTTAAAGATTAATCCAATGGAAGAAGACTGTGAAAGTTCCATAACATGTGCAAGGGAAGAAGAAGAATCTAATGAAAATATTCTAGTAGCCCAAGAGTTGGGAATTGGATTGCATGACACCACAATGGAAGTAGAAGGTTTTTTTTTTTTTGAAAAGCTCTTTCAATTTGGGAGTATTAAATTACACATTTTGCTAGCATAGAGGACACCCTATGGCCCTAGGACCATAGGATGCCATCATATCCCATGTACAATTTCTCTTTTACCATAGAGGATATCTTATAGATCTAGGGTCATAAGATGCCAACATAGTGCATAAATGGCTTCTTATAAGTAAACACATAAACATAATGCATAGAGGGAATTTTACTAGAATAAAGATCGCCCTATGGCCTTGGGCCCATAGGGTACCAACATAAAGCATAGAGGGATTTTTATTAGCACCTTCTTACCCTTGGGACACACATGATACCTTGGTCACTATCTGGCCCGTGGACCAAATGATAGTAGCATAGAGGACACCCTATATCCCTAGGGTTTCCTTCTATCCCTAGGGCCATAAACTGCCAACATATAGTATACATGGTTTATTCATAGACCAAACCTTTTATCCCTACGCAATAGAGTGGAAACCTAGACCATATAATGTATCCTATTAGCATAGAATGCACCCTATGACCCTGAGGCCAAAGAGTGCCAATTTAGGGCATAAAGGGTCTCTTCCTAGGTTGAAGGGCACCTTGTGGCCCTAGGGACCACCCTATGGCCCCAGGGCCAAAGGGTGTCAACACAGTCAAATGGGGTGTAAACTTAGAGCATAGAGGGTTTCTTACTATCATGGAGGACACCATGTTTCCTTGGTGCCATAGGGTGCAAACATATAGCATGGAGGGTTTCTTGCTAGCATAAAGAGCACCCTATGGGATCCCTCTGGACTTGGGGCCATATGATTCCAACAAAGAGCATAAATGGTTTTTTGATAGCATAGATTATAGCTTATTTCCTTGGGGCCATATGATACAAAAATAAAAGAGTCTTAAGAAGGGCACCTAGGCCACTAAATCACCATGGGGCCATAAGGTGGTCTTTGTGGGGAATGCTCCTAAAGGGTTCCTTGGCTATCCTATGGCCTTTGGCTACCAACATAGAGTTTAGATGGTTTCTTACTAACATAGAGCTTACCGTGTGGCCTACGGTCTTTAGATTCTAATATAGAGTTTCAATGGTTTTATACTAGGCGTAAGGGGCACCCTATGGCCTTGGGGCCATAGAGTGTCAATGTAGAGCGCAATGGTTTCCTTTCTAGCATAGAGGGCACCATGTGTCCTAGGAGCCATTTGATGCACCCTATGGCCCGAGGGCTATAGGTTTCCAATGTAGACTGTAGAGGTTTTCTTTCTAGCATAGAGGGCACCTAGTGGCCTAGGGGCTATTTGGTGCTCCCCTAGAGCATACAAGGTTTCTTAGTAGCATTATAAAGGGTACCTTGTGGCCCTCAAGTCTCCATAGGGTGCCAACATAGAGCGTAGAGGGTTTTTCTTACTAGCATAGAGGACATCCTATGGACTTGGGGGCATAGGGTTTCAATATTGAGCATATAGGATTTCTTACTAGCATAGAGGCTACCTTGTGGCCCTAGGTCCATAGGGTGCAAACATAGATAATAGAGGATTTCTTACTATCATAGAGGGTACCTTGTGAGCCTAGGTCCATAGGGTGCAAACATAGAGCATAGAGGATTTGTTACTAGCATATAGGGCACCCTATGGCCCAAACGCCATAGAGTGATAACATGTAGCATAAAGGGTTTCTTACTAGCATAAAAGGCAGACCTTGTGGCCCTCGGGTCATAGGGTGCCAACATAAAGCATATATGGTTTCCTAATAGTGCTCATAGAGGGCATCTTGTGTCCCTATGACAACCCATGGCCTTAGGACCATAGGGTTACACATAAATAAAGTACCATATGGATTTGAAGCCATATATCTATTTATATGTTGAGACCTCCCAACAATCCTAACCCTATGGCCTTGAGGCCATAAACAGACATATTTTGGATTATCTTAAAGTCATAGAGATATCTACAAAGAGAAATGTATGGCCTGAAGGCCATAAGAAACTTAGTCAAGGAAATCATCCAATGCAAGAAGATCATGGCAATAGAAAATGAGACTTCTGCTCTAGAGCTTAAAGGCATAAATGTTTCTCCAAGTATACTTCTAGGCGCCACCATCATGGACAAAGAACTAATGTAGCTAGATAAAGATTAGGAATCTCTAGACAATAAGGAGCATAAAAATAAGTTCATTGTAGATGTGTTGTCAGTTATTAGTAAATTTCCTATTTGCGATTAGTTTTTTCTAAGAGTGTGACACAAAAGAGTTATCAAAATGTAGATACTTTGGAATCTAAAATTAGGTGTTCTTTAAACTTGCAGTCCTTCAACAGGATATTGCGGCTGACAAAGTTTTACTCGAGATTGTTGGTATAGAGGATGCTAATGCCATTGACCCTACTGAGAAAGATTCTATCAATCTCCATGTCAACCAAAGAGTTTTTGACGAAGATGACAAGAATCTACAAGTCTTTGAAGGTCAACTGCTACAACGACTGGAGATAAATTTAAAGATTAATCCAATGGAAGAAGATAGTGAGAGTTCAAAACATGTGCAAGGGAAGAAGAAGAATCCAATGAAAATATTCTAGTAGCCCAAGAGTTGGGAATTGGATTGCATGACACCACAATGGAAGTAGAAGGAAATGGAAGTTCCAGAACATGTGCAACGCCAAAAGGAGAATCCAACACAAATATTTTAGCACCCCAGGATTTGGAAATCGAAGTGCATGGTGAGTCAGACCTTCCATCCACCAACAAACCAATGCTGACTATAATAGTGAGCTTGTATGGATTGTTCCTGAGGAGATGCTAGAAAAAGTCCAAGAAAATGAAGAGCTTAAAGTTTGGACATGAGCATATTGTTCTTCGTCCAGGAGGCATTGATTTTTTAAAGGCTCTATTTAGCAATTTTAATGTAGGGATATGGTCAGCTGCTAATGACATGCATGTTGTGGACATCATCAAGATTTTAGAAAAGGAAGCTAAAGAAACATTTCCATTCTTTATGATCTGGGGGCAAAGCCAATGTCAACCATGCGTAGAATCAAGGATCACTCGCTTAGATAATCTAGGAGTAGAAGCACTTTTCAAACCGCTGGCTATTGCATCATCAAAATTTGGGCTTGATGCAAGAAGATTGCTTCTTATAGATGATGAACCATTAAAGGGATGTGTGAATCCTTCATTGAATTGTATTTTTCCACCATCATTTAATGTTGATGATGAGGAGGATAATATCCTCCTTGGGCAGTTGCTACCATATATCAAAGCTCTCAATCATGTTAATGACATTCGCACAGTTACAGGGTCTCATTTATATGGACAAGGACCCATTGCTCAAGGTCATGAGCTTTATAACCGTATACACAAGGTTGTTGCAGAGTGGGAGGAGAGAAATCTAATTTTTCTAGGAAAAACCTACTCCACAGTAAGGCTACCAGAAGTTTCTCGTCCTCTTCACGATGAGAAAGTTACAACATCTAGCACTAGCGGAATGTCCACTCGAAGTCAAGACAAGAAACTTTCAGCACGTGATCGAGAAAAAGTAAGGGTCTTAAAGAATATCAAATCATTATCAGCCTTGAAAGGTACAAAAGCAATCATGCTTGCCCAAAAATTGGGATACAAGGAGCCTGTGATCAAAGTACATGAAGCCAGGAATTATATAAAGCATCTAAAAATTCAGTATGATCTCAAATAGCCCTATATCAAGAAATGATGGAGCAATGTTTTGTAACATTTTGTCATTTACAAAGATCTTTATGTACTAAGAGACTTTGTTAGAGTGCTTAGGGTTTCAAGATATATGAAGATGTAAATGATTAATAGTTTTTTAAATTGTCTTTCAATACTATAAGTAACTTCTGAGTTTCATGTGCCAAATGCTCTTTTTTTAAAAAGCTTTTATAGTTGTTTGCTTTGAAATTTGAGTTCACTGTGCCATCAAGGACAATCTACATGCTCATAAGGTCAAATCTCACCCTATATGTCCTTGGGGGAATTTCACTTTATGGTCTCAACACCCTATGAATCTAAGGCCATAGGGTCATATTTTGGCATGTGTTCTTGCATAGGACTTACTAAGTGTAACCACAAATTAGCACCCTATGTCCCTAAGGTCTTCAACACACTTAAGATCTCTATATTAACTTTTTTTTATAATCATTTTAGGGCTTCTAAGAAAAAATGTTTTGCTATTAGATTATCACAAAATAGAGGAGCTCCCTTTCATATTACATCAAATATCACATTCAAACCAAGAGCAATGGTTTCATTATCTACCAACATCTTTCAAATAGGACAAAAGAATTCTTATCTTGGATTTAGAGGGTATGCTTCTTGCAACGTTTGAGCTTCAATCAAGGCCAACTTGGACCAGGTACATGTGCATTGTAGAAGATAACAATAAGGTGTATGCGGTGCGTCCAGATGCAGAGTATTTCTTAAGGTTTTGCTTTGAGTTCTTTGAGATTTGGATTTGGAGATGCCATCGTTTACAAAAAGCTCAACACATAATCAAGACTTGTTTTCCTACACAAAGTCACAAATTCAAGATGATTATGGATAACCGGTGCTGCCAAAATTCAATTTTCATGATCGGTTAAAAAAGAGCCTATCACAAAAATCTTTCGACCATATGGAAGCTATTTGATTATTTAGATGGGGGCAACACTATAATATTTGATGATAGTCCATATGGAGTGATGTGAAATATGCAAGGAACTTATATGATTTTTCCAAAGTTTTGGAACCAACCTACTCAATTGCTTCAAAGTTTTTTAAAAGATGAAATTGTTCCATGGTTATGTGGATGGTTGTATGCTAAAGACAAGAGAGACTATACCATAAGAAATTTTGTAATGTTCCATCTTGATCCTGAGACTCACTATGTAATGCAATGTTATATGTCTCAAAGGACTCAAAATCTTAAGAGAAGGAGGCTATTTTAAGTGTACTAGTTAAGTATTCTAAATCGCATCTACCAAGTATTTGGCAATGTGTACTTTTAAAAATTTAAACTTGATGGAATGTTGTGGGATATCTTGAAACATCTTTAAACTTTTTTTTTAATGGAGTGCATCCTATTGTCAGGAAACTTCTCTCATTCAAGTTCTTTGGTTTCATTGTTTGATGCTTCTATGGTATTGTTAACTTTTTCTTCTTATTAAGTGATCCAAACAATCAGAATTTCTTGACATTTGGTAGTGTTACCAAACGGTGTTTTTTGAACACCCTCAATCTTGGAGATATCATACTCTTTCTAGTTAGTCTTTTATTGTACATGCGATGAAGACCATCATTTTTATGAAACTGTGAAGTTGGTGGTAATCTTTATGTTTATACTTTATACTATTTTGACATAATCAATGTATACAATTCATAATATTCACATCAAATGGTGTTTTTAAACACCTCCTTTTTTTGAGACACCATCTCTAAAACCTTTGAGTGAAGTTTTAAAGCATGTACTTGATGTAAAAAATCTTCATCTTAACATTGATTCTTTGGCACAAACTTATATTAGGAGTTTTTATATTGTAGTTTTATGTTAAGAAATAATTTCAAAGTTAGAATTATGATAGTTTATCTAAGTAAGTGCCTCATCTAGCTTTGTATAGTTAAATAAAATACCAAATGGAATTATAGGTGCAATAGATGACATCTTATGGTCTTAGGGCCATAGGATACTCTATAGTATTGTTTAGATTTTTTAATTGTTTGTGAACATAGATCATAGAGGGTTTTTCTCACTACCATAGAGGATATCCTATGGCTTTGGGGCCACATGGTCTCAATATTGAGCGTAGAGGATTTCTTACTAGCATAGAGGGTACCTTGTGGCCCTAGGTCCATAGGGTTCAAACACAGAGTATAGAGGATTTCTTACTAGCACAGAGGGCACCCTATGGTCTAAGGCCATATGGTGACAACATATAGAATAAATGGTTTCTAACTAGCATACGAGGCACACCTTGTGCGCCTGGGGACATAGTGTGCCAACATAGAACATATAAGGGTTTCTTATTGGTTTAAAATCATATCAATTGGTTTTTTTGACACCTCATTTTTTGAGAAGCTACTTCTAGAAGCATTTGTTGAATTTTGAAAAGCACTGATGTCATACTAATCCTCTTTCCAAAAACTATATTGGAGGTTTATTCTTATATTTTATAGTAGAGAAATTAAAATAGACTCATACAATCATGATAATTTATCTAAATTAAAGGCAACTAGAGCTTAGAAATCATTAAATAACACAATCCTAGCCTACACATTTAGAATTTGGGAAACGGGATTTTCCCAAATTATCTAAAATGGTGTTAACTTAGTTTAGGAGAGGAGGCAAGGGTGCCTATTCATGCATTAGATGGAAAAGAGGCATGGGATGGGTTTAGAAAACCTTTATTATCTCTCCCTCTCTCTCTCTCTCTCTCTCTCTCTCTCTCTCTCTCTCTCTCTCTCTCTCTCTCTCTCTCCGCCCCCCCCCCCCCAATATCTCTTTGCTTGCAGCGAGCTAGCCATGTATGATCAATTATTTTTTTCATAAACTTATAGAGTAGTGTTTTGTACTGATAGAATATTGGATCCTTTATGGGAAGCTTCTTTAAGAATCAATTATCTCTCTCTGTATCTCTCCTTTTGTGGATGTTATGGCCATTTGCTTCAGCTCTGTTTCACTAGTAGGCCTTTGTGAGACTAAAAAGTGCCTTGTACAACCAAGCAAAGCACCCCCTTTTTCTTTTGAGACCAAAACTAGAGCATACACACTATGGGACACTATCTTGAAAATCAAAGGGGGGCTTGCAACGCGCCATGGTATGAGATAGCTATTATTGCATGGTTGAGTGAAGTTTGAACATCCTGTAGGACCATGTCAACCATGCCAAAGAAAGCTGGCACAAATAGAAGGCAAGGCAAGGGATGCATAGTCCTTGGGAGGCCCAAAGAAATCCTGCCACAACGGAGCGCGTTTGGGCCTTCCATAGGTCTATGGAAGGCCCAAATGCGCTACCTTGTGGCAGGCTTTCTTTGGGCCTCCCAAGGCCCAAAGAAAGCCTGCCACAAGGTAGCGCATTTGGGCCTTCCATAGACCTATGGAAGGCCCAAACGCGCTCCCTTGTGGCAGGCTTTCTTTGGGCCTCCCAAGGCCTATGCACCCCCTACCTTGCCTCGTACTCTTTGTGCTTGCTTAGTTCTAGGCATGGTGGCCTTGAGCCTACAAGATAACCATGAACATGCATCCAAAGAAGCATTTTTCAAGGCAAGGGATGCATAGTCCTTGGGAGACCCAAAGAAAGCCTGCCACAAGGGAGCGCATTTGGGCCTTCCATAGACCTATGGAAGCTCATATGATATATCTAGAAAAAGGAAACTCATCCTCTACTACAAATGGCTATAGATGGCTCACCATGTGCATGATGCATTCTCTACTCATTCTCTGCTACAGATGGCTCAAAGTATGCATGATGCATACTCAATTAGCAATCAATACAAGGAATAACTTGTCCCGGGTTTGATCCATGTATCATGTCATTTGTCCATCATAAAAGTGTATCCTCAATAAAGGGGCAATGCCCTTGAGTTCCAAAAGGGTCTCTCTCTGTCTCTCTGTCTCTCTCTCTCTCTCTCTCTATCCCTAGTTATATATAAATGTATCTATCTTTGTGTTTTTTATTTTCATGTGTATCTATCTATGTATTTATGTATCTATCTATCGAATTATCTATCCATCTATCTATTTATCTATTAATGTATTTATCTATTTCTATCTGTTTATCCTCCATCTATCTATGTACAATATATATATATATATATATATATATATATATATATATATATATATATATATATATATATATATATATATATATATATATATATATATATATATTGTTTGTTCGTTCTCTTTTCTTTATTTTGATTTCTTACTCTGTTTTCCTTGGGGATTTCAAAGAACACAAACTTATGGTTGAACTTACACAAACTCATTTCAAATACAACATAATAGCATGCCACTGCATTATTGATGGCAAAGGTAGAACGAAGTGTTTGCACAATGCCAAGAGGGGATTCATGTGTGTGCTTGCAAACATGAGGGAATATGATTGCTCTATCTTTCTTGGATTAGGTTTGAGTGTATTCTTTAAAAAATTTGAAGCCTGCCAAATATATTGAGATAAACTCTGAGTGCTCATGAACTAAATGTTTGTTCAATGCCAAAGGAGGTTCATGTCTATGCCTGCAACACAAGGAAATATGATTGCTCTATCTTGCTTAGATTAGTCTTGAGTATGGGATTCTTCTAAGAATTTAAAGCTTTCCACCATTTTGAGATAAACTCTAAGCGCTCATACAACAGAGAATAAATCAAACCTGACCTTTGAGGTTAGATGGCTTACTAGATCTACATGCAGGCACATTGCAAAGGTGTACTTGCTACCAAAAAATCAATTTACTTGATCAATTCACTTATGAGCACCAAAAATTTGGCAGGAAGCACAATACACATACAAGATTAGATGAAACAAAAATTGATCACAAGCACACCATCATATAGTTGAAGATTAAGTAGAGTGGACAAAAATGTAATGAAACAAGAGTGCTTTCTATTCAAGTAGTTTCATTACAAAGTTTGTATCTTGTCTACAATAATAGCTTGGGATGTTATGTACTGGATCAAATACATTGAATGGAATATAGACTGAGGCAATTGCTATGCTCTTAGCAAGCCTTGTCTCATCATTGATAACTCCATGGACCTCCATATCCATAATTATACACACCAAACAAAGACTGTTTATAATGAGCTTCTGATTGGAGAAGTCGCACTTTCCACTTGACACCAAACCAAGTTGAGCCCAAGCATCCACTACAATAACATCCTGTAATACAACAAATATGGTGTTAGCTATTATATTTTAAATTAGTATACATTGTTGAGTTATATAGATTAGTTCTTATCTATAGCATGCACAACCATAAAGGTACCCGTTGTCAAAAAATATGAACACATGCAAATTAAAGAGGACATATCCATAATATGACTTAGCATTAGACTTATAATGAGGTGCAAATTGGTTTGAAGCTCTTTGCAAGTGGATCTCAGGTACACTATACACATGTTGAGTGATGGACACCATTCCAGATTTTTTTTTGAAAGCCATCAGTCTTCACTTCCAATGGCATTCCAGTATGCCTCGACATTGTACTCCATGAGGACCAACACTGAACGGTTGCATGTAGACCCATGAGCCTTGCTAAATACCTCTGGGATTTATTCCACCTTCGAGCTCTTTGTGTTGTGTAGTATGACCTTTTGTATCTCCAACTTGGGCCGTCTATGCGTGGTATGGGTGGACATGGTTGAGAAGAGGTCGGGTGGCCACACAGTAGAGAGAGATTGGGAAGGGGGAGGGGGGTGAGGATTGGAGAGAAGGATAGTGAGGTCTACACAGTAGAGAGAGAATGAAGGAGAGAAAGGGAGAGATAGAGAGGATGGAGGGTGAGCTTTTGGCTATGGTGGGATAGTGATGAGCTTTGGGCTATGGTGGGCTGCATTATGGAGAATGGAGAGGTGAGGGGAGGGAGATCTAGAGAGGATGGAGAGTGAGCATTTGGCTATGGTGGGGTTGACTGTAGAGAGAGTGAGGAGAGGGAAGGGGGACAACTGAAGAGGAGGATAGTGATGAGCTTTGGGCTATGGTGGG
This sequence comes from Adiantum capillus-veneris, assembly GCF_014529385.1. Classification (NCBI taxonomy): domain Eukaryota; kingdom Viridiplantae; phylum Streptophyta; class Polypodiopsida; order Polypodiales; family Pteridaceae; genus Adiantum; species Adiantum capillus-veneris. The sequence continues at coordinate 103,328,679 of NC_140951.1, forward strand.
CTGCACAGCACAGAGAGAATGGAGGGGGGAGGGGAGGGAGAGCTAGAGAAGATGGAGAGTGAGATTTTGGCTATGGTGGGGTTGACTGCAGAGGGGAGGGGAGGGGGCAGGGGAGAGAAGATTGTGGGAGAGAGGAAATTTGGAGAGAAAAAGTGACGTTTTGATGTTTGGTTATGTTTTGGGCAATTTTGGAAGGGAAACGGTCATTTTTGATACTTTTCAAAAATTTCAAATTTTTAGAGTTTTTTGACCTGCACAATTTTTCTTTTGGGGTCCCTTTTTGTCAAGGGTCCCTCTCTAGGCTTTATGACACCTCTTTCCCCCTTTTTACACCCCCCCCCCCCCAGTCCACCTCCCCTTTCTCTCTAGGAATCAAGCATTGAAGAGGGGGACAAATAGGCTACCCCCCTATCTCTCCTTAGGCTATAAGTGATATCCCAAGAGGCCTCTCATTGGTCCTCCACTAACCCTTCCCTAATCAAAAGGTCCCTAGGAGAGTCCATATTTTTCCTAATGCTCTCTCTATTCCCTTGAGATTGTCTCATGATCTCTATTCGCCCGTTGCATACGGGTGTATAACCAATCCATGAAAGTAGGTACGTCTTCGATGTTATTTACGTTGGTTTGACGTCTGGATCTCCTGTTTTTACATCTGCCAACTCGTTGGTTCACAAGTTTCTCCTCATACTCCTCAAAAAATTGTTGCATGCATTCACTATTATAGACAATGAAAGTAGAAATATCCAAATTATCTTGGATCTTAAGTCGAAAAGGGACTCCCATACCAGACAATACCTCGTCTGACATGGTAGAAGAAGACGCATTTGTCCATACGCGTGGAGCTTCAAAATCGATTTGCTCAAGATATTCACAAATGTAATACATGCATTCTTCAAGCATCCATACGTACTTCCTCCATAGAACCCTCTGGTCTTGCTTTTTGACGTACATAACCTTTCAGTACTCCCATAAATCTCTCGGCCCAAAACATCCATCGAGTAGAAACAACACCAGCAAGCTCTATCTCGTCCACTAGATGGATTAGCAGATGAGCTTGGATATCAAAAAAGGAGGTTGGAAGTTCCTTCTCCATTAAACAAAGAAGCTCTATACATTCACGCTTCTTTTGTGGAATTAACCTTTTGTCAATTTATTTAGATGTAATCCATCTATCAATAAAATAAAGAAGATATTAAATTTATATTTGAATTAAGAACTTATCAACTAAAATTTAACACTAAAATTTAATGAGCGATAAATACCTTGCAAGCGATCCAAAGCGATATATTACGTCTTGGACTCCTTGGGTAGTACATCCATCAATAACAAGGGGTAGAACATGCTGTATACATGTTTAATCCAATCAACAAAACATGCAAGAAAATCAATACTTACAAAGATTGATAAAACATTACCTTCACAAAATTGTGCCAATCATGTGTTTTTAAACCAGACAAGCTCTTGTCATCTAAAGTGAACATGTTTTGACAAGATGCTCCATATCCTGTAGGCGTACGAATCAATTGAATCCTCTTGTTGATAGTCAGCACCTCTTCTGCCGAGGAAGGAAATTTGGAATGGCGGCCTCTACACCATAACAAACTCCATTGCGCCACAAGGGAAATGAGATGAGGGCACCACCTAGTCTTGGAAGCGTGGACTAGGACCGCTACACAAAGAGAGAGAGAGAGAGAGAGAGAGAGAGAGAGAGAGAGAGAGAGAGAGAGAGAGAGAGAGAGAGAGAGAGAGAGAACTATCACTATGAATGAAGCATTAACATTAGTGTGTGTACAAGGAATGGATAACTTCAAGCACTCCCAACACAAATAGCATGTAGATTACTAAACAACAACTCAAGAATTAGCCAAAATCACATCAAGCACTCTCACACACACATAAAAGATCTCTCTTAATTAACATAAGTAAGAGGAGGGAAGGTTACTAGCATAAAACAATTTGCACTCTAGAATGTGCAAGAATAGAGTGAATGAATGAGCTTTATGGGCTCATGATGGGTGATACAAAGACTCAATGGGGCTGAGGGATACTTGAAATTACAAAGGGGGGGGGCCTCTTTATATAGGAAAGAGAGTGATTAGGAGTGAGGTTAAGATCCAAGTGCAATTTGTACAAATGAAGCTTGATTAGGGACATTCAACCAAAGAATAAGCTCCTTCCAAGTGATTTGTTGACCAATTTGCAAGTAATTGGCTCCATCATCACTTGTGTTGTCTTCACTCCTTCCTCCATATCTTGAGTCCAAGAGATTCCTTGTTTTAAAATGTAAAGAATCTACATAAAATCAATGCATATCTAGTAATAATAGAAAGGGGTTGAATGAGAACTTATGAATTACAACAAGATTAAGCATGATGAGAGAGGTGATTAGAAAAGGAATTTGTGATGGTTTTTTGAGCTTCAGAGAGAGGAGGAAGGAGGGGAGGGTGAGAAGACTAATGGATGATTTTTAGAGAAGGTCTCAATGTGGAAAAGGAAGGGTGTGTGTGTAAAGGTAGAGGGGGTGGTCTCCACCAAAGTTGAAAAAACTGGCATAAGCCATTTTGGCCATATCTCCTAGACCATAGATGCAAAAATTATAAAAAACATATGGTCAGAATCTCCTGCTCATCAGCTACAACTTTGATGAAGACAATGTTTCTTTGATTGGAGTGTAAGTATTTTTTAAAAATCCAACAAAATCATGTGTCTGTTTCCTTCCTTTACCAAGTCTTCCATTTGGGTCCCATCTGTTTGAATCATCATATGGCTCCAAAGCCATGATGATATGAGCCACTCATGACCCTTGAATCATGGGTGCATGGCTCCACAACCACATCATATCTTTTCTTTTCACATTTACATATTTTCCCTTCCCTTTACCACTAGGTTCTCCCTCTACCTTTCACCTCCGGTGAACTAGTCAAGAAAAAATTCCCATCAAATCATTTTTTGAAATTTTCCAAGAGGTTGTTCTCACTCTTTCTTTTATTGTAAACCTCTAGAAGCAAGGAAAACCAACAAAATATAGTAAACAAAAATTTGTGATAGGCTTGGATCATAGCCCCCCCAAATCGGGCTAGGGGTATTTATGCCTCTAGCCTACATTCTTTGATCTTGGGCTGACCTTATCCTGATGTGATAAGGCTTTAGATGCCATCCATTTGTCTTGGTCTTGTGCACTTTACCATCAATGTCTTGAAGTCCGTAAGAGCCATTTTGAACTTTTTGGGTACCAAGAACGGGCCTTCCCATTGAAAAAGAAACTTTCCATCCTTATGAGTGTCGAAGCGATTGTCATATCGAAGCACCAAAGATCCCTTTTTGATGTCTTTGGATGCTAGATTTTTGTTGAGCTTGTCTCTGTGCTTATCTGCTTCTTGAGAATAGTGGTTGATGGCTTCTTCACGATCCAATTGCAACCTCTCTAGATCCATGATCCTTTGATGTACTTTCTCCTTTTGAGAGCCTAACTGGCTACCCAATATTCGAAGACTTGTTGACTTCACTTCAATGGGTAAAAGTGCCTCCTTTCCATAAACCAAATGAAAGGGTGTGTACCCTAATGCGGTTTTGAAGGAGGTTCTATAGGCCCATAGAGCTCCATTCAGGTGTTTGTCCCAATCTTGGCGCCTGGCATGTACCTGTTTGGTGAGAATTTTGCAAATGATTCCATTTACTTTTTCCACCAAGCCATTGCACTGAGGGTAGTAAGGAGTAGAGTGTTGATGCTGAATATTTAGCTTCTGCATGAGTTCTCCTACCAAGTCTGCTCTAAACCCTGGTCCTCTATCAAATAGTATTTCAAGAGGGGTGCCAAACCGGCAACAGATGTGGTCAAAGATGAACTGACTCACATCCTTAGCAGTAATTCTATTGGTTGGAATAGCCTCAGCCCATCTAGTCATGTAGTCTACTCCCATAATGATGTACTCTTTACCTGACTGAGTGCGTGGTAGAGGCCCTATGGCATCAATTCCCCACTTCTCAAAGGGCCCATATACCTTTATTGGGTTCTAAGGTTCAGCTATGAGCCGTCGTGGTCCTGCTTTCTGACATTCATCACATGTTTGACACTAGTATTTGACATCACGATGAAGACTTGGCCAAGTAAACCCGGCTTGTAGAACCTTTCTACTAGTGATGTCGTGTGCAAAGTGTCCTCCGCACACATCATCGTGACAAGCTTTTAAAATGTCTTCAATTTCACTCTTCAAAGGCACTCTCCTAAGAACACCATCCTTACCAAGACAATACAAATTATCATTTACTATGCGATACCTGGTAGCTTTCCTAGCTAACCATCTCCTTTCCCCTTCATTCATGTGTTTAGGAGCCTCTCCTTGCTCCAAAATGTGCATAATATCTTCTAAGTCCTCCTTGCCTTGCTGAAGGGGAAGTTGGATGGACACTGCTCCCACTATTGACTCATTTAACTTCGATGATGCTAGGTGGTCTGCCTCCTTGTTCTGGTCTCTTGGCACATGATGTACTTGTGCCTCCCTAAATCTCCTCATAAGAGCTTTGGCTTCTCTCATTTTAGTAGAGAGATTGGCATTTTTGCAATCCCATGTACCTTGCATTTGCCTTACCAAAAGCATGGAGTCACCAAAAGCATTTAATCTCTCAATTGAATTATCCAGGCACCAACAAAGGCCATGAATTAGAGCTTGATATTCTGCTTCATTGTTGGAGTGGACATCTTCTAGAGTGATCCCTTCACCATGGATCCTCTCTCCTAATGGAGATAAGACCACGATGCCTGCAGCTGCCTTATCCTTGGTTCTCTTGTATGCTCCATCAAAGTAGAGGCTATAAGCATTGACCAGAGCCTCTAGAGCTGGAGGTGGTGGAAGTTCCTTTCTCTTCAAATGGAAAACTTTTTCATAGCACTTGTTTGTTAAAATGTCGGCTAAGCATGCTCGAGTTGTTCTTTCAACCTATATTGTATAATCAAACTCTTGAAGTCGCACCACCCACTTTGCTATTTTGTCAGAGATTTCCATATGTTGTAGTGCGTAGGGAAACATATCCTCCACAATGATAATTACAAACCTCTTTGGCAGCAAGTACGGCCGAAACTTGGTTACCGCAAACATGAGGGCTAACACTAGCTGTTCCATCAGGGTGTAGGCCTTCTCTGTGTTTTCCATGAGGCGGCTAGCAAAATACACAGGACTCATAAAGGATGTTTTTGGATCTTTTGTAGGAGGGAAGCACCAATGGCTTCTTCTCCCACACTAGGGTTTACAAAGAATGTTTCTTCCCAACAAGGTTGGAGGATTACAGGGAGTGACCCTAACATTTTTTTAATCTCTCTAAAATGCCCATCACTTTCTTCACTCCAAACAAGCGTCTCTTGACGAGTCAGCTGTTGTAGAGTAAATATCACTTGGGAGAGTAAGTGTATGAATCTACTCAAATATCTTAGCTTTTGCAAGAAAGAGATTAATTGTTTGATGGAAGTTGGGGGAGGTATATTTAGCAATGTTTCTATCTTTTCAGGATCTACCTCGATTCCATCAATGGACACTACATGCCCCAATAGTGTAACCTTGCTTTCCCCAATGGGACATTTGTCCTTGTTTAGTTGTCCACCCAGCTTAGCTAAACAAGTAAATCCTTCGTCAATCTTGCCGAGATGCATACTTTTGGAGCTGTAAATACAAAATTCATCTATGAAAACCCTTATGGACTTACCAAAGTAAGGTTGGAAGACCATATTCATGAATCGTTGAAAGGTGGCTGGAGTGTTGGTGAGACCAAAAGGCATGACTCGAAATGCAAAACAGTCCCATGGTGTGATGAAAGTAGTCTTTTTCTGGTACTCCTTTGCAATGCGTATTTGAAAGTAGCCGGAGTATCCATCACACACTTTGTATCGCTCATGGCCTGCTACTTCATTTAGAATCTCATCTTGAAATGGGAGAGGGAAGTGGTCCCTTTTTGTTGCAGCATTTAGTGGCTTGTAATCCACGCACACTCGCCATTTACCATTCTTCTTTGGCCTCACCACTACTGAGGAGACCCATTATGAATCTTCTACTGGGTATATGAATCCTGCTTCTAAGAGTCTCTTCACCTCGGACAACAGTGCATTTTGTTGCAGAACTCTTAATCTTCTTAGTTTTTGTACTACTGGCTTGCTCCCTTCTTTTAGATGGATATGATGCTTCACTGCAGTGACACCTGTAATGTAAGTGTAATCAGAAATAAACAATGATGCATGCTTCTTGAGAACATTTACATAACCCTCCTTTTCTTCTTCCTTTATATCCTTGGATAACATCTTCTCTAGGTTGGCATCCCACACATTCTCCATTTGGATCCTTGGGTTGTCTTCTGATGAGGTAGTTTCCTTTATGGTGATGCCCATGACTTCGAGAGTGCTATCACTCTCTTCACTTGAACTCTCTTCCTCGTCCATGGATGAGGAGCATCCACTTGAGCTCCACTCATCAGCTGACGTCTCTAGTTCAAGGTTCTCTTGTCGCCCATTCTTCAAGTTATAAACCACCTTCCGACTATGGCCACCCACTCAAGGCCTCAACTCCAAGTCTCCTGTTGCCCAATCTTGCCTAGCTCCTATACCCATGAGCCAAGGTTGTCCTAAAATAAGGGGGTATCCTTCTCCCTTTACTGGCATCACATAAGCATCAACCTCTGTAGTGATTCCAAAAACAGAAACTCTCAAAGCTTTCACTACACCCACACAAGTGACAGAGACATTATTGGACATTTTTTCCCTAAAGTTTGATGATTCCATTACCTCTAAACCCAATTGATGCATTAGCTTTTCTGTCATGACACAAACCTCTGCTCCACTGTCAATGTAAGTTTTTGGAATCCATTGTCCCTTGATTTGAGCCTCCACCAAAGGCACTATATCCTTGAGACCATACGCTTTGATTACACTTACTAGCTTACTTTGCTTTGCCCTCGTGCTCACCATTTTTGACCATTGTCGTCGCAGCTTTGGGGAGATATGAAGTAGTTGTGGCCAAGTAATCTTTGGTCCTTGAGAGCTCACATCAACTGTCAAGTCATAAGGTTGTGTCCGAGATCCCATAGGGAAATCAGAGATGTAAATTTGAGACCTAGTACGGGTCTTTCTCTTCTTGGCTTCATCTTTAGTTGCCCGAGATGTACTTGCTTCATTGCTTGCATCCTTGCTTGTTTCTTTACTTTCTTCATCTTGGACATGCACACGCTTGATAGGCATTGTAGCCACTTCATCTATCTTCATCTTCCCTTTAGCTATTTCTTCCTGGTTGCTTCTGCCCTTGAAGACCTCCTCCATCCTTATGATGCTCACATTTGGTTGAGTAGCAGGGGCTTGAGCTTGAGCACGAGGTGGCTGCAAAATTTGAGGTTACGGTTGCTCTTGTGCTTGAGCTCTAGCACGGGGAGGACTTACTTGTTGTCGAGGACCTCTGACAAGGTAGTCATATCTTCTAGGATGAGGGAAATTATACATGCCGTGGCCATTTTCCCCACAATTGTAACACAACATTTCCCTTGCTTGACGTCGTATTGGTGGCCGATTCCCACCATTCCCCTCAATAGGCCTTCTTGCACCCTGCACAAGATTTACTCTCAAACCCTCTAGCTGGTTTGTGAGATTGTTTATTTGTTGGAGCATATCTTCTTGTTGACCTCTATTGAGGTACGGTGCATTAGGCACATTTGGAGGTACGTGAGAAGCTTCCATAGTTGTGATATTGCCTCCCAAAGCTAGCTAGCCATCTTGGGCTTGATAGAGAATCTTTCGATTCTTTTTCCTAGCAATCCTTAAGGCATCTTCAAGAGTATTTGTAAATTTTCTCTTTACCTTCTCCCTTAGCAAGGGGTACAAACCTGAGATAAATCGATCCTTTTGGAGGCAATTTGGAGCTCTCTCACCAGGGTTTAATGAGTCTGACCATTGCCCCCAAAGTTTCAGAAAACCTTCCTCATAGGTTGCATAACCATGAGGGTCAACTTGATGAAGGGCCAGAAGCCGTTGCCATAGTTCTTCTGTTGAATTGGCTTGTTGAAATCTTCGTAGGAAAGCCGCCTTCAATCCCTCCCAATCAGCTCTTTGGGTTGGATCTAGAACCTGGAACCATACCCTAGCTTCTTCTTTGAGCACCAAAGGAAAATCTGTCAATTTCAATGCTTCGTCATCCCTCCCAGAGACAAGGAAAGCCATCTCCAAGTTATCCAAAAAATCCCCAGCATTTTCCCCACTACGCCCAAAAAAGTTAGGGAAAGCCATCATAAAATGGGTTACCTTCCTCTCAATATAGCACAAAGATGAAAACGTCTAGGCCCAAATCATATCTTATTAAAGCTAGAATAAATGGATTGATAGATGCATTAATCTCAGCTAGACGACGAGGGCCTAGTAAGTTCCTTGTGATGTTTTGGAACCTAAGCTTTGTGCTAGCTATTATATGCACAGTTTCTCTAGCAAGAGGTTGGAAAGGTCCATATAAATCCCTATGATTCATGGAGTATGCTTAAAGCAAGATGAAGATGTGAACATCAAAAGATACATTATACTCCAAAATAGGAAATATTATAGGGTCAGGGGACAACAATATCTCTCTCAACCTCTCAACTCCAAAATAGAAGACCAATCTTTGTTGGAAAAAAATATTTCTATCAATGCGCACATTCACCCTAATATTCTGAACTGATTGAAAGTTGTAGAAAATGGGATTATTCGTAGAAAATGGGATTATTCATTGGTGCATTAAATACAAACTTCCATGAAGGACTTCATTGAAGTTCAGCCCTCTTGGATCCCACCATTTGAGAGATGCAAAGAATTTGCTCACCAGTGATTAGCCTAGCTTTGGTGTGACCATCTTCAGCTTTTTAGAGTTCATAGGGTTCAATGGCTACCCTTTCAACTACCTTGAGCCTTCTTGCTAGTAGTAGTTGGAGTGCATCACCATATGTAGCCTCTTGCCAATACCGCACCCCATTGATGTGTAGCTCCCCCTCCAAAAACTTGTTAATACCCGAGTTTGAAAGTGCTTTCACCACCTGAAGTCGAGGCTTCAAAGGAAGTGTCTTCACACTAGCCACGAAGCACTCAATACAATGCTTTGACCTAGGGACTTGATGACTTCTAAATTTTCCTTGAAGCAAAGAAGAGTGTATGTAGTTAACTCTCTTTATCCGCATACGTGTCGTTTGTCGATAAAGACGCTTCTTTTCTCGAGCTTCTTGGGGAGACCATAGTGGAAGTCTCGGAGAATTTGATGGTCCTTCCTTCATAGGATTGACAGAGCGCTACTTGAGAACTCCTCCATGGGGGCACCAATTTATGACGAAGGAAATTTGGAATGGCGGGCTCTACACCAAAACAAACTCCATTACGCCACAAGGGAAATGAGATGAGGGCACCACCTAGTCTTGGAAGCGTGGACTAGGACCACTACACAAAGAAAGAGAGAGAGAGAGAGAGAGAGAGAGAGAGAGAGAGAGAGAGAGAGAGAACTATCACTATGAATGAAGCATTAACCTTAGTGTGTGTACAAGGAATGGATAACTTCAAGCACTCCCAACACAAATAGCATGTAGATTACTAAACAACAACTCAAGAATTAGCCAAAATCACATCAAGCACTCTCACACACACATAAAAGATCTCTCTTAATTAACATAAGTAAGAGGAGGGGAGGTTACTAGCATAAAACAATTTTCACTCTAGAATGTGCAAGAATAGAGTGAATGAATGAGCTTTATGGGCTCAGGATAAGTGATACAAAGACTCAATGGGGCTGAGGGATACTTGAAATTACAAAGGGGGGGGCCTCTTTATCTAGGAAAGAGAGTGATTAGGAGTGAGGTTAAGATCCAAGTGCAATTTGTACAAATGAAGCTTGATTAGGGACATTCAACCAATGAAGAAGCCCCTTCCAAGTGATTTGTTGACCAATTTGCAACTAATTGGCTCCATCATCACTTGTGTTGTCTTCACTCCTTCCTCCATAGCTTGAGTCCAAGAGCTTCCTTATTTTAAAATGTAAAGAATCTACATAAAATCAATGCATATCTAGTAATAATAGAAAGGGGTTGAATGAGAACTTATGAATTACAACAAGATTAAGTGTGATGAGAGAGGTGATTAGAAAAGGAATTTGTGATGGTTTTTTGAGCTTGAGAGAGAGGAGGAAGGAGGGGAGGGTGAGAAGACTAATGGATGATTTTTAGAGAAGGTCTCAATGTGGAAAAGGAAGGGTGTGTGTGTAAAGGTAGAGGGGGTGGTCTCCACCACAGTTGAAAAAACTGGCGTCCGCCATTTTAGCCATATCTCCTAGACCGTAGATTCAAAAATTATAAAAAAAATATGGTCAGAATCTCCTGCTCATCAGCTACAACTTTGATGAAGACAACTTTTCTTAGATCGGAGTGAAAGTATTTTTTTAAAATCCATCAAAATCATGTGTCTGTTTCCTTCCTTTACCAAGTCTTCCATTTGGGTCCCATCTATTTGAATCATCATATGGCTCTAAATCCATGATGATATGAGCCACTCATGACCCTGGAATCATGGGTGCATGGCTCCACAACCACATCGTATCTTTTCTTTTCACATTTACATATTTTTCCTTCCCTTTACCACTAGGTTCTCCCTCTACCTTTCACCTCCGGTGAACTAGTCAAGAAAAAATTCCCATCAAATCATTTTTTGAATTTTTCCAAGAGGTTGTTCTCACTCTTTCTTTTATTGTAAACCTCTAGAAGCAAGGAAAACCAACAAAATATAGTAAACAAAAATTTGTGATAGGCTCGGATCACTACGTTGAGTACCCATGGGGTAGGCTCATAGGTTGTGTCGCGTCCAGTTTCATAAAAAAGTGGCCATAGATTAGGCTTTGAATTTCGATCCTCTAAGTCATTTCTTGCTGCCACTGTGTCTTTCAAGCCAACAAGGTGTTGCCATAACGAATGACCAACGTTCTTAAATATATGCATAGGATCAAGAAGATGACATATCCTCAAATCCTTCCAATATTCCAAAGTGTACCATATCAAAGGACTTTGAGCGAGAGAACGTTTTCCTCTGGCTCGCACCTTCACAGCGTCATCTTCATCACCGCTTATGAGCTCCGACTCCGGATCGATAGCGGGCCCAACAGTCCACTTTAGATACGAATCCTTTGGTGTGTTTGGTATTGGACATTTCCCTTCTTCTACCTTCCCGTTGAAATGTATGGCTTGCCTTCTATTTCGTAGATGATGCTCTTCATGTAAAAATCGTCTGTGTAGAAGATATATATTTTTGTTGAGGTTTTTGCTATAAGTTGATCTCAACCAATCACCACACACAGGACAAGCTTTATAACCCTTGGTACATATTCCTACATGAAAAACATAACAAAGATTATTAGCACAATAAATATACAAAAAAATATGAGAAAATGTATATAAATAAACCATTTACCTGAGCAAAAACCATATCCTGGAAAGTCGCGGATAGTCCATGCTAAAATCCCACGAACAATGAACTTCCTTTCACCGATGCTTCTTGACATATCCACGACATCAATCCCTCTCCAGAAATCTTGAAGATCGTCAATGAGAGCAGCCAAATATACATTTAGGTCTTTAACTTGTCGCTTTCCTGGGATTAAGAGTGAGAGCATTAAATGCTCTTTCTTAATACCAAGATATGGGGGTAGATTATAGTTAATAACTACCACCGGCCATGTAGACCATTTACTTGATTTTATAGAAAATGGATTCACACCATCTAATGCTACACCCATCTTTAAATTGCGTGATTCTTTTGCGAAATCTGGCCATAGCGAATCAATATGCTCAAATGCAGGACTATCTTGCGGAATTCACATTACTCCATCTTTGCTCGTGTGCTCCGCTCCCCTTGTCATAACCTTAACTAATTTAGGACTTTGAAACATATGTTTTGTACGCGGAGCCTGTTACCATATACATGTGGTAGTGATGTGTGTGAACACACTACGACCGCCGGGGCATTTTTTCCCTCTTTAGGAGGTTTTTTTCCCCGTGCATTGTATATACGCCCATCACTCTAGGGCTATCTATCTTTCCATTGCACACTAAGTAACACACTCTCTATTGTGTGCCTTGAGCTTCCTTCGTCTTCTCCAAGCTGTGTGTGTTTCTCTGCAACCCTAATTCCAACAATTGGTATCAGAGCAGGTCACGTCCTCCCTGGCTTAGTCGCTAGTTGCTCCAGCACACGCCTGCTCACTTTCTCCGATTTCAGTGAGCTTTGGAGAGTGTTCGCAGGTTGACAAAAATTTTGGGATAGCTCGAAGAGCTTGGTCTGCTCAGAGTTCTGATTTTGGCAGTACTGCACAGGCTATTTTGTCATTTTGTGCAGAATTTCTATTAGTGTCGTTTTCTATATAACAGGTGCCTTATAGTCTTCTACGGTTTGTGCTATATAGCACAGGTTGTTCCCGCTCCATTTCTCCTATTTTCGGGCAGTTTTCACATCAGGTGCAACATTTACCATGGCTGACAACAACAACACAGATGTGTTCGAGATGTTTGCTGCCGAGGACAAGTTGGATGGGGACAACTACCCTATGTGGGCTTATATGATGCAACATGTTCTTGTGTCAAAAGGTGTCTGGAACATTGTGCAGGGCATTGATGTACGTCCTGGTTCTGAGGATGTAGACGATGTTGAGGATGTTGCAGGTCTTGCTGCAAGGATTGCAGCTGCTAGAGTTGTTTTGCCTACGACAGAACAAGCTCGTTGGGATGTTAAGGATGCGCAAGCTCATGCATTGATTGCGTTGTCTGTGAAGCGCACCATTGTTCCTCACATCCGTTCAGCAAAATCTGCAAAACAGGCTTGGGATATTCTAGCAGGTCTTTATGCAAGCCGCAATGAGGCTAAAATTGCTTTGCTATGTAAAGAGCTGGAGTCGAAGATTATGCATGAGGAGGATGATATGGACACTTTCCTTGCTAGTGTCAAGGATATCAATGAGCAGCTTATTTCTGCAAGTGAAGTCATTTCAGACAGTTCCCTTGTGCAGAATGTTCTTGATGCCTTACCAGATTCCTACCAGAGTTTTGCTAGTACTTGGAGACTGATGACCCAAGGAACTCTAGAATTTGTCAAGTTTGATGCATTATGCACATTGCTGTTGCAAGAGTCACTGTCCAGAAAAAACAGGACTAGACAGCGTGCAGTTCAACAGGCTTTTATTGCTTCTCAAAGAAAGGGTGGTAACAGTAATGCAGCCACTTCTTATGGTTCTGCTACGAGTGGCAAAAATTATGTTCCTAATGCTTCTGCTGGCAGCACTTCATCTTGAAATTATGGTGATAAGGTCAAAAAGAAGATGCGTTTCCATTATTGTAAAGCCAATGATCACTTGATCAAGTCGTGTCCTAAGTTGAAGGCCAAAGAGGCTAAGAAGAAAGAGGGTGGCTCCATTGCAAATGCTGGTTCCACTACAAATGCAGCCATTGTTGAGTCTTCTGTGAAAGGAGATTGTGTTGTTGATGTTGATGCAGAATGGGCTTTTAGTGCAGAGTGCACTTACAATCCTGCTGTCCATGATGCATGCTTGTCAGTTGCTGTATATTCACACGTGTGGTATTTCGACAGTGGTGCTACAAAGCACATTACCTCACATCGTGAATTGTTTACCTCTCTCGAGTCTGTCCCTCATGGGAATTCAGTCACTTGTGCCAACAACGCCTCTTATCCAGTTCACGGAGTTGGAAAGATTGTGCTCACTACTGCTAATGGCAGTTCCTTCACACTTGTTGATGCACTGTATGTACCTAGGATCAAGAAGAATCTCTTGTCTGTATCCGCACTTGCTAGACTTGGACTTGTAGTCAAATTTGTGGATGACAGATGTACAGTTCATGATCTCAGTTTTGGTGATGAAATTGTTGCATCTGACCTTTTGTGCCGTGGGTTGTATAAGCTCACATTGTATAACAAGTGTGGACAAAATTTTGCAAATGCTGTTGCAAATTCAAGGGCTATTTCAGATGCAAAACTTTGGCATGCACGTTTTGGTCATCTGAATTTTGCCAGTTTTCTGCGTTTGCAGAAATCTGATATGGTTTCTTCTTTGCCACCTCTTGAAGCACCTATCAAACATTTTTGTGAAGGCTGTATTTTGGATAAGATGCAACGTTCTAAATTTCCAAAGGATGGTTCAGTTCGGGCCACATGCAGGTTGCAGCTTGTGCATAGTGATGTTTGTGGGCCCATGCAAACTACGTCCTTGGGCAATTACCTCTACTTCGTGAATTTCATTGATGATTACTCGAGGCATGCATGCGTATTTCCGCTTAAAGAGAAGTCCGAAGTTTTTATGTGCTTCAAACAATTTCTGGCTATGGCTGAAAATGTCTCGAAATGTACTATGGGCACCCTCCATTCCAATCGAGGGGGGGAGTATATGTCTGATGAATTTAATGCATTTCTGGCTAGTCGTGGGATAAAACACCAATGTACAGTGCCTTATACGCCTCAGCAAAATGGTGTTGTTGAGAGGAAAAACAGGTCACTGACGGAAATGGCACGATGTATGGTCAAAAGTCAAGCTTTACCGCATTCTTTTTGGCTTGAGGCCATCATGTGTGCCACTTATGTACTTAACAGGTGTCCTACAAAAGCTTTGCAGTCTATTACTCCATATGAAGCATGGCATGATAGAAAGCCTTCTATTGAGCACATGCGTGTTTTTGGATGTTTGGCATATTCTTTGGTGCCACAAGTGCAGCGCAGAAAATTGGATGATAAGGCTGTCAAATGTATTTTTGTTGGTTATAGTGCTGAAAGAAAAGGTTATAGGTTGTATCATCCGCAAACAAAACGTATTCTGGTTTCTCGGGATGTAGTGTTTGTGGAAGATTCTGTTTAGCCCTTGCTGTCATGTACTAGAGACAGTAATGTAAGCTCACAAGACATTTATGACACTTTGTTGCCTCTTTTCAGTGGTGGAAATACGAATGTAAGTTCCAATGAGGCATATGTACAGCCTATGGGGTTTATGAAAATGTTTTAGATCAGCCTATTACTGATGCAGATGTACATGATGTACTTGATGAGGAAAGGGCTGAAAATGAGCAAGCTAGAGGTATGCCAAAATGGCTGGTGCACACTTTGCGTGACAGTAAATTGGATGCACCTTTGTCTAGTCATACTCGTTCAGGCTCTCGCCATGCACCTGATGCATCAGATTGTTATGCTTTGGATGTGTGTAGTTTACATGATGTTGAGGAGCCTCTGTCTTTTGATGAAGCACAGAATTCAGAAAATTGGATGGCTGCCATGCAATCAGAATATGATGCACTTATAGAAAATGACACATGTACTTTATGTGATTTGCCTCCTGGCAAAAAGGCCATTGGTACGAAGTGGGTTTACAAGTTGAAACGCAAGCCGGATGGTGAGATCGATCTCCATAAGGCTCGACTTGTTGCAAAGGGTTATGCACAGTAAAAAGGCATAGATTATGAAGAGACTTTTGCTCCCACTTGTCGTATGACTACTGTGCGTTTTCTATGTGCATTGGCAACTCATTTTGGTTGGGATGTACATCAATCAGACATTGTTACTACTTTCTTGAATGGTGACATATTTGAGGAGGTTTATATAACGCACCCTCGCGGTTTTGTCATAAAAGAACAAGAGGACAAAGTGTGCAAATGTAACAAGGCTTTGTATGGGTTAAAGAAATCTCCTCGTGCTTGGTATGAGAAAGCTGACACTCATTTGGTCAAACAAGGCTTTTGTAACAGTCCAACAGAAAGCACATTGTATGTAAAGCGTGAGGGTGATGTACTTCTCATTGTGGTTCTTTTTGTCGATGATTTGCTAATCACTGGACCAAATGAGAGACATATTGCTGAATTTAAGGCTGATTTGAATGCTGCTTTCAAGATGAAATATTTGGGGCTGTTGCATCATTACTTGGGTATACAGTTTAAGCAGTGTGATGGTGGTATTGCCTTGTGTCAGAAAAGTTACATAGAGACATTGTTATGTAAGTTTGGACTTGAGGATTGCAAACCTATTGCCACTCCCATGGAAACAGCTTTGAAGTTGAGTCTACATGATGCTGGTCATCCTGCTGATGTCACTCTTTCCCAAACTGTTGTTGGCTGCCTCATTTATGTATGCAACACGAGGCCGGATATTCAGTTTGCAGTCTCACAGGTCAGCAAATTAATGCATAGCCCAGGGTCTAAGCATTGGCAGGCTCTCAAGAGGATTTTCTGCTACCTTAGTGGCACTTTACATCTTGGCTCATAACAATGAAGTCTAGTAGTTATATGGTATATTCTAACGCTTATTGTAATTTAAAAAATAAACAGGCGCTATTGTATGGTGCCGTTGTCAGGAGTTTTTTGGAGCAAGAGATTGCGCATATGTACATATACATGCATGGTGCATCAAATAAATAATTTCCCGTTTTTCAGAGCCAGGTGGTTATGTGGAGCCCACATGTGTACAGGTAGGACAAGGTGTACATAGTGCATCGATTTTCACTATTACCAGTACCACTGTGTTTTTTCTACAATAAGGAGGAGTTGGTAGTGCGTAAAACTTCTCGAGGAAGCTATCCGCGGGCCGATGACATGAGGTAAGCAGGTACGTCAGATGGCATCGAGTGGCGTCAGGAGGTCGAACGGGGTCAATACTTGCACGCGGAGAAGTATGGACACGACGTGGGTGTTTTCTTGTGATACTTACGCAGAAACGTCATCATGAGGACCACTTTTTGGGGCCACTTCACGTGGTTGCGGGATGCATTATTTGGAAAAACTGTGTGCCAGGTGTGCGGATGATGCAAAAAGGTGACAACTATGCACTGCGAGGTCAGTTTTTAGCCTGTTCGGGATCCGTTTGAGGTCATCTAAAAGGCCACGGGTGCCCAACTAATAAATCTAAGTGTGGGAACTGAAAAAACAGAGAGAAGACCAGAAAAAACGTGGAGAAGAGAGGAGGAACATCCGCAAGTGTGTTTTTGTTGTTTTTTGGAGCATTTTTTGGCCCTAAACTGCTCATCCGAGGTCGGATTTGAGCACTGTGACATGGTAGGGTGGGGTTTTTGGGCGTTCCGGATGCAATGGCGCTATCCATTTTACCAAATTCCTCACAAATTTTTTGCTGTTTTTTTGTGTAATCTTCTCCGGTGAGTGAAGCCTCCGCTTAACTTTGTGGTTGTATCTGGTGTATTTCCTCAATACTGTGTAAACTATTTGCCCCATTGGTGTTGGGCTGAGCTTCATTGAGTCTAAATAACAGAAATTTGCCTCCTTTGATCTGAATTGAGAGTGTGTGTGTGAGTGTGTATGTGTGAGTGTTGAGTGGGCAAGTGGGAAATCTCTCTCTTCTCACTCCGTCTGTGTGTTTCCTGTCTCGGCCAGGCTGGTTGTGTAAGCCGAGTGGTGCCCCATAATGTGTGTGTGTATCATTCCAAGAGTGTGTGTCGGGTCATTATAGAGGCGTTGTGTGTGTTTCCATCCCGCTCACATTCTTTTGGCACCCCCATTGAGGATCTTCTTCGAGTACCTTCTGCTTCGAGCTTCAAGCTTCGAGATTCGGAATTACAGGTTACAGGTTACAGGTTATAGGTCACAAGGACAGGTACAGGTACAAGTGATTCACACAGGTATAGGTAGCTGGAGTACAGTAAAATATTAGCAGTGATGTCACTTGCAGTTGTTGTGGGTATGCATCACTTGGCACCTATTTGAGCGCATTGTCTGCTGGATTGTACGTTACTTGTGGAAACTGCCATTGTACGCATTTGTGGAGCCATACTTGGTTATATTTGGCAGTCCCAGCCATTCTGAGACTTGGTCTGGAAGATAGTCATTTCTGAGACTTGACTATACGTGATTTGCATTAGCCTTTCGTGTGAGGGTCGATAGCGTGAGGTTTTTATTGAGCTGGGGGATTCTCAAATGTAGAGATCCTTTCGGTGATATAGGTAGCTGGAGCACCCTTTTTGTGACCTCGCTATAGGCTATGTACTAGTGAGTCCTACTTGATGCTCGGGTTCTATTGTTGATAGTTTATGCATACATATACAGTCTATATTTTGGGTTCCTACTGCTCTATTTCTGGGGAAACTCTGCCAAAATTTTTCCAAGTTATGATGGCTGGTTTTTTGGTCTTTTGAGCCATTTATGTTGTTATGCTGCTGAAATTTTGGTAAAATCAGAGGTTAAGTCAGGTGTGCCTTCTTGGAAGCTTCATGGTGGGCTTTAATGGATGATCAAAATGGCCCTCAATTCACTCCATTTCATTAACTCAAAGAATCCAGATAAATGTTCATGTGTCCAGGAAGATTTTTTTCCAGCAGCACATAGTCTTTATGATCGGGCCAAGAAGATTACGAGAGATCTTGGAATATCCTTTGCCTGTTGTAATTCCGATGATCAACTATGAAAACTCATTTGATGTGCATGTGTTTGTCCTTATCTAAAGTTGAGCTCCATTGAAGTTTCTGGGGATTGGGTAGTCAAAAGTTTTGGGTTCTTGCACGTGTGTTCAAAGGGGTTCTCAAAGCATTGAAACTTGGGTAGCCATGGCTTTCTCTTATCCGGAGTTTCATGGAAGAAGTGATGAAGATGTGGAAGACTTTCTGGAAAATATGGAGGTTGCCTGCATTAGCAACCAGATTCATGACCCTGCGCAGATGTTACGTGTTCTCCAAATTTGTTTGAAGAGTGATGCACGAGTTTGGTCCAAAGCATTTGAAGAGGAGTTGCGTGTAGCGGATCCGCCTTTAAGATTGAGTTGGGACAATCTACGACATGGGTTGGAAGTGGAGTTTGTGAAGATAGAAGATCCTGAGAAAGTGTGGCAAGAAGTACACGCTTTGGTGCAAAAGGAAGGTGAGCCAGTAGATGCGTTCATACATAAGTTTTCATTGGCATGGGAGCGAATGTGCAAGGCCTTAGCACCACAGGTACCCCCTCCTGACATGATGAAGAAGGACAGGTTCTTAGCTGGTCTTTGGGAGAATATACGTTGGAGAGTGGAGCTAAAGAAGCCTAGGACATATGAAGATGCACTAGAGGTAGGAAGGAACAAAGAGTGAAAGTTGAGAAAAATGAGCTAGTTAGGGGTGGAGTGTTTGCCCATGAGGTCTGAATTTCAGCCTATAGAGTCTTTACAAGGTCGCATGTCAGGGGTTCATCACAAACCAGTGGTTCCTGTTACTACTCAGGTTATGCTAGCAGTGGTCACTACAGCAGTGCAAGATGATGGGCTAAGGCTAGACATGAGGCAAATGGTAGATTTGATGAAGAATCTCAGCCTAAACATGCTAGGTCAAGTGGGAAATAATCGAGGTCGAGGGAGGTTTGCAAATCAGTCAGGAGGTGAAGAAACGCCTAGGAATGGTGTTGGACAAAGCAATGGTAGGTTTTGGAGGCAGACGCCCACATGTTATAATTGTGGAGAGTTGGGTCACATCAGCCCGCAATATGATAAGCCACCAAGGATGGGGGGAGACATGTATCCATTGCCAAGGCAGGTGCTAACTAGGTCAAATGATTATGGAATCGAAATTAAGGGAGACGAAGGAACTAGTGGACTGACCCAGGAGGAAAAGGGAAAGACAAAAGTGCTAAGTGTAGTCACCTTGGAGAAGGCATCAAAGCTAGATGATACATTAGTGATGCCTATTGGGAAGAGAACCACAGAGGATAAGGAAGGAAGAAGTGCCCCAGGTCCTAGTAAGAAGAAAGGAAAGAGCCATGAAGGCGAGGATGTCAAGGCCAAGAGGAAAAGGAGAGCTCATCGAAAGTTTCATGTTTCAGATTTTCCACTAGGGGATGGGCAATTAAGCTATGACTTGAAGGAGGATCTGACGAGCAGGAAGGCAGATGTTACTTTTGGGCAGCTTATAGAGATGGTGCCTAAGCTAAAGCGATAGTGGAAGAGTATGGTTAACCCAATAGAGAAAGAGCCAGAGAGAGGTTGAGTAAAGGTGTTGGCAATGGATGAGCTACCAGACATTTGTCCAATAGTAGATGTGTGGCATAAAAAGAAAAATTTGGGACAAGGTTATGTGGATGGCGGAGCCCAAATATACGTCATAACACACTCATGCGTTGAGAAGATGGGTCTCACAGTGGCTGGGGTGTCAGGTTTTTGGATCATATTGGCAAACCATCAAAAAGTAAAATGCTTGGGTGTTGTAAAGAGCTTAGAAGTGGAGGCATATGATGCAAAGGTAGTGGTTGATTTTCATGTGATGCCAGCAAGGTTGGGATCATATCCTATTATACTGGGCAGACCATGGTTACGTGCAGTGGGAGCTGTTCAAGATTGGTGACATGGTACGATTAGCCTCTATGGAAAGACAGGTACCAAGAAGCTTTATAATATGGACACAAGGAAACGATTAGAGGAGCTTTATGAAGATGAGCATGAGTCTAGTGATGAAGACTCTTCCACGGTGACAGATGAGGATAGTGATAGCACTACCAGTAGTGATGAGGATGCTGATGTTGCATTTCTTTTGATGGACAAAGAAATCCAGGAGTTTGGTTTAGTTGCATTTGCGAATGAGGTTGAAGATGAAAGTGAAGGGCCTTATGAAGTGATTGAAGGGCTGATGCAAACCAAGGTTGAGTTGTCAAAGAAGCAGGAATTGATGACACAAATGATCAGTGGAGACCTCTCAGCTATGGAGAAGGATATTTATTTGCACATGCTGGCTAGTTTTCCTGATTTGTTCATAACTTCATTTGAAGAGATCAGAGGGTTCAAGGGCGAAGAGATGCATATAGAGCTGAAAGAATATGCTAAGCCAATGCGGCAAAGGCTAAGAAGGATGGGTCAAGAGCAAATGGAAGCCTTGCGAGAAGAGGTGGACAAGTTGTTGAAGGTAGGGTTCATAGTCCCTGTGGAGACCACAGAATGGGTGAGTCCAGTTGTAGTCAGTCCAAAGAAGGATGGGAAGTGGAGAATTTGTGTAGATTTTAAACCCTTAAACGCAGCCACTAAGAAGAACCCATATCCTCTTCCATTCATAGATCAGATCTTGGATTCAGTAGCAGGTTATGAGAGGTACAGTGTGTGTGATGGTTTTTCAGGCTATTTTCAATTCAAGATTGCTCTTAAAGACCGCACAAAGACCACTTTTATTACACCATGGGGGTGCTATTGCTACACAGTATTGCCATTTGGGTTGTCAAATGGACCTTCCTTCTATCAAGAGAAAGCAAATTGGGTGTTGGAACCATTCATTGATAGTTGTGTTAAAGCTTTTATGGATGACTTCTGTGTTTATAGCAGTAGGGCTGAACACCATGAGAAGCTGTAGATGGTATTGGCTCGATATGATGAATGTGGAGGACAACTAAATCCAAAGAAATGTCATCTAGCACAGCCAAGGGTGAAGTTATTGGGCCATATGGTGTCAGAAAATGGCATTCAGGCTGATCCAGATAAGGTTAAGTCTATTATTCTTCTTCCATCACCTACGAGTACGAAGCAATTGGCAACTTTTATACACAAAGTGAAGTACATGGCATGGTTTATTCCATTGTCTTTGCAGCTTCTTTATCCATTACAGCAAGTGGCAAAGCATGATCCATTACAATGGGATGACAAGTGTGAAGAAGTGTTTCAAGAGGTGAAAGAGGTGTTAGGGGGGTTGTTAGCCATGCAGGCTCCTGATTGGGAGAAAGTTTTTTATGTAAATCCATCAGTAGGGGATGATGCCATTGGAGCCATGCTATTGCAAAAGGGGAAGGGCAGCCATTATATGAGGCCAGTGTATTGTGCAAGCCGAGTGAAGTTGGTAGCGGAGAGAAAGTTCTCGGAAGTAGAGCTATTGATGACCAGTGTAATATTTGCTTGTCGACGATTTTGTCATTACCTGCTAGCACGGCCTTTTGTTTTCTTGACGAGTTATGCCTTTTTTCCATAGTTAATTAATGGTACTAACATGTCAAATGTGGTAAAGAAATGGGTAATTGAGCTGAAAGAGTTTGAATTCTCTTTTCTAGTGGAAGATAGTACAAGGGCTACCCTAGCTGATTTGTTGACCTACAAGGAGAATCCCCTTATTGTTAAGGAAGAGGTGGTGACAAAGGTAGTTGAAGAAGTGCCACAGATCAGCAATGCACATGTGTTGTTCTTTAATGGTTCATACAGAAAGAACCATGATGCAGCTTCAGGGGGTATAGCACTTTATGATCCAGAGGGGAAGCTAGTATGCAAGAGAGGGTTCAAATTGGATGCTTATAGTAACAATGAGGCTGAATATGCTACTCTGGAATCCGGATTACACATTTGTTTGAAGCATGGGGTTCGAAGGTTGAGCATAAAAGGTGATGCCTTGTTAGTGGTGAAGCAAGTGCTGGGTGTGTGGAAGAGCAAGAACACCTCATTGAAGGAAATGTGCTTCAGAATTAAAGGCCTGTTAAAAAATTTCGAAGCATGGATCATCAGACACATTGAACGTGCTCTAAATGGAGAGGCACATGAAGCAGCTCAAGGCATGATTGGGAAGCTATTTGTGTTGAGGACCACTTTACCTCTTTATCATGGCCGGGAAAGTTTGGCTCAAGAAGAGGAGTTTTTGCTAACAGGAATCATTCCAAAGGAGATTCAGAAGTCTAAGAATTATGGCTTTGTGCGTAGAGCATACAGGTACAAATTGATTGGTGATGTCTTATACATGAAAGGGGTTGATCTCGTGTTGAGACGTGTACCTTGGCGGGAGGAGCTTTACAGAGTTTTGGAAGAGAATCACGAAGGCGCATGTGGTGGCCATTTTTCTCTAAAGATCACCTTGCATAAGATTTTGCAAGAGGGGTTTGTATGGCCTAGTTTGCACAAGGATGTTCACCATTGGTGTAGGTCTTGCAATAGGTGTCAAGCATTTGGGAAGAGAGTGTTGAAGCCAGAGCTACGAAAAACCATTATGGCGTTTGATGTATTTGAAAAGTGGGGGATTGATGCAATAGGCCCGTTACCTATCACAAGCAAGGGCAAAAGCTATATTTTGATGGCAGTGGACTATCTCTGTAGATGGACAGAGGCTATAGCAGTAAAACAAATCACTGCAAAGGATGTGGCAAAATTTGTGTATGATGAAATATGTTGCAAGTTTGAGGTGCCACTGGAGCTACATTCAGATAAGGGGCCTGGCTTTAGAGCTAAACTGCTATATTTTTTATGTGCAAAGATGAAGATTAGGCATCAAAATACCACTCCTTATTACCCGCAGTGTAATGGCTTAAATGAAAGATTCAATGGTGAGTTGGTACAAATTCTTTCTAAAGTGACAGAGAACCAAGGAAAGAATTGGGATTTGGAATTGCCTAGTGCATTATGGGCTTACCGTACTTCGGTGAAGACAGGTACATGGTTTACTCCATTTCATTTGGTGTATGGAAAGGAATCACTATTGCCTATGGAAGTAGAGTTGCCTGCGGTCAAGATGTTAGAGAAGTTGCTTGGGCCGCCTAGTGATGCATTCAAAGAGAGGCTCTTGTAGTTACAAGAGGTCTAGTTGGATAGGATGAGCGCATTGGAGCATTATGGGCAGATGTAGGATAAGGCTTTGGCAAAGATAAATGAAATGGTCAAAAGTAAGGGTATCAAGAAACATGACTTGGTTTTGCGCTACAACAGTAAGCTGGATAACACCTTCCAAAAGAAGTTTCAAATTAAGTGGGAAGGCCCTTTCAAGGTAGTGGAGTGTTTTCCAAATGGCACATATCAGCTCGCTAACCTGGATGGTGTTCTACATAAGTCAAGGGTAAATGGATTGCGTCTTAAATTGTATCGTGCTAGATTGATGATGGTGGAGCAAGATGAGCTGTCTGTGGATCAAGCAGTGTTGGTGAGGGATGAGGAGACCTGTGATGCGGCGAGTCTCATATCTCTCTTTGCCGCTGCTGATCATGAATGATCTAGCAGGCCAGGGGATGGGAAAATTATGTCAAGAGTTTTTTGGAGCAAGAGATTGCGCATATGTACATATACATGCATGGTGCGTCAAATAAAGAATTGCCCATTTTTCAGAGCCACGTGGTTACGTGGGGCCCACATGTGTACAGGTAGGACAAGGTGTACATAGTGCATCGATTTTCACTATTACCAGTACCACTGTGTTTTTTCTACAATAAGGAGGAGTTGGTAGCGCGTAAAACTTCTCGAGGAATCTATCCGCGGGCCGAAGACATGAGGTAAGCAGGTACGTGAGATGGCATCGAGTGGCGTCAGGAGGTCGAACGGGGTCAATACTTGCACGCGGAGAAGTATGGACACGACGTGGGTGTTTTATTGTGATACTTATGCAGAAAGGTCATCATGAGGAACACTTTTTGGGGCCACTTCATGTGGTTGCGAGATACATTATTTGGAAAAAGGTGTGCGGATGATGCAAAAAGGTGACAACTATGTACTGCGAGGTCAGTTTTTGGCCTGTTTGGGGTCTGTTTGAGGTCATCTAAAAGGCCACAAGTGCCCAACTACTAAATCTAAGTGTGGAAACTGAAAAAACAGAGAGAAGACCAGAAAAAACGTGGAGAAGAGAGGAGGAACATCCGCAAGTGTGTTTTTGTTGTTTTTGGAGCATTTTTTGGCCCTAAACTGCTCATCCGAGGTCGGATTTGAGCACTGTGACATTGTAGGGTGGGGTTTTTGGGCGTTCCTGACGCAATGGCGCTGTCCATTTTGCCAAATTCCTCATAGATTTTCAGCTATTTTTCTCTGTAATCTTCTCCGGTGAGTGAAGCCTCCGTTTAACTTTGTGGTTGTATCTGGTGTATTTCCTCAATACCGTGAAAACTATTTGCCCCATTGGTGTTGGGTTGAGCTTCATTGAGTGTAAACAACAGCAATTTGCCTCCTTTGAGCTGAATTGAGAAATCTCTCTCTTCTCACTCCGTCTGTGTGTTTCTTGTCTCGGCCAGGCTGGTTGTGTAAGCTGAGTGGTGCCCCATAATGTGTGTGTGTATCATTCCAAGAGTGTGCGTCGGGTCATTATAGAGGCGTTGTGAGTGTTTTCATCCCGCTCACACCATCAAACAAGAGAAAGGCAACCATTTGCATGGAGACATGGAAATTCTTCCGCAAGGAGATGCGCCCACGCATTAATTTTCCCCAACAAAAGGTGTGTGCGTTTGGTAATATATATTAGAATTAATATTAACTTACCTGGATTGATTCTAACTTTCTCTAATCTATGTTATTTTGTTTATTCAAATTTGCTTAGGAGGTAGCAAGAAAGAGAGTAGCTTTACGTCACACATCTAGACTAGGGCGGATGGGACGGAATGGATTTGTTGCCACATTTGTGAGTATAGGCCATTCACATTTTAACTTTTAAAGGTAGTATTATTGAATGCAAAAATTAATAAGTCTTTGGTTGTGTCTTAATGTAGACGAAAGACTATGGTCGTGCATCGACGGCACAGGAGATAGAGTACGCCACATACTGCGGCTATCGTGCTTTGTACGGACACTTACTGACACTCCAGATCCACTTGTACGTATCTTTGTTTTTCTTTGTAGTTTTTTTTTCATGGGGAGGCTGATATGACAGAGGTGGCTCGACAAGAGGCTGAGGGGAGACGTCGAGAGGCTGAGAGGAGCAGCGGCCCAATCACTGGCCATGATGGTGACGATCGCAGAGATGGGGACAGTCGTAGTCCCACGGTTCGGACTAGTGGTGGTGGCACTAGCGATCATGAGACCGATGATAGTGAATCTTTCAGTAGTGATGGATCACATAGTGATCCTGTGTAGGGATTTCTTTTGCATATTTGGGATCGTTATATATGTATTTTTTAGTGTGCATTGCTACATCGTATGTGATGATGAGATTTGTTTTGTATATGTGAGGATTGATCACCACACATTTTGGAAACATGTACATAAACTTACTGATGATATATACTGACATGTGTTTGTTGCATCACTGAATTTGTCTATTGTCAAACAATTAATTATTTGTCGATAAGATAATTAATCTAAGTAACCATCTCAATGTTATTTATTTGTCTTTATATATATTTTTAAAAAATGGATTGAAATCATGGTCGTTGTGCTACCAAATGATGATGTGGCATGTGAAACCTAGTCCTAAGTTTTCTGTTAGTCGCTCTACTTCTCAAAATTAAGGCATTTTGATCTTATAGCACTCTTGTGCAAGTCTTTAAGAATATAAAAGAAATATCTCTAGGGACGTTAGTCTTTCTGTTTAGTTGTTGTTGTCCTAGTTTGGGTCACCGCCTATGGCTTTTTGCCCGGTCGGTTTACACATTGTTAAAAAGGCTTCCAATGTTATTTTTAAGATGAAGATTTGAACTATGATGTTTCAAAGTACCAAGCATCATACGCTCCAAGTTTCAAGTTATGTACCATGTACCATGCACCAACTACAAGCATCATACGCTCCAAGTTTCAAGTTATGTACCATGTACCATGCACCAACGACAACTATCAAGTTTCATTATGGAACCTGATACCAAACTCTAAATCAACTGCCAAATCTAACACTAACAAGTTTTCTTGGTTTCTATGTCAGAGGCTCTAGTATTAGCAAGCTTTTGATTTTCATATTTTCTGTAAAGGTAGCAGATTTTACGCTAAGTGTCATATTCTACATATCTTGTACCAAATCAAGTACCAAGTTTCAAGTTGCAAGTACTAAGTACCAAATCAAGTACCAAGTACCTTATACCAAATCTAACACTAAAGAGGTTTTATTTTTTTCATGTTAATTTATTACAGTACCACAATGTTACATTGACCAATTAATACCATGGACCATGTACCAATTGTAAGTACGAAGTTTCATTATGGAACCTACAATCAAATTAAAGCAAGGACCAAGTACCAAGTACCGACATGTACCAAGTACCAAGTATCAACATGTACCAAGTACCAAGTACCCACATGTACCAAGTTTTCTTTATTATCATGCTAACATTAGGAAAAATATGAACCCTCTAGGGGCCCTTTGGGATTAAGGTTAATTAGAGGCCAACCAATAAGAAGAGGGTGGTGGACACACTCTATATCCTCAAAAAAGTAGGGGGACAACGTAGCCTTACACCTCTTAATGGCCTCTTACCTAGTGAGAAGGTAAGGGAGGTGGCTAGGGGAAAGGGAGGGGGGGGGGGGGGGGGGGGGGGGGGGGGGGGGGGACCACTTTGACCTTTTTTCCCCCACTTTTTGGCCCGGATTTAAAAATACACTAAAAATTTCAAATTTTCAAAAAAATTCAAATTTCAAGTTTTCTCTCCTTAAAAGGTCCCCTAACCTATTTCATGGTCAAAAAAGTATTTTTGACCTCCAAAAGTAAAAAACGTGCACTAAAAATTTCCAAAAAATTAATTTTTTTCAAAAAAATTCAAAACATCATTTTCCACCCTCCAAAGTCTTTCCAAACCTATTCTATAGCTAAAAGTGATTTTCTCTCTCTACAAACCCTTTTCCAAGCTCTCCATGGCTGCAACCACTACAAGAGGCTCTTCACATTAGCGACGCTCACACAGCGACGCTCAAAAAAAAATATCCCGGCGTCGCTATGAGCATCGCTATGAGCGTCGCTATGAGCGTCGCAAATTTACAAAGAAATTTGCGACGCTTATAGCGACGCTCATAGCGACGCTCACTGGGGTAAAAAAAATAACCGAGCGCGCCCAAAAACTCAGATCTCAGATCTGAGTTTTTCGGCGCCCTCAAGCAAAGAGCAGGTAACGCTCTCTCTCTCTCTCTCTCTCTCTCTTTTTCTTTTACACACACACACACACACACACACACACGAGGAGAGGAAGGAGAGCCAGGTATGCTCCTTCTCTCTCCTCATTCTCATGTTCCCTTCCCCTCTTTCTCTCTCCATCGCGCTCTCTCTCACACACACACACATATAGTGTTTTTGAGAGAGAGAGAGAGAGAGAGAGAGAGAGAGTGCAAAAACGCACACATACATAAACAAAGAATGCACACACACATTGAGAGAGAAAAAGAGAGAGAGAGCATGCATAAACAAAAAACGCACGCATTGAGAGAGGAAAAGAGAGAGAGAACATGCATAAACAAAAAACGCACACATTGAGAGAGGAAAAGAGAAAGAAAACATGCATACGATCCAAAAAAACGCACACACATTGAGAGAGAAAGAAAGAGAAACTAAGGGAGCGTCGTAGGAAACTAATTAAAATTAAAAGACCTAAAGATCTAGCCGACGAGGAGTTGAACTGAAGACCTATTATTCAAGAGAGAAATGGCATAATCAATCTATCATACTTGGCATGAGTGATAGAAAGGTTATACCATTTATCTCTTTTTATTGGCACACACATCCACACACGCGCACACACACAGGAAGAAGAGAGTTATAACGTCGTAGGAAACTATTTTAAAAGACGTTAAAGATTAGGTTATATGTAGACTTACATTAAATTAGATTTAGGTTTATTTTTAACTAGATTTACATTTATTTAAGCTAGATTTAGATTTATGTTATATTAGATTAGATGCGGGTCTCCATAGACTGCGATGCCTGCATGAAGCGGGTGAAGAAAGCCCTCAATGGAATATAGGGTATTGCTGCCTTCACTCATAGTGGGCTCCGTCGATCCAAAAGTACTGGTGAAATGTCTTCAGAAGATAGGGAAGAAGGTGGATCTTCAGGGCGGCAAGAGTCACTACATCCCCGACACAATGACCATCTAGACAACCTCTAGTCATTAGACTTACGTTAAATTAGATTTAGCTTTATTTTTAGTTAGATTTACGTTTATTTAGATTTACGCTTATTTACGTTAGATCGAGTCCACGCAAGAATTACTTACGGTTTAGGGTTTAGAGTTAGACGAACAATGAAAAGATCTACTGTGAAAAGATGTTAAGATGAAGTGAAGTGCTACAGCTAGAGAAGAGGCAAAGGGATTTTGTCCACTACATGCAGTATCATGTAGACGTGGGTGTCTAGATTTCTTGTACCCACAAATATAGGTATTGACCAATAAAGACGAGATTATAACCGGTGGTTCTGATCTCCGTGCACCTCTAGACCGAGGTGTGCGGGGATTGGACATGACTAGAGAATGTGAGGTAAAGAGAGAGAGAGAGAGAGAGAGAGAGAGAGAGAGAGAGAGAGAGAGATAAGATGAAGAATGCCAATAGAATATTAAATTTGTTGTCTAGGTTATAAGTTTTTTATCCTCATTATGAGTAGCGACGAGGATGTGGGACCGTCCAACCGAAACACCTATCTCTCAACGAGGGTCTTATGTCCTTATAATCAATGCAAGCATGCTGTGCGACGGACAAGACGTGTTTCTTTGCAGCACGTTCGTGAATTTGGCGAGTTCGATCCATCTATTATAGATCGAGTTGTTGCCAATTATAACTCGTCGGACTCTGACGCTGGCCAACAAGCAGCAATCTTGCAACCCAATAGACGTATTCGCAGGCGCTTTGGTCAAGCAGCATATGTGAGGCCACAAGATGTAGCCTCTGACAGCTCGGGGGATGATCATGCAGAGCACATTCCCAACGAGGCAATGTTTGAGCCCGAGATTGATGAAATGATCGAGACGATCATGGATTCAGAAAGGCTTATCTATGATGATATGAAAAGTGAAGCCGATACATCATTGTATAATGGAGCACGTATGTCTAGATTGAAAGCACTCCTGGTTCTTCTCAACATGCAGGCAAAGTTTGGATGGAGTGACACTAGCGTCACAGCGCTTTTCAGGTGATCTATTACAATTAGTTTACTTTAATAGAACTCATGGTGTATAATGATCTGATAGATTTTTACACGACTGTATCATATTTTTATGTTGTGTAGATTGCTGAAAGAGCACATTCTACCAGCTGACAATGTGATGCCAGATTCCCGAGATGAAGCAAGAAAGATTTTGCGAAACTTGGGGATGGATTACAATTCTATCCACGCTTGTCCTAATGACTGCATTCTTTTCAGAGGGGAATACACAGACATGGAGAAGTGTCCGAAATGTGATTCCGAAAGATATCGAGTAGATCTCCACGGGACAAAAATTGCACAAAAGGTTTTGCGACATTTTCCTTTGCTTCCTCGCATCAAGCATTTCTTCGAATGTAAGTCCATGGCCGCCCTAGCATCATGGCATGAGGAGAATAAATCTTCGGATGGTGTGCTACGAATTCCTGCAGATTGCGCAGCCTGGAAACATATAGATGGAACATGGTCGGATTTTGCCAGGGAAGCTCGAAATTTGCGCTTAGGCCTGGCTATGGATGGCGTAAATCCATTTGGTCAAAGATCAACATCTTACAGTGTATGGCCCGTTGTCATCGTCAACTACAACATTCCCCCGTGGTTGACTACGAAGAAGGGGCACCTATGGCTAAGCTTGATTGTGCCAGGGCGATATAAAGTGGGGAATATGGATGTGTATCTTCGTCCACTATTGGAAGAGCTACAACAATTGTGGATTGGCATAGAGGTGGTGGATATGAGCCGACACACAGGACGACGGAATGCTTTGATCAGAGGTATTCTAATGTGGACCATGCATGACTATCCCGGGCTAACAGAATGCTCAGGTGATCTATTGACACTCCTCTCTCAGACACTGTAAATCTTGTTTTTCCCCATAGTTGATCTATTATCATGTGTATACATGCAGGGCTTCAAACAAGCGGATACAGAGCATGTGTCACATGTGGACCTAGACTGAATGCACGTAGGGCACCCTCACTGAAGAAGCAAATCTACGAAGGTCATCAAGCGTATCTTCCGGAGAATCATGTGTTACGCGACGGCTTTTTGGGAAGAGAGCCACCAAGGATGTCTGCACAAGCATGGTTAGAGCAGAAGGAGATGTGCGATGACGGATTGCCTCCAGGGATGAAGAGACTATCTCTATGGTACGAGTTACCATACTGGCCTCGACTCGTGATCAATCACTTGCTCGATCCAATGCACATATTCAAGAATGTGGGTAATCTACTATGGGACCATTTGACCGGCAAGAAAGATACTTTGGGAGCCAGAGTTGACCTTAGAAATGTGGATCGTATGGAGCAATATTGGCCGCAAACAGCGTCTGATGGATCGATAAAACTTCCTAAAGCACCATGGATTTTCACAGGAGCCCAAGAACGCAAAGTAAAAGAGGCCATTCGATCTTTGCGGACCCCCACTGGCGTAATGCACTCGCTCCGAACGTGTTTTACTAAAGAAGGAAAGCTTACCGGTTTGAAGTCACACGATTGGCATAAAATGTGTCAGGTACGTTCATAGTGGACTTTAATATCATTGCATAAAATGTGGACTTTAATATCATTGCTGCACATACTTTACAGTTTATTTTACCGGTTGCCATTGAGGGATGTTTGTCTCTCGACATCCGTAACACAAT
Organism: Adiantum capillus-veneris; assembly: GCF_014529385.1. NCBI lineage: Eukaryota > Viridiplantae > Streptophyta > Polypodiopsida > Polypodiales > Pteridaceae > Adiantum > Adiantum capillus-veneris. The sequence continues at coordinate 103,360,053 of NC_140951.1, forward strand.
CTACAAACTTGCAAAGCTGGTGCAATGGATCTCACAAAAGGAGATCGACGTAGACTCCATACCATTCGCCAAACTAAATGCTGCGGAGCTTGTGTGCATGTTTGAGAAACATTTTCCTACTACAATGCTAACCATTCAGGTGCATCTTCTTATTCACATAGTTGATGAGGTGGAAATAGCTGGCACAGTTCATTCCAGATGGATGTTCTTCTTAGAGCGTTTCATGAAAACGCTTAAGGGATATGTGCGTCAAAAGGCACGTCCGGAGGGTAGCATGGCAGAAGGTTGGTTGGTATCAGAGTCCCTAGTGTACATTGGAGAGTGGTTAGACGGATTTGATAAATCCCGGGATACGCTATGGCGAACCATAGATGATGAGCGCATATCTGGGATTGTCATGTGCAATCTCGGTGTTGAGAAGAAGATGACGGAAGATCTAGAGGCTAAAATCAACCGATTTTGCATGCTTCACAATCCAGTGATGCAAAAGTGGATTTCACAATATGAGGATGCAAAGCAAGAGCGACAAAGGGCACGAATCGAGTGGAGACGGGGAAGACGACCACCGATGCACTATCCAGCGGTTCTGGAGAGCCTACCAACCTTCATGAGCTTAAGATGGTTGCACAACCAATTGAAAAGCGCACAACAATGCGGTGACGAAGTGACTGAAGAAGAGTGGGAGTACTCTCGGGGTTGCGCGACCAAGGTAAGTTTGCAATGTACGACTAGCAAGTGACTTTATTTATAAACGTTTGAACGGCCACTCATAATCTTTGTTCGTTGTAGTATAAGTCATACACAGCAGCATGGTGTAAAGGTCGACATTTTAGGGTGGAACGAATCGACAAAAAGCGTTTTACTCAAGATTGTGGAATCATGGCAAAATTTGAACAGTCTAGTCGACGACGTTCCTCTGATGCAGATCCCGTGGTGGCGGAACTCACTTACTTCGGCACGCTGCAAGAGATTTTGAGGATCGATTACAGAGGATTTTTTGTCGACTTGTTCGACGTGCAATGGTTCAAGATAATCATGGAGGGTCGAAACGCTACTGTGCGTAGAGGAGAGTCTGGTTTTCTTGAGGTGGATTCTACTAAGAAATGGACTGACCTAAGAGACACTTTCGTACTACCCGAGCATTGTGAACAAGTAAGTATATAAATAGTTAACATCCCCCTTTTACAAGTTATGTGCTTGAAAGCTCTCATGTAAGTTATGTGGCTCTGGCAGGTAGTATTTCATCCTACAAAGTCTACATCAAACTGGTGGTACGTCATAGAGGTAGCCCCTCGTAGTGCAAGGACGTATGAAGGCTACCATGTGCCAATCACAACGACATCAATGGAGGAGATCAGAGAAGATGCTCAATCAGAAGCCGCTGCGGTGGTGCCAGACGAGCATCAAGATGCTACTGCTCTATATGGGGTGCATGCAGAGGAGCTACAAAATGAAACAGAGGATATGTGTTTAAACGGAGAGCTCTATATAGATATAGGAAGTTATGCTGAGTTATGCGAGGATGAGAGAGAGATCTCTTAAAGCCACAAATATTGTATTTGAACAATTTTGCTCCGTGCTGTAAAAGCTCTAGCTCTTTTGATTGAAAATTCTGAGTTTTCGACTTGCCTCTTCTACCACTCGATTCATTGCGTCATTGTATTTATATGCGTCATTACGTCATTGTATTTAATGGTATTTGCGTCATTGTCTACTCTATTCATTCAATATTAAGTTTAAATATTCGTGTGTTTAATGCAGGTATGGATGATGAGGAGTTTCTTTCTTCTTTGTCACCGCAGCAGAGACAGTGGTACGTGGAGCGTCATCGCTCTGGCGCATCATCGCGCGTTCCTACACCATCCGCATATCCCTCTCTTTCGGAGCATTCGGCGCGCTCCGAAGCTTCGGCGTCGACGAGACGAGCGTCACACTCTTCTAGACACCGGCGCTCTAGTGGTGGCGGTGGCGGTTGTTGTGGGGATTCCGCCACCGATGCCTCCACACCGCCTCGTGTTCGACGAGGCTCTTTACCCTCCCCTTCTTTGCCCGCCCCCACACCAGCCATAGCATCGCCGTCTACGCCAGGTTTTGCACGGCTGACTGTTCCTAGAAGCTACACACCTCTACCTACTCCGCCAGGAGCCACCCCACTCGACACTCCTCGCTTCGGGGCCCAGACGCCGGTGGAGACACCTGACGTCCGTACCCCCATCGACACGCCGCTAGAGACCCCTGCCGGGACACCCAGGTTCACGCGTCACCGGCCAGAGGGCTTGCCTTACTCCGTCGACATCAGCGGCGGCATCATCATGGATGATGACGGCAAGAAGGTGATCTCGCGCATGCGTGGTCTTTGCTCTCAGCTGTTTAGACACTATATACTAAACAAATGGAGTGAAGTACCAAGTGATTTAAAAAACAGAGTCATCAGCATACTTCATGATGAGTTTCCCGTTCCAACACGGGATCAGCGCTTCAATGAAGACCTGATGAAGATTCGAATGCGCGAATACTGCAAACACAAGCGTTCCGAAGTGCAAAAAGCAATCAAGAATGGGTGGAATAGGCCAGATTGGCTGGCCAAAGAAGATTGGAAGAATGCGAAGAAAGCAGCGCGCGAGAATCCCGACAAGTGGAAGCAACAAAAAGATGCAGCCAGAGCGCGAGTAGAGGCAGGGAGCTCGCACCACTTGGGGAGCGGTGGATGGGCATCATTTGAGGCCGATTTTGTAAGTCTTTTCACATTGCTCTTTATGCATGTTCGATAGTTTAGGGTTTATGAGTTTTTTAGTTCTAACATAATGAAATCTTTGTATGTTTTGACAGTGGTCGATGACAGGACGTGATCCCACACCGTACGAGCGCGAGTACGCAGGCAGGAAGGGCTTAAACGCCCTGATGGACATTCTCAGTTCTCGCAGCGGCATGGTTAGTATTACGGTTTACTCTTTTTTATTTTTTGTATTGTTTTATAAATGTCGTTATATGTTTATACTTACTGAAAACTGTCTTATTGTCTTTTTTTGCAGAATCCGACAGATACGCCGCTTGGACGCGATGAGACGTCTGATTAGACGACGTTAGTTTAGCCGTAGCTAGATAGCATTAGTTTAGGGTTTCTCATAGCTTATGTATCATGAGACGGATTTTATACGTCTTTTTGAACCATGTATATTATTACATTTGTCACCGCAATTCCTTTTGCCAATCAATTCTTTATGCCTATGATGTTGTACAATTGTCATTATTACATTTGCCAATCAATTCAGTTTGTCTATGATGTGTACAATTGTCAATTTTGCAAACAATGCGTCTTGTGGGTGACTATTTTGGGTCTATTATTTATCTTTGCACTTTTTTTAAAAAGTGAATCAAGTACAATATGGTTGATGGGTGGCAGGGCATTCAATGCCCTGCCACCAAAAAAATATTCTCTCAGGCGTCGCTATAAGCGTCGCTATTTATGGCTCTGTAGCGTCGCTATATGCGTCGCTATACTCTTCTGTGAGAGCGTCGCTATAAGCGTCGCTATAAGCGTCGCTATATAGCGACGCCTATAGCGACGCCTATAGCGACGCATATAGCGACGCTCTCGTAGCGACGCTTTTAGCGACGCTTATAGCGACGCCGGGGGTTATAAAAACCCAGTGTATTTCCGTCGCTAAGAGCGTCACAAGAGCACATAACCTCTTGTAGTGAACAACCACATGCACCCCCTATAGTCCAACATTATCTCTCTACTAGCTTTCTTCCATCTCCATTGTAGCACCAAGCAAGCTTGTCCCCCATCTCTTCTCCTTGCCCACCACATAGCTCCACACCAAGCTAGCTCCTCTCCCTTCTCTCACCTCCATTACAACATGAAACAAGATTCCCCTCCTTCTACTTTCATTCACTCGCACTACATGGAAACCTCTACTCCCGAAGGTGAAAAAAGCATCAACTCACATGACTTGCATACCACAAGAACAGGAGGTGTGAATAGTGCATGGACATTGCAAGGATTCATCTCCAACATAAAGATAGAATGGTGAGAAAACTACCCTTCTAGCTTACATTCAGAGCTTAAGATCATCTCCATCTTTAAGTTTATCATGCTGGAGGGAATTAACCTCTTTATGGATTTCAATGTTTAGGCTTCACACCTCATAACATTGGGTGGTGCTATGTTGTTGATGGCTTTGGTGCGCCATCTATAGTTTTGTAGCATGCGATTGAGTCTCACAATGTAAGTAAGTTGTGTTATCTATGGAGAGTCATCAAAGATTTTTCTTATAATTTATTCTTTGTATAGTTGTCATTAGATTGTTAGAATAATATCATTTTGTACTTTATAACTTTGTGCTCACATAATCTGTTGTTTACTTACAGAGTCAACTTGTTTTGAGAGGACATGAGCAAGCAACCATGTGCAGAGATGGAAATCACCCTATTTTTGTTCCGCGAGGAACCTTTCACTACCGTGTTAAAAGATTTTGATAAGAATAGTAGGATTTTTGTAGAATCTTGAACCAATAGGTACTCTCTAGGAGCTCTTAGAAAAGCCATCCCTATAGTACTACTATCTTCCCTAGTGTCATAGACACACAAATACTCATGTATATGAATCTCTAGATGAGAAAGACAAATACTTGTAAGAGAAGCCTAACAGCAACAACATTGTTTCCATTTGTAATTATTTTTATGAGGCTAGATTCCTCTATAAATGCAATATAAATATTTCCTTTTGTTAAATGGTGTCTCACTGAGTGAGAGTATTTTATTTAGATTACTGGAGTTTCATACAGATTTGAGAAATATTGTTGATTTTTTTGGATATTCCAATTTGCCTGTAAGATGTTTGAAGTTTCAAGTCTTAATCATTCCACCATGAAGAAATTCATGCAATATTTTGATTTCAGTTAAATCACTAATGATTATTCTTATTAAGTGGATCATAACCTTTGTCAAGATGTCCTCATTCAGGGATGTTGAATATATATCAATAGCAACATTTCAAAAGTTGAGAAAGCTAAATTCTTGCTTTCCAAAATGTTATTGTTTCCATACTATGCCTATGCCAAGCTTGACTTAGAGAAATGACAACTTGAGATGGAGGTGTAGATATATAGGGGTGACTTATTATTGATTCTTTTTTCATCATATATATTATAAATCCTTTGAGTTTCCACCTTTTTGAGTAGTGTTGACAAGGTTTTGGTATCAAACCTTCTTAAATATCCCTATTCATTCACTATTGGTAGCTATTTATTTGGTATTGCTAAAGATCATACCAATAGCTATCACCTTGTGAACTTAATTGTTGAATTGTAGATTTGACTTTTACTATGTAGCTCATTTGGATAGAGAAAGTGTAAACATAAATTATAGATACATGCATAGTTAACATAGAAGATATATATCACTCGAACCTATATAACTGCTAATCAAGAAACCTTTGGTCGGATACTATAACAATAGGAGTCACATGTGGTTTTAAATACCAAAGAAATGGCTTAACCAAAAAATTCCCAAGAACACAAGGAAGTAAAAATTGGCTCCTTGTTTGGTTGATTTCTAGTGCTAAATGTTCTGAGTGCACAAAATTTGTGAGACCTTTGACCTTGGGAGTTCACTAAAGTATATGTAACATAGCACATGTGTTCAACAGAAGGGAATTTATATTCTTGTAAAGTTATAGAAACATGTGTAGGTAAGGCCTATAAGGGCTACTTTCAATCCAATGTTGTGATGAACGCACATGATATAGGAAAATTTGACATAGTGAATACTCCGGACATCAAAAACTACAACTCTATCTCATGGCCATACATTAAAACAAAGCCCCTATTTGTCATTTTGAAGCCCCAGGGACCCTCAACAAGAGGGACCACAACGGCGCGTAGAATGCCCATCCAGGCACAAATAGGGACCAAGATATTTCCAAGAAAAGGGGATGGACACAAGGAAGTAGAAAATGGTTGATAAGCATGATCCAAGGTTTAGGTATCTACCATTTGGGGGGGGGGGGGGGGGGGAGGGGTTGCTATGAACACATTAAACTGCCCAGTTCTATCTCATGGCCATGCATTAAAAAAATCTTGTACTTGTCATTTTAGGGGTCCAGGGACCCTCAACAAGAGGGGCCACAAGGGCGCGTAAATTTTGGATGGCCAGTTTACGCGCCCTTGTGGCCCCTCTTGTTGAGGGTCCCTGGACCCCTAAAATGACAAGTACAAGATTTTTTTAATGCATGGCATGATACAATGTTTAGCTATTTGCCATTTGGGGGGGGGGGGGGGGGGGGGAGTTTGCTATGAATACATTAATTTGCCCAATTCTATCTCATGGCTATGCATCAAAAAAAGCTTGTACTTGTCATTTTAGGGCCCCACGGACCCTCAACATGAGGGGCCACAAGTGCGCACAAATCGGCCATCCAAAATTTTTGGATGGCCGATTTGCGCGCCCTTGTGGCCCCTCATGTTGAGGGTCCCTGGGGCCCTAAAATGACAAGTACAAGATTTTTTTTTATGCATGGTCATAATTCAAGTGTTGAACTTTTAGGCTGTTTTCAAGAGCTTCTAGTGTTCAATTGGCTCCGAATCTGTCTGGGCTTGTCTCACATAAATTTGTTCATCTCTTCGCGCTCGTCAAACATCCTGTGATGCAAAAAAATCATATCCTACTCGGATTTTCCAAAAATCAACGTGCAAGTTGGCAATTTCTTTAAAAATGATATAAAACAGACATTTCTTACTTTTTCCTTAATCTACGCGCTCGAACGGGCATTAAAACCATGGAATCTGAAAATACTCATAGAACCAATGTTTTTTATTGTGTTAAGGACAACATTTCCTACATACAAAACTTTCTCAAAATCTCACCCTAACACCTTCAAAAGTGGCTTCCAAGGAGTGCCCTTGATCAAAAATTGAAACTGAAGGAAAACAATCAGAATGAACTCCTAGACTGTGTACAAACTTTAAAATAACCAAAATTTCCTTTTAAAAAAAGTTATTGCTAAAAATTTCAAAATAGACCACCCTTGGACTTCCCACAATGATAGAAATCAAAAGGTTCAAGGAGAGGTCTAGTTTCACAAGTGCATGGTAGGAATCTAATCGACGCTTATTCCGTCAAGATCTCTTATACTTTATTATGTCTTCTCATGTACAATCTTACCAAGCAAAAACAAACTTACACTTTAAATGACTACAAATTTTATCTAACTTATCAAACAATCTAAAATATGGTATACCTAGAGTGCTCTTACACATCAACAAACAAAAAAGTCCAAATTTCTTCTCATTAACTTTGATAAACATACATCTATGAACACTTTCCAAGGAGTAGTGCGCTCATAGTTCTTACATCCATTCCATGACATGGTATGCTCCTGGGGTGACCTATCATATAAAAATATCTTTGGTAGGAGTGCCCTCATGTTAGGAAAGAGTGTGTTGCTGCTGATGAAAAGTTTTTGCATTGTCCTACTAGGGATCTCTTCATGTCAGCATAATGATTTTTGGTGTAGTGGGAGCCACATTGCCGCTGAGGAGAGCTTTGTGCCGCCGTAAAAGCTTCATGTTATGCCAGTTCTTTGAGCCATTCTTGCAAACAACGCCACTCAACTAGCATAGCAAGAGGTCACCTTGTAACAAAAACATGTATGAATTCAACATTTGCAATCTATATAATGAAGACACTTGTTAAGTATATGTCGTACAAATTTGCAAGTATTTCTATCTAGCTGGGAATAAACAATACAAAAATATACATTAGGATGAGACTATCACCCCTAATAAGCATGCATTTGAAGCACCTACCTGCAAGATGTAACAAAGAAGACTGTTTTAGAGGAAAAGTGGTGACACTTGGCCTCTCTAACCTGCAGCCTTTCACTATTTGTGCATAAAAGCAACCTTTGTGCCAAGCACTACAAAACAAGTAGAGGCAACACCTTAGACTTCAAAGTTTATGATAAGAAGAACACAATCAAAAGTAAGAAGTATATTGTTACCTTGCATAAAGGGGTGTTTTATTTAAATATGTGATGGTATTGGCAAGATATTGAAGAATCGTCAACATTCATCTCACCGATGGTACGACGTTCCTGGGATGACCTCTGCTCACCCTCACGTGCGGCCTTCGGTGGAAACGTTGCGAACAAGCAAATATGTATGCATACGATTTGTGATGTCCTTGAGCACCATGGTAGCTGTTGCATGAGGAAGCAAAGAATGAAAAGAGAGAGGGGGGAGGGAGAGAGAGGAACATGGGAGAAGACAAGGGGGTAGTGGGGGAGAGAGAGAGAGAGTGGAGAAGGAGGAGAGAAGGGGGCAGGGAGGGAGAGGGAGGAACATCGGAGGAGAGAAGGGGACAGTGGGGGAGAGGGAGAGAGGGGAGGAGGAGGAGAGAAGGGGCAGGGAGGGAGAGGAGAGGGATAAAGGAGGGAGGAGGAAGAGAGAAGAAAGGTTTTTTTTTTAAAAAATTGAACTTTTAGTGCTTGTAAGTTTAAAAAAATGTCAAAAAATACTTTTTTGATATGGATATATGTTGGGGGGGAGTTTTAAGTCAAAAATAAGTAAAAATGATTTTTTTTTAAAAAAGTCAAATTTTGGCTCTTAGTGATCCACGTTTTTTATGATGTGGCCACACCTCTTTACTCCCTTCACTTTCAAAAAGCTAGAGAGAGAAGGTGACCTCTTAGGTCCACATCCTACATGTGTCTAAAAAAAGGCTAGAAAAGCCTACTCAAAACTAGCTTCTTGAATACCCTTGTCCCTTTAACCCTACACACCATTAGCCTTAATCCCTAAAAATTAGGATTCCTTACAAGGCCCATGCAAGGTTCATATTTCTCCTAATGAACCCACATGTCCCGAGTTGTATGAAATAGGGACAAGTTTTTTTTGTTTGGACTCTAGAAACGGTCCATCGGCGAGCCGTTGGAGCTCTTGTGAGCCCACATGGAATGTCCATGTACCAATGAGGCATATGGGAAAGCTATACGGCTCGCTAAGAGATCAAACAACTCGTTGGTATATGGATCGTTCTCAAAGTCCTCGAGCAAAAAACGCTCAGAAACAATACATCGATCAGCTGTTTGAGCTCTCGACGATTCCTATAGCTTTCCCACATGCCTCTTTGGCACGCGAAAAAGCTATGTGGGTTCGCAGAATCTTAAATGGTTCGCCAATGGGCCGTTTCCAAAGTAGTCCGTCCAAAGTAGTCGGCGAACGTTTTTTTTATCATGGACTTCAGAAATGGTCGATTGGCGAGCTTTAACGCATGGAGCCCACATGCCAATGAGGCATGTGAACAAGTTATACAACTTGTTTGAACTTTGAAAATGGCTCATTTGCGAGCCGTTTGAGATCTCGTGAGCCCACATAGCTTGTCCACGTGCCAACGAGACATCTTGGCAAGCTATATGGCTCACGAGATCTGAAGCAACTGGCCAATGGATCATTTTAGAAGTTCGCAAGAATTATTTCTGTTATACATCAAGAACGTTTTTCTTAACTGAACAAAGGGAGCCGATTTAGAACTTATAGAATATCTGCTACATGACAGAAATCATGGGATTGAGATTTAATCTTGGCTTGCGGGCCTGCTATTTTATTTTAATATATATATTTTTAATAAACAAACATGATCGTCTATTTTTTATTTAATTTAAAGTTTTAACTTAAAAAATTAGCAAAAAGAGAGAGAGAGAGAGAGAGCTGTTTACCATAATTCATCTTGAAGCCGAAATTGTAAATTTATATTGCTTACATACGCATCGGTCCGATCAACGTCCGCACTACTATGCGAAATGCCAACAAATGTATGAGCAACGAGAGCAATCACAATTGCAAGAACACCGGCGCGCGAGAGAGAGTTAGAGTTTGTGGGTGCGTGTATTCCACTCGAGAGGTAGAGTTTGTATGTGTGTGTAGAAGATCTAGAGAGAGAGAGAGAGAGAGAGAGAGAGAGCATTAGAGTTAGATTGTTGTATGTACTGTGTGTGTGTGTGAGAGAGAGAGAGGGAGCGGAGAGAGATCACTTATGAAACCGTGCACGTCATATAGTCGTTGCGTGTTCAAAGCGTCGCTGATGCAGTCTTTTTTTTTTTTTAAACAACTCGTCGCTTAAGCATCTCGCCGCTTATGCCACACGCCGCTTATACCACGCATTTTGCCATGCGCCGTTTATGCGATGAAAAGTAAACGACTTATTTCTGTTGCTTATGCGACGGTAACTCGTCGCTATAGCTCTCGTTAAATGCCTCGTTTATGCGACGTACAGTAGCGACAACTACATCGATGCCTTTTTCCCTCGCTAATGCAACGAAAATTCGTCGCTGTAGCCATCGCTATAGGGGGGCAAATGTAGTAGTGATGAGTTCTTTAACGTAGTAACTAATATGACGTCGCCAAGTGAGCTCTCCAAGGAGAGCTCCCTAGTCCATAAATAGCCATTGTCCGTGTTGAGTTCTCTCTCTCTCTCTCTCTCTCTCTCTCTCTCAAATATCGTACGTGTTGAGTTCTACTTCTATGAGGGTCGTACACATAGTTCGCCCGTTTCATAGTGTGTGTATATATCACAAAAAGATTTAAAACTTTTCTCATGCAAGAAAACAGAGTCTTTTTCGTGTATGAAAATACACTCCATGAGCTTCTGCTCCAGAGGGCTGGCGGTCCCTGCCCCCAATCGTACCTAGCTAGGTATGGGGTGCCTCCCTCACAGAAGCTCATGATGTTGAGGTACGCCACAATGAGGGAATTATTGGGAGAATTGGTCCAAAACTTCTTGCGGTAGTAGTTAACATATTCCGAAAACTTGGGTTCGCTTTTATGTGCATAGGCTCATCCAAAATCCCAACGATCTCAACTTCATCTTTCAAAAGTCCTACAATATTTTTGCACATTATTCTGAAATTTGTCTAGTCCTCGACATTGTAGCGAAATAAACTTTTCTTCTTGTTCCCTTTTTCACTAGTTGGAACTATATTGATAATAAAGAAAAGGTACGTAATCTTTGTAAATCTTCTCATCGCTCTCTTTGTAAATCTTCTCGTCGCTCCCGCCACCATTTGATTTTTGGCTTTCTAAAAGAAACCTTTGTGTTGTGTTAGGGAGACTTTCATTGTTTTCAAGTGCCATGATGGAAACTTATCTTAAATGTTTATTTCACTTTCATTTCATATCCTTACATGTGTTCACTTTTCTTGCATTCTATATTGTTTTAGAATGTTAAAGTGAAGTTAGTGAAACTTCACTTGCATAATTCTAGTAAATTCTATGTACAATGACACATATTAATGAGTTTTTTTAATTTCACATTTTATTTCATAGTCTCAAATGGCTTGACTTTCTTTACATTCTATAACTTAATTCTAGTCAATATTCAAAAAAGTCTCTTTTATTGAGCGGTTGTCGACTCCCACAAAGAAGTGAACCGAAAATAGTAGCATAAATTTAAAATTTGCAAAATTTTTGAACTATTTTCTCACATATTTCACCAACTTTTTTCCCCTTTACCATGGTTTGCAACTAGGTAGTATCGATTTTCAACCGGCCCAAGGCTAAGTTAAGGCAATCCTTTCTTGAATACCAATTCTACTTAAACTCAACCTAATGATTTTATCACGTTCTAATTATTTTAGAAAGCCACCGTGATTCTTTCACTTGTTTTGGCTTGCATCGTTGCATTTCAATGTCAACACTCCTTGACACAATGATCTTGTGCCATGTGCCAAGTAATCTACAAAAGTGTATGTTAACACATCACAGTGATTATGTGCCCCTCACACGCGGGGCCGGGGGAGGGGCATGGAGGCCCCCTTACTCGTAGTTGAGATATAGATCTACATTTGCATGACCCTTAGTCTTGATAACACAAGTTGTACAAGTTGTGAGCTTCTTGGAGATAAGTCCTAATCCCTATCATGCTCTCTAGTATTTTCTATTGCTCAAGCCTTACCTTTTAAACATAATAATCCTTCCCTTGTGAGCATGCTTGAATAGTATAACTATCAAGTGCACCTTCACTTGTATGTTCAACTCTATGTGCTTCCAATTAATAACATATTGTGAGAGATGGCTTTCCCTATAGAGCATGGTAGAAAACCCACAAAGTTTCTCAAGTCCCAATACTTTGAAAATTTAAAACTACTCGAGCGTGTATATTGATATACTCGATGTTGCCTATTAGATTGATTACAATCAAATAATGAAAAATAATTATAGCAAGCATCATAGACTTGTAAGACAAAAGGTGGCATGCTTATGGCAATATTATCACTACTTTTGTATCAAAACAAGACATTTAAGACATTTAGGTGATCTTTCTTTACAAATTTAAATTAAATGCTACTTGCATTAAATGGTGTATTTAGAAAAACCTTATTGTTATGCTTAAATATATTATCTAGACCTCCAAAACATCTAACATCTCAATACTCTCGGGTAAATTTTGACTAGTTAATAATGTATGTAATTGTACACCAACCTCGATGTTGATTATGTATATAGGTGTACACCAACCTCAATGTTTCTTCCTACAAGTCTGTTGAAGTACATGATAGTGACATTTAGTGTGTTTGCTTCGCACTTGAAAATTTTGGGCTTCTTAGTCCACTATATGTTTACTAAGTAGGTCACTATGTGTAATGATCTATGCTATACATACAATCCCACATCACTCGGTAGCTTTTATAACCATATTCCTTGATAATTGCCGGTTTCTTGATATACTTGGTTTCCATACTAGGCAAAACAATAATGAATTGCTGCATAGTGCTCAAATTGTCAATTAATCCACTATCTTGTTAAATTCTTTTTGAAACATTTCAAGCACAACATTCTATATTCATGAGATACTTCATCTACAAGGAAAACATGAATTGCACAGAATAATGAGGCTCTAAAGTGTCCCAGATGGGGAGTTCCTCAGCACCTGCACCAACATAAGTGTGGAAGGCTCCACGCTCACCGCTACTTGCACCAACAACAATAGTGACTCCGTCGATTCGTGAATCAACCTTGAGAGATGCATCAAGAACAACAATGTCAGTCTCTATGGCTGCGATCTCTTCTCGGCCACCTCCGCCATAATCTAATTGTAAGACCACTCCACCTCAATATCCTTGTGCGTTTTCACCTACTCTGACGTCATCGAGTGAGCTCTCCATGGAGAGCTCCCTCCTTTTGCAAATAAACGGCCATTGTACGTGTTGAGTTCTTTGTGTGTGTGTGTGTGTGAGAGAGAGAGAGAGATAAAAACTAATATCTAATTCTCCCAAATGATTTTCTCATGTTAAACTGGTCATTTAATATTGGGAAGTACAAGGGGAGTCAAAGCTAGAATATTGGTAAAGCTGCCAACACTGGTCTCTGTTAGGATCCAAAGGAGGGAAAATAGGGATCCAAAGGGGGATAGTCTGTAAAAGAGAAATGTGCTTCAATGGGGTATAAAAGACCTAAGGTGCAGCTCCATTAAGACTTCCATAGGCTAAATTTCCTAAATTTAATTGTATTGTCCAATGGCCAAAGTAGGGGAGAATTGGATGGTCATGGGAAGACTAAAAAGTCTTCCCACATCCTTAGGTAGTAGGAAGGAGGAGGCGAGCCCTAATGGTAGGGGATGAGAGAGAAACACACACACACCCAAGCTCTCCGCAGAGGGAAGAATGCAAGCTCCTAGGCTATTTGACCCCAATTTCCCCTCAAATCCTATTGGATGGCCATAGAGATGGACCAATGAAAATTTGGCTAGAGTAAAATTAATCTAGTCAATTTAAAAATGCTTGATAAAAAAAACCAATACAATATAACTTTGGATTTTAAAATCTACCCTGATCAAGAACTATACTCATCAAGTTGACCCTTGTAAGATTGCGATTGGTCCTTTAAATAAATTTCACTTTTCAAGATTAAGAGAAAATGAAGCCACCTTGTAGAAAATGTTACATGATTTTTTCATAGTTGTGCTATATATAATTAAAATTTCCATTTGCAAAAAAAATCAATTGGGAGTGTATAAAATAATGGAAAGTTCTATGGCCATTTCAAGCATATCGTTGTATATAACAAAAAAATATGTTCTTGATATATTTGTGAGTTTTAGAAAGTGATACATTGCTTACCCTTTTCATTGAGAACTCAAGGTGGCCTGTAGAAAGTCTATGGTATGTAACAATTATTGGATCATTTCAAATATTCAAAATTATGCACGAGTAAACTTTGATGTTTTAGTTATCGAGAAATAAGCATAATCAACATTCAAAACCTCAAAAAAATATCAAACTTTCCAAGTAGATCAACTAAATGTATCAAAGTACATGGAAGGGACACAATTGAGCCACATAAAACCTTGGTTTCAATGCTATCATGGAGGACTCAAGATTTTCAAGAGTTTTTGTACAATTAAAAAATCAAGATAGAGTTCAAGCAACAAGATTTAACTAAGTTAGGGAGCCAAAAAAATATGTAGCTTCTTGATTTCAACATATAAAGTCATTTGTAGTTATCAAACTGCTCTAGAATAGTCCCAATTTCATGAGGGAACCTTTGGAAGACCAAAATTATGCTTTTATTCAGTACGCACTCAAGTATGAAATTATTTCTATAACTTGCATGTGACTTGGAAACTAGTCTTTGAAAGAAATTTCATTGTTTTGTAGCACTACGTACTAACACTTGGCTTTTACAAATATAAAAAGGGCCATCTCTACGAAAAGATATACAATTTTTATGATTCTTTTGCCAAACAACTTGAAATTTTACTAAAATTTATGACTTAGGACTTACCATAATTCTCTTCATAGGGCTTGTATTTTGACGTGGAGAAAAATCCATTGTTTTCTTTCCCTCATAACCAACCTATGGTAGAAGCCCGGGGGATTCATTCTATATACAAAATGGGACGCCACCTGCGAGCGGAAAACTTTAATAAAACCTCTATATACGACTCATATTAGTTAATATGACCTCCCTTTTATACGCTTATACGACAGTCAATGAAGAAAACTATCATATCCCTATCTTACATATAAAATAAGGTCTCACATAATCTAACTGAGTAAAACTAGTCAAAGAGTGTGTAGCATAGTGACTTGCAATGTACTAAGGAACCACTTTTATTGATAATCAGATGTACCCTCAATGTGTCTTAGTTTGAATTTCAAACTATGTTCCCGATCAAGCTACACTCGGGCTACTCGTTCAATTCTGACCCATCCAAAACTGGTGTAAATCAACCCTTGACCTACTCCAAATCGGCCCTTATCTATGACCGGCTTGATAAAAAATTTGATATGTGACCTGATGAAAAATTTCCTCTAGATTCATCCAAATTCTGGTGCACATTTTTGACCAATTGTTACAAATAATCAACCCGGGTGAGACCACCCCCCCCCCCCCCCCCCCCCCCAAAATAAAAAATAAAAAAATGATACCCCCCTCCCTTATTTTTAAGCTTGAGAGATAAATTAGTGGGGGCTTGCCCCTAACTTATACGCTTATGTAACTTGTAAGAAAAACCCCTCCCCTACACTTACGTGGTGCGGTGAGTTTTCCATAGTGAATCCCCCGGGGGTAGAAGTAAGGTGTAAAAAGCTTCTTTCTAGCTTGACAAATGAATTGCCAAAACTTGGTAGGAAAATAGGATACTTTATTGTCTCAGGACACTTGAGTGTCCAATTATAGGACTAGTGTGTTTATGAACTTTGAGCATGGTACAAACCCACAAAGGTTTTCAAAACCCAATGCTTTGATGAAGATTTAATAGTACTTGATCATGTGCATTGATATACTCCCAAAACAATGTTACTTGTTAGAATTGTTTTCAATCAATGTTACTTGTTAGAGTTGTCTTCAATCAATATATGTTGAAGAATTCTAGCAAGCATTATACACTTGGTACACCTCAAATACATGAACATCTATTAGCCACCTTCATGAATGCATTGCAATTAGACTTCATAAACTTTTGAGCATGATAAGACCTGCAAAACATCTAATATCTCAAGACTCTCGAGAAAATTTTGACTAGTTGATAGTGTATGTAATTGTACACCAGCCTCAATGTTGATTATGTATATAGGTGTACACCAGCCTCAATGTTTCTTGCTAAAAGTCTCTTGAAGTACATGATAGTGACATTTGTTGTGCTTGCTTTGCACTTGAAAATTTTGGGCTCCTAACCCACTATATGTTTACTAAGTAGGTCACTATGTGTAATGATCTATGCTACACATACAGTCCCACATCACTCGGTAGCTTGTATAACCATATTTCCTTGAAAGTTGCCTCTACGGTTTCCTAATATACTCGGTTGCTATACTAGGCAAAACAATACTGAATTGCTACATAGTGCTCAAATTGTCAGGACCAATCTCAAGTGTAAATTAATCCAATATCGTGTTAAGTGCTTTTTGAAATACTTTAAGCCCAATATATTCATGCAATACTTCATCTACAAGGGAACATGAATTGCACTGAACAATGTGTAATATTATGCAGTGGATCACATAGTATGTCAAGGCACTTCTCCAAGCTTATCTTGTAGGTAATATCCATAATTGGACTTATCACTCCATTGGAAATACCATAATTATATACACACA
This sequence comes from Adiantum capillus-veneris, assembly GCF_014529385.1. NCBI lineage: Eukaryota > Viridiplantae > Streptophyta > Polypodiopsida > Polypodiales > Pteridaceae > Adiantum > Adiantum capillus-veneris. Next base: position 103,376,653 of record NC_140951.1, read on the forward strand.
ATGACAAGAAACTTAGAGGGAGAGATAGAGACACAGACGAGGGAGAGATCACACCATGCAAGCTCTCATAACAATAAACTATCTTGATTAGGATTTATTATTTATAGATGAGATCTAGGTTGAGTTAGGGTGATATAATTAACATTGTTCCCACTCAAACTAAGGTGAGATCTAGGTTGAGTTAGGGTGATATAATGAGCACCCGGCATTCAAACTAAGGTCTATAGCTGTGAGTGAAAAAATCCTTGAGAAGAATAGGAAAAAATATGAGATCTTATAGATACAACTAATACATAAAGGATAAGATACAAGCATAATCAATCATGAAAGACTTGAAGCTACAACTCCAAGAGCACTATGTACTCAAAACTATGTAGGAACATGAAGCTCGGGGGGTCCACCTCTATGTATGTACGTATACCATGAGAGTTCAACAGGAGGGGTTTTTTAATTCAAAAATTTTGTGTAAATTTACATAAATATATTTAAATAAGGGGTTTTTTTATTGCACTTTGGAAAAAAACCCGTAAGTTCATAAAGAAAGAGGGGTTGTTTTATTAGTTCAAGATTCACAGATAAGGGGTTTTTTAAATACCCTTTGAATGCACGTTGCATAGATGGTTTACATATAGTGAACTCCCCGAGACGTGAAGCCGACCTTACTAAAGACTTTAGTAAGGATTTTAGCAACTCTTTGATCAATTGACCACCATTGTAGATTGTTCCTTAACTTCGGGTCATACATAATGATAATGGATAGGAATATTATGTATAGATTTAATATCTTGAACATAGTCTTTGACATGACTATTTGCACTTTAGTTGTTGCCAAATCAAAGTGGAATACTTGAAGAGGGTGGATGTTTAATATTTGTAAGTAGTTGCTAAAGCTAATCAAGTTCTCAAGATGTTAAAGATGTAGCCACATATTCTATCTCAATTGTAGATGCTGCTACACAATGTTGTTTCTTATTAGTCCATGAAATCAAACATCTACTGACAAAGAAATAATTGCACTTGTAGACACTATACGAGGAGTAATCCACAATGCTAGCATTGCCGCGGAAAAACAAAGGAGAAAGAAAGAGAAAATATTGCATGCGCGGAAATGTGGAAGTGGTTTATCAGCAACTATTACCGCGTTACTTACCGCCGTTATTACCATTTTTATTACCGCTAATCACCTATTCAAAAATAAAATTTCTCATTTGGGCCACCCAAAATTGGGTGGCCCAAATGCGCACCTTTATTTTCTACCTACATAAAACAATGAAACATCACACTATAAGAGGAGTAGTCTATAACCGCTAACATTGCCGCAGAAAAACAAAGGAAAATGGAAAGAAAAAAAAATGTGTACGCGGATATAACCGCGGCCCAAATTGCAGTAATAGTTTGAAAGCAATAATCGTGCTAATATCAGTGGTAATATAATCGTTGCTATTACCATGTCAGCTGTCGCTCGTATTACCACACTAACTACTGATAATAAACACCCATTCAAAAATAAAGGTGCTTTAGGCCACCCAAATTGGGTGGCCCAAATGAGCACTTTTATTTTTTACCTACACATAAAACGATGAAACATCAAATTTTTTTTGAAAGAGTAAGAATTGAAATTGAAGTTTCTTTATCTTGACAATCTAATGCGCGCAGAAGATCAACTATTTAAAAATCTTACAAATTAAATGTAAATAGTTGTATATACATTATGCCACATTTGGAATTTACGAAAGTTTGAACAAATATTTTTTTATCTAATCCTCCTCGTTCTCGTCAGCGTTCAGAGGCACACACGTTTGGTCACCTTTACTCTACATAAACCCAAACCAAATTAAACAATTATCAACAACTCAAAACAATCGATACAAAATTACTTGTTTAAACTTACTGCTTGTAGTGATCCAACTGCTCCATCAGATTGCTCGCGAGAGATGTGGTTGTTTTCGAACAACCATCTCCAAGTATCAAATTCTATATGTCGCTCCCGATACTTGACCATCTCTCTGGTTGGTCGAGTAAGAGTGACATTTTATTAAGTTTGGACTAACAGTAACCAATCATAAACTATGATCTTTATAATCACTGATTTCGGTTGTAATTTGATCAATCTTACATATTTATCCTTCCACGTTGCCTTGCCTCCCGAGCCATAGTGTGTGGTAGTCTGTATGGCACGAGATTTGCGCTATTGTTTTTAGGATGAGCCCATCGTAGCCTCATCGCTCTTTTCTTGCATTGCCCACTCCCACTCCAAATCTCCCATATTGCCACCATGATAGCTCTTGTCTCACTATGAAAATCTCTAAGTGTTTACCGCATTGTTTTACCGCATTTTGTAGAGAGAAGGTCCAAACTCAGCTAGAGAAAGAAGAGAGGAGGGCGGGGTTTTTTTCTATTTAAACTATTAGCACAATTTTTTTCCGCGGTTATTATCACATTTATTACCTCATCTATTATCGCTTTTATTACGGCATTTATTTTTGACAAACATATAAGGCTAAACTTTCAAATTCTGGCTTAAACATCTCTCTCCTCCCCCCCCCCCCCCCCCCCCTCTCAAATTTTGGTGTTTCCCTCCTCTCAATAAAACTTAAAGAATATTGTATAAAATTTTTAAATTTAAAAAGATAAGAGAAAGAGAGAGAGAGAGAGAGAGGGGGGGGGGGGAGGGAGGTGATAATAAGATACACTTGGTTACAACTAAAATAATCACTATTGATATAGCCGTTTTTTGGCTATCCAAAATTGCCATAGTGAGCTACCTCACCCTACCAAAATCACCTAAATACTGTGGCTATCCCTACCTTTTCATTGTACATAGGCGTGTGTGAGTTAGGGGACTTTCCTCGTATCTCCTTAAAAAACTCTCAGTTAGCTAGTCACTGGGCTAGTTGAGCCAACAAAATTAAAAAAATAAAAGCCAAGGTATATTATGGCCCTTTTGTGTACAAGTACTTCATTGTATATAGTGCCTAAGTACATGGAAATTTATTATAATTATTTTGGTATTTATTTAAATATTTATGTTTAGGTGTGTGTGATTATCCTAAGTATGGTATGTATATTTACTCACCATTAACATGACTTTCTTAACTATGTATTCTATAACAAAATCATTTCATGCAAGCTTCTTTTATTTTTGGTGTGAATCCACTCCAAGGAAAAACCTTAAAAAAACCTTCCACCATCAGTCATTGCCTTTCACTAAATTCCTATTTTTACAGGTATTTTTTATTACCTCTTGTAAATAAATATATATCAATAAAAACAAATGAGGGCCCTCCTCATTTTATTTCCAAATTTTTTATAGATTTATTTTTTACATATGTAGCTCACACTATTCTAGATTCCATGAATTGTTTATATATACTAGCTTGTTTTTTTCATCATATCCATATATTATATTTATGCATAATCCACAACCATGTATATTTTCAAACCCCTAAGAATCAATTAAGTCATGCTCTAATGCAATGAGGGACTCACCTTTGGAGTCTTATGCAAATTCAACAAGAACGGGGCCATTGAAGACTTTTTTTGTGAAGAAAATTGGCTTTTTGGTGGGAGTTTTTATATTCACTCCGAATTTGAAGCTGTGATTAGAAGACAAAATGTGGACCAAGAGCTAAATAATCATCTCAAAAATTTTGATAATTTCTGGAGCTACCACCAATGACGTATGGTTTTTTTATTGGACCCAGTCTGCTCACTTTTCACACAAGTAGTCCATAGTCTTCGCTCACCTCTTTCCTACTTCCACACACACACACACACTGATTCCTCTCCATCCCTCACTCATACCTGCAACTTTCATGGCTTCTTTCATCTTCTTCACCATTCCCATCTCTCCCTTACTCCATAGCTAAAAATTATCATCTCTACACACACATAGCTCAATTTCTCTCTCTAGAATCAAACTCATATTACCATAACCTCTTCATCCTTTCGCAAAAAGAGAAAAAATCAGAAAATAACCAAACTCAAGCTCTACAAAAGGAGGATTTTGATGATGGATAATTTAATTTTTCCATGGTCACAAGAAGTACACCGATAGAGTTCTACAACCGCTTCATTCACTAGAGGACATAGGTGGAAAATTCCCTTTTCATCTTGTGGTTTCCATTAAATTGCATATATTCTCATCCTTCTCTTACTTTTTATCATTATATAAATCATGTGATGCACCCTAAGTGCATATGCCATGTAGTTTTACCCCATCCTACTAACACTAACCACTAACATATTAACACAACATAGCCATTGACCTAACCTGAAAAGACACCTTACCTCAATCCTACATGTGCATAGTAACTCTCTCCTTCCTTAAAACTCTAATTTCACCTTATCTACCATCAATAATGCTCTCTTTTGAGCCCACATCCATGACTCAAGTAGACAAAGAAGGCCCGCAATGTTTTGATATCCAAAAAAAATCATAATGCTGATTTGTTAGCTTGTAAATTAGGAATTTTAATAATCTTAGTGAGAGGTCTCCAACCTATAAATAGGTCCCTTTCCTTCTTGTAAATAATCCCCCAATATCTCACATAGCACCCCAAAACTCTATGCATGAGGAGAGACTTAGGTGTAGCAATCACTTTGTGAGCTTCACTTTTGGTGTGAGAGAAACTTTCAAGCTACACATTGCAAGTGAGAGAGCGTGAGTTCAAAATCTCAAAACTACTATTGTAGATGTTCCTCCATCATCAATAAATTGAGGTTTGGTGGATCAAAGGTGTGATTCAATGTTCAAATTTGCATCCTTCCACTTGTGCAATACGATTTGGTGAATTCAAGGTGACTTGTGTATTTTAAGTCTCTATCATTTCATCTTGTTTGAGAAAGTGTTTTAGTGTGTTTTCATTGTCAATTTTGTGTCTATTGTAAGAGGGTATTGTGGTGAAAGGTCTCCAACACCCTAAGACAGTGTGTATGTGTTGGCAATGTTTAGCATTCACTAAGCATTGAGTTAACTTTGCAGAAGCTCTACGATAGCATCATAACGAACCATCTCCATTTGCAAGTCACAAAGAAGGTATTACACAAGTTCCATTCCTCTCTTTCTTCCCTTTTCTCTGACTCTCTCTTGCGCCATTTGGTGTGTGTCTTTGTGTGAGATTTCTTGTGTGCATTTTGATGCACCTCCTCTTGGTTGTGACAAAATCTCTCTTGTGTCCTAGTTTGCATCCCATAAATAGGTGGTGTCTCTATCTTGTTTGGGTTTGGATATGGGTTTGTTGTTGTGTTGTGCTTGTGGTCGCCCCCGCCCCACCAATTGAGTAGCACGGGATCCTTGAGGGGTGTTTAGAGGTCGGATCTCTTGTTACCTGCCCCAGACCACCTCAATTTTGGTGCCCCCATTGAGGAGGGCTTGTGTATGCTTTTGTGTAGGTTCAACCTTTAGAATATTCAAGTAGTTTGCATGAATCACAAGAATTTGTATAATCCTTTCATTCTCATTGCAAGACAAAGCTACAAATAATTGTTAGTACTAAGTTGAAATTTCAAGGAGTTTGGGCCCTCTTAGGTTGGCAGAGATAAACGCTTCAGTAAATCCTTTTATTTTAACTCTCATTAGATACGAACTTAGTTTGGACGTCTTTTTTTTTTTTTTTTTTGAGAATTAGGTCATGCATAGACCATGGATAATGGCCCATGAATAGAGTTTTTTCCCTTCTATTTCAGTCCACACATTAGAATAAATATTGCAATTAGTAGAAAAATCCATTTTCAGCAACTTATGGTGTTCATGTTTGGTGCTCAAAGAGTAGGAGAAATTCTTGCATCACCAAACCCTATCATCCTACCTCTTGTTGACTGTCATAGATCATTTGATGTGCATATTTTTATTTTGTTGTAGAATAAACTGCAATTAGAAAAATATTAGTATAAATCTTTTTAAGAAAGAAAAAAAGAAACAAATTTTCACATAGAAACTGTTTCAATGGAGGCCCAACGCCAAATGTTAGGATATCCTTTCTTTTTTAGAGAGCCTGGTGAGGATGCCGAGCTATTTCTAGCAAATTTCAAAATGAGTTGCCGCATAAAAAGAGTGATAGGAGATGGGGAACACTTAGAAATGTTTGAGGTAGTTCTGAGGAAGGATGCTAGCACTTGGTTTGACTCTCTATCTCAAGAGGTTAAGGAAAAGTATAACGAAGTCGTTGATCATTTCAAAAGATACTTCTTTGAACCCCAAAACACTTAAAATCTATGGCAAGACGTCGTTTCTCACAAGAAAAAACACTTAGATGACTACTACATATATAAACAAGAGTTTCTACGTCTCTAAGTTGTATGGGTGATAAATGTTGCTAACCCTGGTGATGGTGCAGAGTTTCTAAAGAAGGAGAGGTTCATAGACAGTCTCTTTCCCACACTCAAGATAAAAGTTGACGCATGTGCACCTGCTACCTTTGATGCCAACTCAATTAAGCACACGTCTAAGCGGACATGTGACAGGGGCTTAGGGAAACCTTGAAATTCTATCGAATTTTAGGTCAAAACTTGAAGCTATTTACACTAAAACTTGTGTAAATTTGTTTGTGTTTTCTTGAAGTCAAACTCAAAATCTAGTTGGTGGTTTAAATACACTCGACCCTTGTTTCTTTATAACATTGCTTGGGAATCATATGTGCATACTTGACAGCAATCCTATATGCCCTCTACAAACACTGCAAGGCGGCATCCGTTGATTTTGGAGGTGTCCGGACCTAGGAATCCTATGTGCATAGCGGATAACGATCCTAAATGACCCCCATGACCACACCCTCTACAAACACCATACGCCAACGTGCGGTGATTCCGGAGGTGCGCAGCTGCAGACACTTTCTCTCACTATGTGTCGCATGGTGTCAATCTCAAAATTTGGGGGTCTTTTGAGAGGTGGCCAACTTCCAAAGATCATTTCCCCACAAAATTATCTCGCGACATAAAACAAAAGCTAGATGAATCCCTCAAAGGGCCAAGGATCAATTGCCCCCACAAAAGTATCTTTCACCACTGTGACCTTGAGTCTAAACAGCCACAAGGGCGAGAACCCGAGTTTCACCTATTCCCAATGCTAGCATCAATATTCTCCTTGACATAATGTTTCATTGGGAGATATTTGTTTAGATCTACAGTTTGGTAATGCTCTTGTAATGGTGGCATGCTTACTGTCAAGCCGAGGTGCATGTGTTCCGCTTGACATCGATGAGTCATTTATCACAGATTATGTGCTACCCTTACTTCACCCTAAAAGGCAAAGTCGAGAGGAGGCCTCTACCTACTTTGATATTGATAATGAGAGTGGAATTACATTGCATGTAACCCCCTCTGACGACTAATGAGGATCCACTCCTCTCCTCTGACATTGACATCGCTTTCATCTTTTTTTCATTTTTTGTGTCATTTTTTAGATAAATATGTATCAAGGATGCTTCTTATCTCATTCTAGTTCATGAGGTTCTTCTGGTCATTTAGAGTTGTGGATGGAATTATTTTGTTGTGTGTATTGATTGGCTTCACTTTTGCTTGTTTAGTGAAAGTGCATTGTTGGTCTATATAGAGCAGTCGATTTGAAGGGTAGATGACTGGATATGATCCCTTTCCAACCACAAGAAAAGTGTTCGTGTAAATTCATGTGCACATTCATAGATAAATCCATGTGCTCTCTAAATTATTTTCTTGGAATTTTTATTCGCTTGAAACATATTGCTCGGGCTATGGTAAGACTCCTAAATAGCATCTCCCATGACCACTACCCTTGCAGACTACTCACCACATTTCCTCCGCTTCTCCCTTTACCCTTTCCAAAAACTTGACCAAGTTTTCACCATTCCCCACCTTTCCCTTCTCCCCCTTTCGGGGAGTGAGGGAGGATGGAGCCACAAGAGTCTTTGCACAATGGTTTGTTCACAATTTTCTCCTCTGATGAACCACTCCCATGTTAGCTTTCTTTGTTCACTCATAATTAGACAAATGCCCCAAATACTCATGCTCAATATAGGCCTTTGTATAGTGACTCCTCCATTGCCTCAACATTAGCTACCTTTCCTAGAGAAAGTACCTTCATCAACAGAGGACATCTACATCAATTTCCTCAACATACCTCGTATGCTACGATTATGATGCATCCCCCTCCCAACCCTCGTCCTAGCTCACCTGCTATGCTGGAACACATTCAACCTCTTGATATAGAGGGTAAGTCAAATCTCCATCAACCTCAAGCAATCTTTGAGAACTTTATTCTCAATCAAAAAAATATAGATAAGGACAATGGACTGAATGGTGATAGACCTCAGGTAGGAGACAAAGTTGAATAGAATATTGTTGTAGAAGTTCATCTTATTGAAGATCAGGGTTCCCTCCACATGAAGGAAACAAAAGCCTCTTAGGACCCCTACCTTGATGAGGATGGTGTTACTAACCCCATAAAAGAGCTAGAAATGTGGCATAACCAGCTGCAAGGTAGAGTAGTCATTGGGCTTGGCCATGGCACTCCATGCTGAGGGGGTGCACCTTTAAGAAACTATTCATATAGTGTGTGCTCAAAGGGTATTAAAAAACCCATTTAGTTACATGCTTAAGGTAATAAAATAACCGCTTTTCCTTCAAAAACTTATTGGTTTGTCTCTCAAATCAATTAAAAAACCCCTTTTGTTAATATAATCCTGTTAAAATTATAAAATTTTGGCAATGAGAAAACCCATTCATTTGAACTCACGTTGTAACTTACATGTCTAGGAGGTGAACCCCTCGAGCCTCCATGGAGACTCTGAAGAATTGGATTGCTCAGCAATGGACCAATAAAAATATTAATGTCTCCCTGAGCCTCCATGGAGACTCACGTGGTAACTTACATGTCTAAGAGTTGAACCCCCCAAGCCTCCATGGAGACTCTAGCTGAAAAATTGGATTGCTCAGCAATGGACCAATAAACATCTTAATGTCTCACAAGTGCAATACTTACGCAGCAACTACTGTCTGCTACCCTGAAACTTCTGGGAAATGGGAAATGGATAATTAGCAACACTCCTATAACTATTTTTAACTAGCACCGTGACTTCAATCCAAAGGCCCTAAACCCACACTGTGACTTTAATCCAAAGGCCCTAAACCCACACGGGTTCTAGTGTGTGTTCATTTTCTAGACCTTCCTATTGAACTCTACCCATAGTTGAAAAATGTAGGAAGCTAGGTTTGTAAAGTGTTAGGGCAGAGGGAAAGAGGCATCATGAACCCTAAGCGGTACCTAGATCTACTCATTGAAGATGATATGTACAGAAAGAATTAAAGTATGAAGTCCCTATTGAGGACTCTATAGGGAAATTTCTGCATCTCCAAAGAGTGGCATATAAGAATCTACCAAATGCATACACTTTAGATTGTCTTATCAAAGGAATTCCCTAAATTGAAACATATTACTACCCAAGAGGAGGCAACTCATGATCACGACAACAATGAAGGCTTCTAGTCTGTCCCAAAGAGGAATGCAACTAAAGGATGGAATAACTTTAGAGAAAACCCTTCTTAAAATAAGTTCAATTAAAATCCTCCTCTCCAAAATGTGTATGACCCCTTGAGTTATAATCTACTAGAGGATCAGGAAGAAGAGCATGAGCCTAACCTTGGAGGGGACACAGAGAACTCATCCCAGAATAAATGAGAACCCAAGTAGAGAAGAGGATGCAAGCGAGGATACCCCCTCAAGCCCTAAGCAGAGGAATAGATGCATGCCATCCATGTCCTCATTAGATAATGAAAAAGAATCCATTCCCCCTACCCAACCACCCCACTTAATTCTCAAGGACAATGCCTCTTTTGAAGAAGACTTGGAAGCTCAAGAGTATGATGAAAAGGGTAAGCTTGACAATTCCCCTACTCTTCAGTTGATATCATCATGAAACAAGATGAGGAAGAAAGGCTACCAATGCCCTTGAATTTCAAAGAAAAGAGGAAAAATGAGTCCTCAAAAACGCCCTAAAAGAGCTTCTATGTCCTCTATCAAACCCCTCAAAAACAGTGGAAAATGATTTATACACCTATAAAAGGGTTTTTCCTTGATTGCAAAGGATTCACAGATCCTGTAAGGTCTCATGTATTGAAATAGTGGATTAGGGAATCTAGCCTCGAGCCTTACTTTATTTAAGTGTGTAGGAGCTTAGATTATTTGGACATTATTTGAAGACAAACCTAACTTGATTAGGGACTGGCCTTAATTGGTACAACACTGACATGGTAAAGGCAAAGGAGGAGTAGCTATTGGAATCTTAGATCAACCCAATGCACTGGTTTCCACTTTCTATAAATCTACAATTAATTATAGGTTTGCTATCACTATAAAGAGTCCTTTTAATTATTCAATGGTGTCTTTTTATGCTCCTAATTCTATATCAGACAGGAGTGCAGTTTGGTTTGAGATTGCCAATTTGCCTAAGCCTTGTATTCTTGCAAGAGACTTTAACATGGTAGAAAATTTAGATGAAAGATGGAACAATTTGGGACAAACCATAGGTGGTGCAAAAAAATTTATGTGGGATGGTATGATGGATAAGTAGATCTCATTGGACATCTCCCAAGAAACTTGCTTCAATTGGTCCAACAAATAGCAAGGTAATTGGTACAAATCAACAAGACTTAATAGCATATATATGAATGCGGATATATTACAGGACTTTTGGCAAGTGAGCTATTGGATTGATAAGTCTTTGCTCATGTCACATCATTCACTTGTCTTTCTTGATTTCATTAAACAAGCACATATGTACAAGGTTGGATGGCCTCACATAGATCAATCTTTACTTCCCATTCAATGTGTTAAGCTTAAGGTAAAATAATTTTTGATAGTGCCTCTAGTTCTCATTGAAGAAGCACATATGTACAAGGTTGAATGGCCTCACATTGATTAGTCTTTACTTCCCATTCAATGTGTGACCTTAAGGTAAAAGAACTTTTTGAGAGTGCTTTTAGTTCTCATTCTTCATTCTTCATATGTACAAGGCTTTATGGCATCACATTGATCATTCTTTACTTCCCATTCAATGTGTTAGTCTTAAGATAAAACAACTTTTTGACAGTGCTTTTAGTTCACATTAAAGAAGCCCATATGTACAAGGCTGGATGTCCTCACATTGATCAATCTTTACTTCCCATTCAATGTTTAAGCTTAAGGTAGACGAGCTTTTTTAAAAATCTTTTAGACTTTCTCATTCTTCATCTTTCAAAGCTTGGGACTTAGCAGTCAAAATACTCAAGAGGCCCTAATTGATTTTAAGTATAGGGAAAGGGATATAAGACAACATAGAAGAATGATGATTATATATTTTAAAAAAATGACCTAGAGTCAAAAACCCAGCCTAATAGTCCTGCTTCCCCTACCCTTATGGAGTTACAAGAAGATATCAGAAAAGAGGATCTCCTCATTGCCAAGTCTTTTTTGAGCTGGACGAGAGATTTTTGGGCAGGGAAAATTGATTTCCTTGACTCAAATATGTTGAAGATTCTCAAAAGGAAAAAATTGAAATACTTTATACCCTTTCTGAAAAATCAGAAGGGGAAAATTGTCAACTCTCACAAAGAAAATATGGACGCGGTTAGAGACTATTATGTTGACCTTTTCTCATCTCCCCCTAAAAGAGGGGTTGATCCATTGAATGCTAGAGCTACTATAGCCAGAATCAAGATGTGACTATATCTAGATGCGATTGATAAAAACATTGCCGATCAGTCATGGTCATAGATTCGAATGCATTTTGAATGGGATTTGTGATGTGATGTCCTGTGATGTCCTATGATGTGACTATCGTTGGTACATGTGCTGGATGTGTTGGTCCTAGTGAGTCGGTACTAAGAGTCCGTGTTTGCTAACACAGTTTATGGCCTCTGTCTATTTTACAGGCGTAATCAAGGGCAATAACAATTCTTTCAAGAGGGGGGTATGTCACAAACCGTTCATGTGTCATGCCCGGACACACTTAGCAAGCTACAGGCCTGGGAAAATGTAGCAGGCTGACGTGGAAGATTTTCAAAAATCCCGCTTTTTGTGTTGCACTGCTGACGTAGTAAAGATGTACCAAAACATTTCTTTTGGCACTAAAGAAAACTTACGCTGGGTGGAATTGAGAAGCTTTTGGAAATATTGATGTATTTTTACAAGATTTTAAAAGAGAATCTTTCGGGACTCTCCTTTTTGGGCATCCCTTGTAACCTCTAAAACACGTGGGCCGCCGGGCCCTCACTTCGCAGAGCATCTGGACACACAGTCTGAGAGTGAGAACCCTCCCACCCTCTTGTACTTTGAACACAGATCAATACAAAAATACATACCAAAAGGGCCCCCAATCTTTTGGGCCAGCATCTTTAGGCACGGAACTCCACCGGGCCATGTCGAATCAATTGTGAACTGTAAAGTGTTTGGAAATGAATCTTTGTTGTGTCGCGGTAGAATCTTGACTTGGACTGTCCAAGTTTGTTACACTCCCACCTATCACCTTTTTTTTCATGTACAATGCTTTCGTGTTGTCAGCATTGCAGTAAAAGAGTAGGTATCTTTTGTGAAATGTGTAAAGTGCAAGCTAACTTGTCATTTTCAACAAACTACATGCACTGAATGTAGTACAATAAAAGACAAAGTACATGACACTTTTTGCTAAAACCTGGCCCTTTTGGATTAAAAACTTGCAAAAAGGCAGAAGAGCAAGTTCAAATTGTCTTCATAAGAAAAACGATGGAAATGTGCTACTAAGTGCCAATCATAGGATAGCAGATGCCATGTGGTGGCTCCCCTGCTAGCCAATGTAACTATGACTCTCAAAAGCTAAAGCTATCATGGCTCGCCACGAGGATGACAGGAATTTGTAATTGTTTGATTTTGTTAATATAATTTACTTGCAATTGTGAGTTTTTGGGGCGTGAAAAGAGGATAGTAGATGTCATGGTCAATTCCAACAATTCAGGGCATGGTCACTCAAGGCTTCTTTATCACTAAGCCTCGACATTTACTGAAAACAGTGTAGAGCATCCACCTTTGACAACAGGAAGAGATAGAAAGGTCAAGGCGGAGGCAAGAGAGAGACAACAAGCACTGACGGGAGTAGACAGTAATAGTTTTGTGACTACCTAAATAGGCATAGTGGTGTACGAAGACGGTGAGAAACTATGGAAAGCTGGTTGATGATGGTCGAGCAAGATGAGCTGTATGTGGATCAAGGAGTGTTGGTGAAGGATGAGGAGACTTGTGACGTTGCGAGTCTCATATCGCTTTTTGCTGCAGCCGATCATGAATGATCTAGCAGGCTAGGGGATGGGCAAATTATGTCAGGAGTTTTTTGGAGCAAGGGATTTCCCATATGTACATACACATGCATGGTGCATCAAATAAAGAATTTCCCATTTTCCAGAGCCAGGTGGTTACGTGGGGCCCACATGTATACAGGTAGGACAGGGTGTACATACTGCATCGATTTTCACTATTATCAGTACCAGTGTGTTTTTTCTACAATAAGGAGGAGTTGGTAGCACGTAAAACTTATCGAGGAAGCTATCCGTGGGCCGACGACATGAGGTAAGAAGGTGCGTCAGATGGCATCGAGTGGCGTCAGGAGGCCGAACGGGGTCAATATTTGCACGTGGATGAATACGAACACAACGTGGGTGTTTTCTTGTGAGAGTTATGCAGAAAGGTCATCATTAGGACCACTTTTTGGGGCCACTTCACGTGGTTGCGAGACGCATTATTGAAAATAAACGAGTAACAGGTGTGCGGATGATGGAAAAAGGTGACAACTATGCACTGCGAGGTCAATTTTTGGCATGTTCGAGGTCTATTTGAGGTCATCTAAAAAGCCAAGGGTGCCCAACAAATAAAGCTAAGTGTGGGAACTGAAAAACAAGAGAGAATACGAGAAAAAACATAGAGAAGAGAGGAGGAACAGCTGCAAGTATGTTTTTGCTATTTTTGGAGCATTTTTTGGCCCTAAACTGCTCATCCGAGGTCCATAGGGGTGCATAGTGTAGGTGGGCCCCACCATGAGGCCCTATGGGTGGCTCCTGCGGGGTATCTCAACTTGTCTGTCTTGGCATTTAGAAAGCATCTTTAGGTTGGTCCCATCACATGCAAGTGACCTTGAACACTCATTGCTCTTCTAGAATATGAGTAGGGGCAAAATAAGATATCACCCTCTTGATTTACTTGATTTACAGTTCCCTTTTGCTGTGAATCTGATAGATTTACACTATTTTGACCATAACTTTTTACCTGTAGCTCGGAATGACATGCTTCAAAAGGCAAATTTGACCTTCTCAACATGTTTGATATGAATTTGGACTATTCTTCACGCCCATGCAGCAAGGAATCCGGTTTGGAAGGTCCACACTAGGCTAGGGAACCTTTGCTTCAAGTCTTCTTGTATGGGCCCTTTGCTTGTATGCATCCAAGGGGAATCATGCTTTTTCAAAAGGGTATGATGCTTAAACAAATAGAGGAGGGCCCAATATTATTTGCTTGTGAAAAGAATATAAAAGTTGAGTCTTTTTGAAAGGAGAAAAACTATATATATATTCTTAAGAGATATTGGGCCACCTATGTAGGGGGCATAGAAGACTTGTAGAGATGGACCATAATCTTTGGTAAAGACAAGTGGAGAGTTGATTTTCCATGGTAATTTATCTATATGGGATGGAAGATGGATATATTATTTTTCTACTACTAATTTACAAGAGGTAAGAAAGTTTGGGGGTAGATAGTTGGTTATTGTATGCTTAATTTTATTTACAAAGCAAAAAAGAAAAGGGTGGTAATATAAATATATGACTAAGGTGACATTTTTGGGAAAAGTACAATGTATGTGTCGCCACAAGGTTAAACGAAGAGGGGGGATTTACTCTAGATAACTTAATAGCGTAGAAAAATATATACACATATGAGGAAGAGGACGTTGAGTAGGCTAGAAAATGTTGCAAAAAGATGGTTACCATTTTATGCCACTCATATTAGCCCTCCCCCAAGCCTAGAGATATTCATATCTTAAGGAGGACGGTGTTGCTTCTTTCTCTTCTTCTTTTTTTTTCTTTTTCCTTTTTTTTTTAAAAAAATAGGAGGAGCGACATGCACTCTTTTACTCCATTAGACCTGCTTTTCATTACCTCAATCCCATAAATCGGAGATGGGAGGGTTGCCTTGGGTATGTTCAGATTCCGAGGCTGGTTCTTTTTTGCACATCAAAGCTTTAAAAATAGGTGGAGCATTTGCCAAGCCGAAGGGAGCAATGCCAATTTGGAGCTTAGACGATGTAGGTAGATGACTTCCTATCAACGGATTGATACGTTGAAAGTAGGGATTTAATTTCCATCCATTGACTCTGGTCTTGTGGAGTTTTCCTGATAAATCTGCTAATCTATAATTGCCATTCCCAAACTTTGTTTTTATCATGAAAGGTCCCTCCCATCTTTGCAAAAACGTTTTGTCAAGTCGGTTATCATAGGGATTAACCAACATACCTTCCTTCAATCCTTTCCCCTTGAGCTTCTTGTTGATTTTGTCCCTTTGGCTTGTCGCTTTGGTGATGTAGTGATCAATGGACTCTTCTCTATCTAGCTCAAGTCGTTGGAGATCTAAGATCCTTTCATGTAGAACATCTTTTGGTTTTTTTGCCACTCTTGCAAGAACGCGCAAGCTTCCGAGCTCTACCTCAATGGGGAGAAGTGCCTCCTGTCCATAAACTAGATGAAAAGGGGTGAATTGGGTAGATACCTTGAAAGATGTCCTATACGCCCAAAGAGCAGCCGTCAAATGGCAATCCCAATCATTAGGCCGCTCCACAACCTACTTAGAAATGATCTTACATATCATTCCATTCACTTTTTCCACCAATCCATTGCATTGAGGATAGTAGGGTGTGGAATGCAGGTGTTTCACTTTTAACCTCCTCAAGAGATCATTCAGAAGGTAAGCCCTAAAACCCAAGCCTCAATCTGATAAGATTTCTAGGGGTGTTCCAAACCTACTACAAATATGAACAAAAATAAACTTTGATACCTCTTCAGCTGTGATTCGGGTTGTGCTTGTTGCTTCCGCCCATCGTGTCATGTAGTCAACACCCATGATGATGAAAACCTTCCCTGTAGAAGTACGAGGTAGGGGACCTATTGCATCCACACCCCACTTTTCAAAAGGGCCATAAGATATTATTGGGACTCGAGGCTCATATGTTAGTCGTCTATCCCCAACAATTTGGCATTGCTTACATGCCTTACACCAATGTTGGACATCACGATGTAAGCTCGGCCAAATAAACCGTGCTTGTAAAATCTTCCTACTTGTAATATCTTGATAAAAGTGTCCACCACAGACATCATCATGACATGAAAGAAGAATTTCCTCTATCTCTTGCACACCTGGTACTCTCCTCAAGACCAAATCTTCCCCTTTGTGATATAAATCGTCCCCAATCAACTAGTAAGGTGTGGCCTTCTTAACTAGTCTATGTCTTTGCACCTTGTCTAAGTGTTTGGGAGACTCACCTGCTTGTAGAAATAAAATAATTTCTTTTAGCTCCTCTTGACCTTGATATTTGGGTTCATATAGTTTCACACCTCTTACCACCATTTGAAGTTTTTCATTTGCGAGTAAGTCTGCATCCTTGTTATGAGTTCTCACAGTGTGTTGTACCTGTATTGCTTTAAAACCCTTCATCAAAGCTCTTATACTACTAAGCCACTCAAACAATGTACAATTCTTGCACCTCCAAGTCCCTTGGATTTGCCTGACCACTAGCAAAGAATCACCTTTTATAATAAGTCTTTGTATGCCTAATTCTTTGCATTCTTCTA
Source organism: Adiantum capillus-veneris (assembly GCF_014529385.1). Lineage (NCBI taxonomy): Eukaryota > Viridiplantae > Streptophyta > Polypodiopsida > Polypodiales > Pteridaceae > Adiantum > Adiantum capillus-veneris. The sequence continues at coordinate 103,393,468 of NC_140951.1, forward strand.
ACCCAAGGGTTAGAGCAGCATACTCAGCCTCATTGTTAGAGTGAACATTGGGTAGAGTGATACCTTTTCTAACCATTACCTCCTTTTGTGGGTTCAAAATGATGATCCCCCGTGCTGCTTTGTCTTGTTGGTGTTGATAAGCTCCGTCAAAGCATAAAGTATGGGCATTATCAATCTCCTTTACTTTGAACTGTTTTGAGCCTTCCTCTCTTTGTAGTCGTGATCCTTCCCTTTCTCTCACTTTGTAGGTGAGAATGTCTGCAAGTCCTGCTCTTTATCTTCTACAAGGAAAGTGTATTCAAATTCTTGGAGTTCAAGCACCCACTTTGCTATTCTAGATGAGGGGCCCATGTGTTGTACTACTTATGGTAGATTGTGCTCTAAGGTGAGAAAAACAAATGGCACAGGGAGAAGATACGATCGAAACTTCCTTACCGCAAACAAGATTGCAAAGACCACTTTCTTCATTTTAGTGTATCCCTTCTCGGTCGGAGTCATCACCTTGCTTGCAAAATAGATCGGCCTCATGTATGATATTTTAGGATCTTTTTGCATCAAAACAACACCAATTGCTTTGAAACCTACACTTGGAGTGACATAGTAGCTCTCCTTTGGATCTGGTGGCATTAGGATTGGGAGAGAGCTAAGAATGCCCTTCACTTCCTCAAAACATTTTGCATGTTCCCTCCCCATTCAAATGTAGATTGGTTTGGCAACCTATGCAAAGGGGCGATGGCTTCTGCTAGGAGATGGATGACGCGAGATATCTACCTCACTTTGTGATTGAAGGTCATTAGCTGCTTAGTTGTTGTTGGTGGAGATAATGACAAAAGGGCCTCCACTTTAGAGGGAACCACTTGAATTCCTTGTGAAGAAACCACATGGCCTAGCAAAACCACCTGAGATTCACCGATATGACACTTCTCTGGGTTGAGTTGTCCCCCAAATTGATGGAACCTCTTAAGCCCCTCTTCAACCTTTTGGCAGTAAAGTGATCTACAACTATACATACAGAAATCATCCATAAAGACTCTTATAGATTTTGCAAAGAATGGCTGAAATACAAATTTGTGAATCTCATGAAGGTGCTAGGAGCATTGGTAAGCCCAAAAGGCATTACTCTGAATGCAAAACATCCCCAAGGTGTGATGAAGGTGGTTTTTGGTTGGTCCTCTTCTGCTTTTCTAATTTGAAAATATCCTGAATACCCATCACACACAGTGTAGCATTCATGACCTACTACTTCATTCAAAATTTCATCTTGGAAAGGGAGAGGGAAGTGGTCCCTCTTTGTCGCAGCATTGAGGGTTTTGTAATCCACGCAGAACCTCCACTTACCATTCTTCTTGGGAGTGACTATAATAGGTGATACCCATTCGGAGTTGGATACTGGATAGATGAATCCAGCCTTCAAGAGTTGATTCACTTCTTGTAGGAGGGCCTTTTGTTGCACAGATCCTAGTCGCGTTAACTTTTGAGCCACGGGTTTGGTCCCTGGTTTCAATTCAATTCGATGCTCTATTACATCTATACCTCTTATTTGTGAGTAGTCAGTGATAAAAAAATTGGGATACCTCCTTAACATATTGATGTAGGACCTCTTCTCCTCACAAGTAAGATCTTTTGCAAGCATCTTCTCAAATCCTTCTTCAAGGTGGTGGCATTTTTCATCCCCTCGTGTGTGATTGTCTGTTGGCTTTTCTTCTACGGAAACATCTTGGGTGTTGGCGTTAAATACAATTCCCATTACCTCCAAAGAAGACTCCTCTTCACTGGTTGATGCACTAGTTGATGCTTCCTCATCAACCGTGGTTTCATAGTTGATATCTAGTTGCTTTCCTTCTCGTCAATCATACACCACCGGTTGACCCTTCTTAAGAATCAAACGACCACTTCCCCATTTTTTATCTGCATTCACAGCAATGAGCCAAGGCCTCCCTGTTGGGATTAAAGCCCAAGTGGCCTCTTATGCGGATATGGCCGCCCGCCCGCCTAACTCACTTACCTCTAACTCTTTGTATATACTAACATATTCTTTGTGAAGACTAAAGAATTGGGAGATAACCCTTCTAACAGATCTCTGCGTACTGTACTGTGTAAGCTCACTGTGTGTGTGTGAGAGAGAGTCGACCCACGCTCCGCTCCGCGACTTCAATTGGTATCAGAGCCTTGGTTCAGTGCGGATTTGCGCAATCGCGCGTGCGCGCACTTTTCCGGCAGATTCTGGATCCGGAGTTCGAAAATTCACACTCGGCGTTCTGGGAGCGTTTCCATTAGGCGACCTGGGGTTTTACCCCCCTTTCGAAGCCGTTTATGCCCTCAGAATTTCGTTTTGAGCACTACAGCAGAAGATAGATTTCAGCCGCAAAGAAATCCGTCTTGTGTAGATTGGCAAGTAGGAGGTGGTCGACATCAATATCGACATCGACATACATCACTTATTCGTCTTCAGAGCATCATCTATAGACCAGGTACACATATATATCATCAGATATATATATTGCAGTCTGCATTGCTACTTCTTGTGCTTGCCAGGTTCCAGGGGAGGTGTGGCCATACGACGGCTTGACACCACTGGCATGTATTGCAGATTGATGTACTGTGATTGTGGGTCTGCTAGTTGTGAGTCACGCTAGCAGACAGACCGCCGCAGCGGTCATAGGACAGTGATTGGTCTATTGTAGGATGTATGCTAGTTCTGAGCAGTTTGCTGAGCCATCTGAGAGGGTCGTGTGTGAGGTTTTTTGAAGCCAAGCACTGGGGGCTGGGTTACCCAGTGTGAGGTGGATTAGGTTGCTGGAGTTCCCCTCTACACGCATCCTCTTCGGCGACTTTTATCCCTTAGGATGTATGACTTTGTGTAGACACTGGATTGCATCTTATGCGTCAGGCCGTTGAGGCATTGTTCAGGGCTCAGTCTTGAGACAGATACAGGTTCTGTCATCGCCCAGAGAGGAGACAGTGTATGCTTACAGGACAGCATATTACAGGGATTTTTTAGATTTGTCATTGGTCAGCTATTTATGATTGTTTCTTGAGCTATCTTTTGGTTCCCAGAGCTCAGTTTACAGGGGAGACTCTGTCAAAAATTTTCAAAAATACTGACAGTTCCTGAGGAGAGGTGTTCAGCTTGTTGATTACAGCTTGTTTACTGTGTACAGAGGCCAGTTTACAGGGGAAACTCTGTCGGATTTTTCTCAGGAGTTAACAGTTTGGCAGATATGGCATCTTCTCACAGTGAGACTCTTTACAACATAAAGAAGCTGGATGGCACAAACTTTCCATTCTGGAAGAAGCAGATTTGGCAGGTTTTGGTGCAGAAAAAACAAGTGAAGCCACTGAAGCTCAAAGGGGAGAGACCAGAATTTATGGCTCAAGATGAGTGGGAAGAGCTTGACGAGTTAGCTTGTTCCACAATCATGCTGACACTGGCAGAAAATGTTTACTTCAACGTAGCAGAAGAGACTACAGCGTATGGCGTATGGCAAAAGCTATGTGATATGTACGAGAAACAAAGTGCTGCTTCTCAGATTTACTGGCTCAAGAAATTGGTGGATTTGAAGATGAAGGAAGGGACAGCCATGTCAAATCATCTGAATGAATTTCACTCAATTTTCAGCCAGTTAACAGCACAAGAGATAGTCTTTCCAGATTCAGTGAAGGCTATGTTTCTCTTAATCACTTTGCCAGACAGTTGGGATACTTTTCGTACAGCGTTAAGTAATTCTGTCGCGCCAGAAGGTCTTACAAGTGCCAATGTAGAAGGCAGCTTGCTCACAGAGGAAGTGAACAGGAAGAACATTGACAAAGGCAAAGGCAATAGTGCTTTGGTCGTTCGAGGGAGACAACAGTTTAAAGAGAAGAAGGGTAAGAAGGCACAAAACCGAAGTAAGTCTCGTGATTCAAAGTCAAAGGATGACATAGAATGCTACCATTGTGGCAAGAAGGGTCACATGAAGCGAGACTGTACGAAGTGGAAACAAGAAAAAGGCAAAACAAAGAGTTCTGAGCAAGATGAAAAGAAGAGTTCAGTGAAGATTGAAGAGGTGAATGTCACAGGATCTGGTTCAGACAGTGATTCTGGTATAGCAGGTGGTGACATCTTCCTTACAAGCAATCTTGATTCTGTTTTCTTGACTGCAGAGGATGGACATGCTATGAGTGATTGGATTATCGACTCAGGGGCATCTTTACATGTTTCTCCGCACAAAGAGTGGTTTACATCATATGTGGCTACTAAAGATTATGTCAGACTTGGCAATGAGCAGGTTTGTGACATACTTGGAGTGGGAGATGTGCAGTTGAAGTTTCAGAATGGCTCTTCTTTATGGCTCAAGAATGTCAGACATGTTCCAGCAATCCGAAAGAGCTTGATTAGTACAGGGAAGTTGGATGATGCGGGTTATGTGACAGTTTTTGGGAACAGCGCTTGGAAGATCTCCAAAGGTTCGATGACTGTAGCACATGGCAGCAAGTCAGGAACTCTGTACACTTTACATGTTTCAGAGGTTAAAAACCATGTAATTAATGTGATTGAGCAGCCAAGTGTGTCACTGTGGCATCGTAGGTTGGGACATATGTCAAAAAGAGGAATGGAAATACTTTCTCATTATGGTTATTTGCCTGGCTTTTCATTTCAAGATTTCGAGTTTTGTGAGCATTGTGTTTATGGTAAGCAAACAGAGGAACCGCACAGATCAAAGAGGAATCGTAGGGACGAACGGTTAGCTCTTGTACACAGTGACCTATGCGGACCAATGCCTAGTTTGTCACTAGGGGGAGCAGCGTACTTTTGTACGTTCATAGATGACTATTCTCGCAAAGTATGGGTTTACTTCTTGAAGCACAAGGATGAGGTGCTCAAGGTCTTTAAGACATTCTTGCAGCTGGTGGAGAATCAGAGTGGTCAGAAGCTGAAGTGCTTGAGAACTGACAATGGTGGAGAGTACGTTTCCAAAGCTTTTCAAGACTTTTGTGAAGCAAAAGGGATTAAGCGGGAACTTACTGCACCATATAATCCTTCACAGAATGGGGTTGCAGAACGTATGAATAGGACCATACAAGAGAAGGTCAGAAGCATGTTGTCAAATGCTGAGTTGCCTGATGGATTTTGGGCGGAAGCAGTGGCTACAACAGTCCATTTGATCAACAGGTCTCCTAGTAGGGTTCTGGATAAGAGTGCAGTGGCCGAGATGCTATGGACAGGCAAGGCACCTTCGTATAAGCATCTCAGAGTCTTTGGTTGTGAAGCTTATAGCCATATTCCTAAGGAGTTCAGAAATAAGTTAGAACCAAAGAGCAAGAAGTGTATATTTCTTGGCTACGGAGAATCGGGCGAGATGGGTTACCGGCTTTGGGATCCTGAGTCCAGAAAGCTTATTCGTAGCAATGATGTGCATTTCAATGAAGCCAAGTTTCACGCTAAGCCAGAGAAGACAGAGGAGATCAGAAGAGTTGTCTTCAGGGAAGATGGACCTAGTGCTAGCACATCAAGACAGCATGGTCAGGCTCAGGAACAGCCTATAGTGGCTAGAGAGGCAGAATCAGTTGTGGTGAGACGTTCTGAGCGTGTCTCCAAACCACCTGATCGTTATGTGCCATCTCTAAATTATGTCATGCTCACAGATTGCGGAGAACCATCTTGTTACAAGGAAGCATTACAAGTGGTTGACTCGAAAAAATGGCAGTTGGCCATGCAGTCAGAGATGACAGCTCTGCATAAAAACCAGACATGGAAGTTGGTTAAATTACCACAGGGCAAAAAGGCTCTACCTTGTAAATGGGTTTACAGGTATAAGATCACCGCTCATGATAGTCAGCCAAAGTACAAAGCAAGGCTTGTTGCTAAGGGCTTTAATCAAGAACAAGGCATTGACTTTGATGAAGTCTTCTCTCCAGTGGTCAAGATGACTACATTGAGATGATTTCTTGCATTGGTTGCCATATTGGATTTGGTGTTGCACCAAATGGATGTCAAGACAGCGTTCTTGCATGGTGATTTAGATGTGGAAATTTACATGCAGCAGCCAGAAGGGTTTGTTGAGAAAGGCATGGAACATTTGGTATGCCAGTTGTTAAAGAGTTTGTATAGCTTAAAACAATCACCGAGGGCATGGTACCATAAGTTCCACCAGTTTATGCTTTCTCAAGGCTACAAACGTAGTGAGTTCGATCACTGTCTATATACAAAGAAGGCTAAGGATGGCAGTTGGCTGATTCTTATTTTGTATGTGGATGACATGTTGATTGCTGGCAAACACTTGGAAGAAATTTCAGCTTTGAAGTCAAAGATGGCAAAATCGTTTGACATGAAAGACATGGGTGAGGCAAGTCATATACTTGGTATGCGCATTGAGAGAGACAGATCAAAGAAGTTGATTTGGTTATCTCAAACAGAGTATATTGACAAGGTTTTGCAACGTTTCAATATGGAGAAGGGAAAGGCATTGAGTGTTCCATTGCCACCATATGTGAAACTTAACAAACAAGATTGTCCTGTGTCTGAGGAAGAAAAGGCTGAAATGGATAAGATTCCATATGCGTCTGCAGTGGGTAGTTTGATGTATGCAATGATTGCTACACGTCCGGATATTGCATTTGCAGTGGGAGTGGTTAGCAGATATATGTCAAATCCCGGCAAGAAACATTGGGAGGCAGTGAAAGGTATCATGAGATACTTAAAACATACAAAGAGTATGCGCATATGCTATGGTAGTCAGGATTTGAGTGTCAGAGGATACACTGACTCAGATTATGCAGGAGACTTGGATAAGAGGAGATCTACATCAGGCTATGTCTTTACATTGGCTGGAGGTGCCATATCATGGCGATCTCGATTACAAGATTGTGTTACGCAGTCTACTACAGAAGCTGAGTATGTTGCAGCAAATGAGGCATGCAAAGAAGCTATTTGGCTTGGTAGATTGGTTGTAGACTTGGGAATCAATGCAGATATGCCAGAGTTATATTGTGATAGTCAAAGTGCTATACAATTGGCAAAGAATCCAGTGTTCCATTCGAAGACTAAGCATATTGATGTGAAGTATCACTTCATTAGGGAAGTACTTGAAGACAAGAAGATACAACTGCTGAAGATCCACACCAAGGACAATCCTGCTGATCTACTCACAAAGGGACTTCCAGGAGAGGGCTTTGTGCATTGTCGTGAGTTATTGGGCATTGGATAGATGGCAGCCATGTAAATCTTTGTACATTTATGTTCATAGATTTACAGTTACTTAAAGTGCCACATTGGACTTTAAGTGGGAGGTTGTTGGGATTAAAGCCCAAGTGGCCTCTTATGCGGATATGGCCGGCCGCCCGCCTAACTCACTTACCTCTAACTCTTTGTATATACTAACATATTCTTTGTGAAGACTAAAGAATTGGGAGATAACCCTTCTAACAGATCTCTGCGTACTGTACTGTGTAAGCTCACTGTGTGTGTGTGTGAGAGAGTCGACCCACGCTCCGCTCCGCGACTTCACTCCCTAGGATGATGGGATAGCCCTCCCCCTTAGCTGGCATGACATACATATCCACTCGTGCATCTATGTTACATACATAGACTTTTACATTTTCAATGATCCCCAAACACTTCACACTTGAGTTGTTGGCTAGCCTAGCTTGACAATTAGAGGACTTTGTAATTTCAAGCCCTAACTTGTTCATTGATTTTTCCGTGATCACACACATTTGAGCTCCACCATCAACATATACATTAGACACCTTTTTACCCCTTATGTAAGCATCCACAATGGGTTCCACATCTTTTTGTAGCTTTGAGGCCACAACCTTAATGGAAAGATTTGCTTTCTTTTTTAAATTTCTTGTACTTACCAACTCCCGCCATTGCCTTCTTACTTTGGCTGATAGGTGTAGAAGTTGAGGCCATGAAATGTTTGGCTTTTGGTTTTGTAAATCCTCCAGGATGTTGTAGGGCTCTAGCTCCTTTCCCAATGGGAATTCGTTGATACCAATTTTCCTTCGCCTTGATCTTTTCTTCCTGCTACTTTTAGCTTATTCCATCTTTGACTTCTTCTTCTTGTCCCTTCTGGCTGAATTTGTTCCTTCACTTCTCATGTCTTCATCCTTATCATGTGCTCTTGTGTGTTTTTCTGCCGGCATAACATCAAAGTTTAGAGTATGCTCATCTATTACCTCTTCTAGCTTGATGGTGTTGACTCCTCTTTCTTCCTCCTCATGTGGGACGGGAGGTATATTTGCTGGTGGTGGTGGTCGATGAAGGATTTGTGGGCCTTGAGCTAGTTCTTGCTACACAGTGAGAGGAGGCACTCTAGGGGGATATATGTCTCCCGGAAGTCGCCTTGGATGTGGACAATTGTACATTCCATGGCCCATTTCATTGCAATTCCAACATCGCAACTCTTGAGCTTGTCTTCGTTGATTGTGATTCCCTTCTCTTGGTTGTCGTTGTTGAGGTAGGCCCTGTACTAGATTCAGAGTGAGGTTCTCAAGCTGTTGAGTTAGCCTTTGTAAAACCTCTTGTTAAGAGTTATCTCCTATTTGTTAAGATTGTGCAAGAGGGGCCCTAATTGATGCTTCCATGGTTTGTGAAGACTCCCTCTCACTCACTTCATTGAAACCCCTTGCTCTATGTGCTTGGAAGTGTAGTTTTCTAAACTTGATGATGGCTACCTCACGTGCTTCTTCGAAGGTGGATGGGAATTTTAGCTCTACTTTAGCCTTTAAAAGTGGATACAAGCCAACCATGAATCTCTCTTTTTTTAGAAAGTTAGGTGCACCACCATGATTTTCTATTGTAGCCTCCCACCTACCCCATAGATTGACAAAGGTTGCTTCATAAGAGGGATAGTCTTCAAGTGATACTTGCTTATGTTCAATAAGACATTTCCATAGTCCTTCAGAAGTATCACCTTGCCCGAACTTGGAGAGGAATCTTGCTCGCAGTATCTCCCATTTGGACTTGATTTGGGGTTGCAAGGTCTCATACCATGCTTTAGCGTCTGCTTTTAGAACCAGCAGGAAGGCTCGTAGCTTTACGTCCTCTTCATCTCTCGCGGATATGAGATGTGCCATCTCCAAGTTGTCAAGAAACTCTTGCACATCTTCCCCACTTCTTGCATAGAACGTGGGAAAAGAACTTGACATTTTGTTTAGACTTTTTGATTTTTTTTTTTAAAAGAAAATTTTCTCTTACGGACCGCACAAGATTGTTGACACTATAAATCTGATTACATTAAAATGAAGATGTACACATCCATTGTTAATTCGTACTTTATCATAGGTAGAATAAATGGATTAATTGAAGCATTGATTTCATTGAGGCGAGTGGATCCAAATATCCTCCTTATGATGGATTGAAACCTAAACTTAGTTGCAATGATTATATGAATGGATTGCCAACCAATAGGCTTAAAAGGTTCATCGTTTTGATCATGATTCATGTGCTCCTCCTCGTTGTTGGTTTGAAGACCTCGTTCCTTCATATGGCCCTGGAGCACCCCTTCACCACTCCTTGTTCCTACCTTTAAAACAAAATGAACACGTGAACATCAAAAGAAGTTTCATAATTGTTGATTGGAAGTATAATTGGATTGGGTGATGCCAGTATTTCTCTAAGTCTTTCTGCACCAAACAAAAAAACAATGCATTGCTAGAAAAAGACTTTTCTATCTATGTGAACATTTACTCTAATGTGTTGTGCAAAATGAAATGGATAGATGGGAACTCCATTGTTCATCACTAAAAATTTGAAGGTAACTTGGAAATATGTTCCTCAGTGGGGGCACCACTTTAGGAGGGCGAGATTTTTGAAATGGGGCCTCTAAACCCAAACCAATGGGCCTACCCTCACAAAATGTTCGAAAGAGGTACGCACACTACTTGGGGCACCACCTTCTTTTGGGAGTGGAGAAGGAAACCAATCAAAATAACACTTGCACTCACCCACTCAAGCAACACACTTTGAGAACCCTTACTCTATGTACACTTTGTACACTTGACACCATCAACGATTATGCAACCCAATGCCGTGCATCAAATGTAAATATGCAATTTGTGGAATAGTATTCACCTTCTCCCCATAAGAATACCCATGATACATCCAAACTCCTCCTCTCTCAAGCACTCATCAAAAAAATCATGCGCACAAGACCTGCCTCTCAAACACACAAGAGAATCACCTACATCGAACTAACACTCTTTGCATAGAGAGCTCATCTCCATCTATGCAATGCCGTGACAAATAAAATCACCATGAGAGGTAGCCACATGCGTATGTAATGAAGCAAAAGAGAGTTGGAGTGAGAAATTTCTTTAGACTACTTGAATAAGTGTGGAGAAACAAACCAATGGTAAATTGAGAGTAGAACACTTACTTGATTTCTCGCACACCTTTTAAGGGGTAGACAGACGCTGGCTAACCATCACGAATTGCGACACTTGATTGTTTGAAGATGATTTAATGATCATTAACATAACCGAGATCATGATGTATTTACAAGTTATTGAGGTGCTACAATGATTTATTGGGTTGATGGAGTAAGAGATTGTAGAATAGAAAGAGTGGAGGATAGAGTTGCACTTCCTCCAAAGAGGAGGGTTAGGAGGGAGGATGTGAAAGAGGGAGAGTTAGGGGTTTCTCTACTATTGATCAAGAACAACATGAAGTTGAAAATATAGGGGTGTCTTTGAGTCTCTCCAAGGGGGGCTATTTATAGTTGTGTAGGAGTGGGATTATGCTACACTTAATTAGGGTGAGTGATTAGCCCTAGTCAAGTGTCCTTTGACCACTCATTGAATATTGGACACAAAAGGGACTATTTATTCACCAAAAATATCATTTTAGACCATGAAGTCTCCATAGGGGTGCATAGTGTAGGTGGGCCCCACCATGAGGCCCTATGGGTGGCTCCTGCGGGGTATCTCAACTTGTCTGTCTTGGCATTTAGAAAGCATCTTTAGGTTGGTCCCATCACATGCAAGTGACCTTGAACACTCATTGCTCTTCTAGAATATGAGTAGGGGCAAAATAAGATATCACCCTCTTGATTTACTTGATTTACAGTTCCCTTTTGCTGCGAATCTGATAGATTTACACTATTTTGACCATAACTTTTTACCTGTAGCTCGGAATGACATGCTTCAAAAGGCAAATTTGACCTTCTCAACATGTTTGATATGAATTTGGACTATTCTTCACGCCCATGCAGCAAGGAATCCGGTTTGGAAGGTCCACACTAGGCTAGGGAACCTTTGCTTCCAAGTCTTCTTGTATGGGCCCTTTGCTTGTATGCATCCAAGGGGAATCATGCTTTTTCAAAAGGGTATGATGCTTAAACAAATAGAGGAGGGCCCAATATTATTTGCTTGTGAAAAGAATATAAAAGTTGAGTCTTTTTGAAAGGAGAAAAACTATATATATATTCTTAAGAGATATTGGGCCACCTATGTAGGGGGCATAGAAGACTTGTAGAGATGGACCATAATCTTTGGTAAAGACAAGTGGAGAGTTGATTTTCCATGGTAATGTAGGTAAGAAATTAATTTGGGGGTAGATAGTTGGTTATTGTATGCTTAATTTTATTTACAAATCCAAAAAGAAAAGGGTGGTAATATAAATATATGACTAAGGTGACATTTTTGGGAAGAGTACAATGTATGTGTCGCCACAAAGGTTAAACGAAGAGGGGGAATTTACTCTAGATAACTTAATATCATAGAAAAATATATACACATATGAGGAAGAGGACGTTGAGTAGGCTGAAAAATGTTGCAAAAAGATGGTTACCATTTTATGCCACTCAGCATCAAATATCTTCCCATGTACCTTAAGTAGCAAGGGACTTTTAGGACTTTCCTCTATGGATTTGAAAGGTTCTTTTCCCGTAGAAGTATGTACATTATTATTGTACGCATACTCTACAAGAGGTAAATAATTTTTTCATTGTGAGCGTTGATCTACTCGGTAACATAAGTCTTTAGTAAATCGAGTATTATAAGATTGGCTATCTCACTTTGGCCATCCGTTTGTGGGTGATAGGCTGAAGAGAAATTGAATCTTGTACCTAGATTTTCAAAGATACCTTTCCAAAAATTATTTATCATTCTAGGATCCCTATCTAACATGATGGATGTTGGCAATCCATGGTGTTTGAAAATCTATGATATGAAGAGATTTGCCACTTGATGTGCCTTAATGGTCTTTTTGACAGGAATAAAGTGTGGTTGCTTGCTGAACCTATCAACTATTGTCCATATTCCCATATTCCCATGGATAAACTTGGATAATAAAAAGATAAAATCCATGGATATACTCTCCCATGGTGAATTTGGAATAGGCGCGATGGATGGAGTAATCGAGGTTGCTTCCCTCTATCATACTTGGTCTTTTGGCATACCACACATTTTGAAACATATTTTGGTATGTCTACTTTCATGGGAGACCAATAGAAATACCTCTCTACTCCTCGGAGAGTAGTTTGAATGCATCTATTCCCTACATAAGGAGGAGTATGGGATTCATACATGAATTTCTCACAAAGGGAGTGGGTAACACATTGCCTATTGCCATGGAGGAGATAACCATCCTGCAAGGTGAATGGTTCATCTTTCTTCCCCAAACCAAGGACTGACATTATGTCTCTATAGGCAGGTCAGTACCATACTCATCTATCATATAAGACAGATCATTGTGAGTAGCTATAGACACCACATTAACTTTTGGTCATCATGAAAGTGCATCGGCCACTTGATTGTGCTTACAAGCAATGTGAGAAATATGGAAATTAAATTGTGAAAGAAAATTTTCCCACCTCATTTTTTTTGTGGGAAAGCTTGGTTTGCGTCATGAAGTGCTTGAGACTTTGGTGGTCGGTTTGTAGAATATATGGAGTCCACAATAAATAGTGCTTCCATGTGTTTAAGGCCTATGGAACAACTAAAAGCTCTTTCTCATAAATGCCCATGATACGTTCATCTTGTATTGAGCCTTAAACTCTCATATGCTATGGCATGCCCTTCTTGAGGCAAGACTGCTCCAAGGCAATCACTATAAGCATCACACTGGACCTCAAATGGCTTTGAAAGATTTTGAAGCATGAGGAGTGGTTGGGAGGTAAGATTATCTTTGAGAATGTTAAAATAATTTTTCTCCTTAGCAGTCCATGAAAACTTAACATTCTTCTTTGTTAGTCATATAATGGTCCTACTATTTGAGAAGATTTAGCTACGAAGTGTCTATAGTATGCACACATGCCAATAAAGCTTCTTAGCTCATGTAGATTCCTTGGATTAGGCCATGCTTTTATTACCTCTAACATTTATGGATCCATCCGGATACCATCTTGAGAGATAATATGACCTAAGTATTGAATCTCTTGAAGAAAAATTGGAAATTTTTTTGTCGAGAAAAAGATTGTTCCCCCTCAATGCTTGAAACATGACTTGGAGATGTTTCTTGTGTTCCTCCAAGGAATTGGAGTAGATAATGATATCATCAAAGAACACTCCAATGAATTTGTGATAGGGTCTACAGATTTTTTCCACTAATCGATTGAATGTGGCCGGTGCATTAGTCAAACCAAAAGGCATGACTAGATATTCATAAAGATCAAATTTTGTGCAAAATGCGATCTTTAGGATATCTCATCCACTATCCTTATTTGATGATATCCACTTTTAAGTCAATCCTACTGAAGTAGGTAGAACCTTGTAGCTTATCAAATAGATCTTCTACCGAGGCATGAGAAATCTATTTTTGATAGTGATATGATTTAGTGCTCGATAGTCCACACACATACGGTATGTACCGTCTTTATTTTTCATCAAAAGGAGTAGAGAACAAAAGGGAGAGGAGCTCGGCCTTACCATCCTTTTTTCTACCAATTCTTGTACTTTCCTCATGATCTCCCCTTGTTGAGCTTGGGAAACTCGACAAGGAGGCCTGTTAGGTGGTGAACTTCCTGGTAGGAGCTCAATTTGATGGTCATCATCCCCTTGTTTTGGAGGTAAGTCCATAGGGATATCATCGATGAACACATCTTGGAATCCTTGTAGAAAATTAGAGAAGTCTAGCTCTTCTTGATTCCTACCATTTACATTTGATGAAACATTAGGACCTTTTAGGGACTCTTTGACAAAAATCATATACACAAAAAATGGGCTCCTAATTGATTTAACAAAAGCACGTGAATTTACAAGTGGTATAGTACGACCAAAATCACTAGCAACTATATACATGTTCTTTCCCCTGTTTTGGTGAAGTAGATTCTCCTTTCAAGGAACTTCATGTTGGCAACCCTATGGTTGAACCATGGTGCCCCTAGGATAGCATCCTTATGCTAGAGAGGAGTGATGGAAAAGTCTTCTTTACCGACATAGCTTTGAACATGGATTCGCTATCCCTTGAAAGTAGTGTCGGCCATTACAACATCTCTCATCTCAAAAGCTTGAATGCCAAGCTTGGTGGCCAACTCCGATGATATGAAGTGGTTAGTAGAGCCAAGGTCAAACAAGATGAAGGTATCAAACTCCCTTACCTTTCCCCAATCATAGGAGAGAGGTGAACCTTTACAGTGAGCATCCTCTTTTGGAGATTCAATGGTGGAAGCTCTAGGATTTTCATTGCGAGAATTTCTCTTAGGGCAAGAATGATAGCCATGTCCTTTCTCCCCACACTTAAAACACTTATGGTCCTTGCAAAAAGCTTCAAGCTCTTCAGGAGAGAGTTTTTTTGAACCTTTGTAAACTCCCTTCTCCTTGGACCGATTGTTGTTGTTGTTAGGATTGTCTTGGGAAGAATTTTGGGCATCCGTTGTCCCCTTTGTATCATTTTTGTCTTTGGTTTCCATGGGCTTAGCATTTCGCCTAGCCCCTTGTTGAAAATTGATGTGCAAAGAAACCATGGTCTCGTGGATTACTTTGGTGATAGAACCAGGCCGTTGCGAATCGACATACTCGAACATCTCTTCAGATAATCCCGCAAAAAGCTGTTGCTTTTTTTCAGCAAAGTCTACCTTTGAAAGATAGTAGCCTTGAGATGTAAGTCCCAAAACTTGTCTATGTATTTGTGGATGGACTATGAGAGAGAAGCTTCAAACTGCACCATTCGGTATGCACTTTGTTCTTTGCATCGCTTGCAAGAAATTGCTTCATGATGGAAGCTCGTAGAGTTTTCCATGTCTTTGGGGCTTTTCCACTGCCACAAAGGCTAACCCATCATTGACAAGCCAATTTTTTGAAGTGAATAGCTACATGGTGTATCTTGGAGGACTCTATGAAGCCCTCGTTTCCAAAGTCCACATCAAATTGTTGGATGAAGGCCAATACTTTGTTGGTGGCACCAAAAGTGCCATCATAGGTGAGAAAAGAGATACTCTTTTCTGTTTAGCTTCTTGAAGTTCTGTGACCTTCACCATGCAGGGTATGATTTGCAATGTCCTCCCTTGTAGATTTTTGCTAAAGAATACATCGATGTGCGTGGAGTATATTCTGCTCAACATAAGATTTAGTTAAAGCTTGAGGACATACCTAAGGCACAAAAGTTACAAAGGCTAGGAGTAGTCAAGAAGCACTAGGTTACAAATGCTAGCAGTCATCAAGGAGCAGGATTACTCTAGGAAGTAATAAAACTTCTAGCAGCAGTTTTCATTTATCAAGCTGAGAATTCAGAGTGGGTCTCTCCTATCGTAGTCACTCCCAGGAAGAATGGCAAGTGGAGGGTGTGTGTGGACTATAGGCCACTCAATGAGGCGACCAAATGAGGTCACTTTCCTCTTCTATTTTTGGATGTGATGCTAAATGAGGTAGCTAGTCATGGCAAGTACACCTGGCTACTCAGGCTACTTTCAAATAGCTATCATATTGGAGGAGAATTTGAAAACAAACTTCATCACTCCTTGGGGTTGTTATGCTTTAAGAGTCATGCCAATTGGGTTGAGAAATTATACTCCAGCTTTCCATCGCTTCATGAATATGGTGTTTCAAGCTTTTTTTTGAAACTCAGTTAGGGTTTTTATTGATGACTTTTACATTTATAGCTCAATGTCATTGCACCTACAAAAGATAGAAGAAGGTTTTAAGAAATTGTACGACATGGGAGGTCAACTCAATCTTGAAAAATACCATATTGGTGAGGATCGGGTGATCTTGCTTGGTCATAAGGTTTTCTATAAAGGTATTGAGGTGGATCCTTCAAAGGCAAAGGATCTTATTAAGTTACCATCACCCAGGAGTCTTAAGGAGGTCATTTCATTCATTCAAAGGGTGAATTAGTGAGGCGGTCTGGGGCGGGCAACAAGAGAAGCGACCTCTAAACACTCCTCAAGGCTCCCGTGCTGCTCAATTGGCGCTAAGGTGACTACAAGTACAAAAGACAACAACAAACCCACATTCAAACCCAACAAAAGAAAGAGGAACCACCTAGTTATGGATGCAAACTAGGATGCAAATAGTATGTAACCCAACGTGCAAAGAGAAGAATGCAAAAATACCACACAAACACACCAAACATAGTCCTTCACAACCATAGGGATTTGGAAGAGATTAAGGTAGAGAGTACAAATAAACTTGAACAACTAGGGCCTAGCATAAAAGATTAGATGCTTCCCAGCTTAGAGAAATTAGAGAGAAAACACAAGGCTTGATCTTATTGCCATTTTATCATTGTCTTAGGGTTATGGGAGCCTTACAACTAGTCGTAGACAAACAAGTCAACAAGCCCCTTAAAACCACAAAGCATGAAAGCATACAAATAATCTTGAGAACAAGCTCACCTTATACAAGCCATTGAACCAAAGTATCGAGTTGATTTTGGAGAGAAGAGGCATAGCCGTTGTATACAATTCCACCCCAAACTAGCATCTCTATGCACATATGAGTGTAATGTGATAGAGAGCTCCCAAAGCTTACAATCTCCTCACACAACAACGGTTGGACAGTGCTACTTTATGTGTGTAATTGCCCATTACAAAGAAGAGAAGGGTTCTATTTATAGGTTTTTGGAAGCCTCGATTAGGATTAAACTAATCATTTTTGTTTAGAGTAACATGGATTATGATTTCTTTTTGGATTTCAAATGAGAGTGGGTCTCTCTTTTTCTTCGAGTCACAAGGATGTGGGCTCAAGGGAAAGAATTACTAAGAGTGAAAGGAGAGAGAACTGAGTAACTCGGAGGTGCCTACTCTAGTAGATAGTAGAGGGTGCAATTTACATGAAGGATTAGTCATTAGTGTTAGTAGTTTGTAGTTAGTAGGATGGGATACAATTACATGGCATATGCAATCAAGATGCATTACATGATTTATACAATGATAAAGAGTAATAGAAGAATGAGAATATAAACAATTTGATGGAAACCACAAGATGGAAAGGGAGTTTTCCACCTATCTCCTCTAGTGAATGAAGCAGTTGTAGAACTTTGTCGATGTAGTTGTTGTGACCATGGAAAAGTTGAAATTTTTCATTATCAAACTCCTCCTTTTGCAGATCCTTAGCTTGGTTATTTGCTGATTTTTTCTCTTTTTGAGAAAGAATGAAGAGGTTATGGTAATATAAACTTGATTTTAGACAGAGAAATTAAGCTATATGTGTGTAGAGACGATATTTTTTGAGCTATGGAGTAGGGAGATAAGAAAATGGTGAAGAAGATGAAGTAAGCCAAGACAGTTGTAGGTTTGAGTGAGGGATTGAGAGGAATGAGTTTGTGTGTGTGTGTGTATGTGTGTGTAGAAGTGTGAAAAGAAGTGAGAAAAGACTAGGGGTGACGTGAGAAAAAGTGGACAGACTGGGATTCACTTTAAAATTCATATCTCATCGATGGTAGCTCCAAAATTATGAAGAAAATTGAGGTGATTATTCATCTCATGGGCTATATTCTGTTTGTAATTCACTTCTTCAAATTCGAATCGAGATAGGTGCCAAAAATGTCACCAAAAAGCCTATTTTTTATGCCTATGGAAGTATTTTAGTGCCCCCCTTCTTTGTTGAATTTGCACAATGCATCCAAGAGCCCCTCCTTTATCATATCATGATACAAAGCATCCAGGTTATCTTTACACATGCATGGATGAGGATTATTGGTTCAATAACTAATACATATGGAAAAAATGATAAACTTGTAATTTTTCTCATCCCTTGGTCACTACAAGCCTCCAAAGTTGATGGACCAGTGCATTTTGCCCAAAACAGCAATTTCTTACGGTTGATTGCATATAAATAAGAGTGGGGATCTTTGTAGGACATGAGATAAAATGCCCCGTTAACTTCAATGGGTTGGTGACCAAAACATATGGTTTCTTTTACCTCACTAATTTTTGTTTGGGCAAAAAAATAGGTACAAAAAAGTTGCATTTTTGCCATTCTGCGGACCTATCATCAAAGTTTCTATAGTCATGCTCAATACACATACTATATACATGTTTTCTTAATTCCCTTTGGGCCTTTGGATTCAAAAGGATCAATGGAGCATGTCAAAAGGATAATGGATTTCTTACAATTGGAACCTTGGGGGCAATGATAAAGTGCTAAATACAGCAAACATGAAAAAACTGGTTTTAGCATTATGACCTCTAGAAACCCATAGAAACTACTCAATATCTAGCCAAGTTTGTAGTCTATGATTAGATATGGTTATTACCTACAAAATACACACAATTGACCTAAGAAACTAGCAATATTGAGAAAGTTATACTTGCTACTCTAAAATATATCGTATTCTTCAACAATCAAAAAACTCAACCATCATCATATACTATGCTATATAGCATATTAGGTCCTCCAAAACTCAACAAAGATTAGCTTTATGTTATACATTACAGCTACATAGTCAAAATTGAATCTGAATATCAAGAAAGCCACCAAAAAAATCATAAAAGTGCTAATTTTGGCCAAAAAACAGGATTATGCAATTCTTGTAAATTGGTCATAACTTTCAATTTTAACACTTAGCTCTTGATACAAGCATCAAAACATGTTGAGAACTATGAAGACCTAACCTCTAGCCATCTAAACCTCACAAACATGAAGTTTAGAGTGGTATAGTTACCAAATTTTGAAAAAAAGCCAAAAACAAGACCCGTTTTCTCACACAGTTTAGGTTCAAAAATGTTGTGCAAGAGTAAGGTTAATGGTGAGATCGATACTCCAAAAAAAATGCTAATTTTTTTTCACCTTATAAGGCAACTTTGTGGATATATAGCACTTAGAAATTCATTTTCATACTCTTGAAATAATTCAAGCAAAATGGTCACTTAACAGGACACAAAAGTGTCCAAGGACATAAAAGTGTCCTGTTACCATTCTAGTGCTAAGGGAGTAGAAATTGATTTTTTGTTTTAACAAGGGTGAGGGTGAAAATGTGGAGGTGATTTGTATAAAACAAAAAAAAGAATTTGAGATTAGACAATGTACACATTGACAACAAAAATATACGTATGGTGCAAAAGGATAAAAGAAGGCATACACAGCCTAATAAAACACCCACCTAGGTATAAATATTTAAATAAAATACCAAAATAATCATTAAAAATCTCTATATTTAGAACCTATATACAATGAAATATTTACACATAAAGAGGACATAATATGCCTTTCTTTTTATTTTTTATTTTATGGGCTCAACTAGCCCAGTGACTAACTAATTGAGGATTTTTAAAGGAATATGTAACTCACACATGCCTATGTACAATGAAAAGGTAGGATAACCACAATGTTTGAGTGATTTGATAGGGTGAGGTATCTCACTATGTAAATTTTGAATACCCAAAACCAAAAAATGGCTATCAATACATGTCACGCTTCATTCACTTAGCTTGGGAGTTGCTTCACCCTTTGCAAAAGTTGACAAAACAAGTAGAATTTGCATTGGTCTAATGAGCTTGAGGAGCTTTTGTAACATTCAATTTATTTTGTCAGAGATACCAACACTCACGCCTCCTTGTTGGGGGTACACATTCTTTGTTAGACCTAGTGTTGGAAAGGAAACAATTGGTGTGCTTTTACTACAATAAGATCCCCAAAGTACGAGAATACGGCCCATTTACTTTGCTAGTATTGTCATGAATGCTTTGAAAAAAGGCTACATGGGAGCGTTTTCTCTCATGTTTGTGGTGAGAAAATTTAGATCCTGTCTCTGTTACCAAAACCTTTTGTCATTCTCACTATAGAAAATTTGTTTCCCTGAATGTCATCTCAAATAAACCTCAGTAATATAATCTCAAAGTGAATTATGGAATTGCAAGGGTTTCAATACTCTTTGAAGGTAGAGGGTAGTGTGCGTGCGTAGTTGGTAGGGATTATCACTTATAGAGGGAATGAGAAGAAGATTAAAATTCTTGAGGTAAAGATCCTACCATTGCCACCACCTAAAAGTATCCCTCATGCGTTTACCTTGTTCTTTGATGGAGGTTTTTGAGAATCCATAAGTAAAAAAGGGGGAGGGATGGTGTTGCTCAACCCAATTGGAGAGGTGGTTGTGAAAGAGAAGGTCAATCTACCAGGTTTAGCAAAGCAACAATAAAGCAAAGTATGAAATTTTACATCATGGTTTGAAGATGTGCATTAGTTAAGTTATACAACCTCTCATGGTAAAGGGGGGTGCACTTCTCATTATGAATAATATCTTAGGCACTTGGGCAGGAAAAAATGAAAGCCTAAGCACCAAATTTCATACCATCCATAGGTTTTTTAATCAATTTGAAGAGGTGCAATTGTATCGTGCTCTTAGGAGACAAAATGAGTATTCTGATTTACTTGCACAACAAGCGGTTGTATGTATTGAGAAGGAAGTGCAAGTCATCGAGGTGAAGCAATTTTCAAGAAACCAAGGTATTAGTGATTGGAGTCATTGGCTCCCATTATTGGCTACATTATGGAGGGCTATATTCCACAAGGCTCAAAAGAGGAGGCTCATAAAGAAGGCAAGTGTCTATCTCTTCCTAGAAGGCTCCCTCTATCAAAGAGAAAAGGATTAGGTGTGTAGAAGAGTACCAATAATGGATAAAATTCCATCCATTCTAGAAGGTTTTCATGAGGAAGCTTGTGGTGGTCATTTTGCCCAAGAGTTAACTGTGAAAAAGATTTTGCTTGCGGGGTATGTTTGGCCAAGCTTGCATGTCGATGTTCAACATTGGTGAAAAATTTGTCACAATTGTCAGGTTAATGGAAATAGAAGGTTGGTGTATGATACAATGCAAATAGCATCTTCAAATGGACCCTTCAAAAAATGGGGCATTGATGCTATGGACCACTACCTAGAACAAAAAATGGTAAACTTTGTATTCTAGTGGCCGTAGACTATATGACTAGGTGGGTAGAAGCACAAAGTGTGGCACAGGTAAATGAGAGGACAGTGAGAAAATTTGTCTACACTCACATTTGTTGCAGATTTTTCACATAATGACCCAAGATTTAGGAAGGGTTTTCTCACAAAAGTTTGTGAAGAGCTTCACATTCTACATCGTCACAACAAACCCTACTATCCCCAATCAAATGGTTTGTTAGAAAAGGCCAATGGTTTCATTGCATGCATCACTAGAAAGATGGAAAAAAATAAGAGAAAGTCTATAAGAAACTTCTTAGATGGAGCATTGTGGGCATATTGAACCACATATAGAGAGGCCACAGAGCTCACACCATTTCACTTGGTTTATGGTCGAGGCTTTGAAGCCTATCGAGCTTAACATCCCAGTCAATGTGGCTTTACAACAAAGGGGTACAAGAAGACAAATAAGCATGGATGGATCAACTGCTTACATTAGTGGATCTTGAGTGGAAGAGAGAAGGAGCCTATGAGTGCTACAAGAAGAAAGCTACACAAGCAAAGGAGAAGCTTGACAAGAAACAGAAGGACAAAGGCATCAAGGAAGGAGATTTTGTGCTAAGGTATGACAATCGACTTGACAATCGTTTTGATAACACACCCTACTATCCCCAAGCAAATGGTTTGTTAGAAAAGGCCAATGGTTTCATTGCATGCATCATTTGAAAGATGGTAAAAAACAAGACAAAGTTTATGGGCAACTTCTTAGATGGAGCATTGTGGGCATATTGAACCACATATTAGAGAGGCCACAGAGCTCACGACATTTCACTTGGTTTATGGTCAAGAGGCTTTGCAGCCTATCAAGCTCAACATCCCAACAATGTGGCTTTACAGCAAAGGGGTACAAGAAGACGAATAAGCATGGATGGATCAACTTCTTACATTAGTGGAACTTGAATGGAAGAGAGAAATAGCCTATGAGTGCTACAAGAAGAAAGCTACACAAGCAAAGGATAAGGTTGACAAGAAACAAAAGGACAAAGGCATCAAATGAAGGAGATTTTGTGCTAAGGTATGACAATCATTTTGCTGCCAAGTTTGAAACTAGATGGAAGGGACCATACGTAGTCAAGAAGGCTTTCAATTCAGGTTACTAGAACTCATGTACTTGAATGTTAAAAAGCACTCGAAGAAGGTAAATGGATATCAACTAAAGCATTATTTGAGTTGCCTTCTACCAAAGGATCTACCAAGGATATGTCAAAGAGAGACTATCTCATGTAAGTTTTGATGCATGAATCATGAGTGTAACTCGAGCCAAAATGAAAGGGGCCACACAATGAAAATCTTGTCAAGGACTCTTTGGAAAAGATGCTTTATGATCATTGATGATACATGAATATCCCATCATCTACGGGAGGGGCTAATGATAGCGGTTTTTTGGCTCTCCATATTTTTTATAGTGAGCCGCTTCACCCAACAAAATCACCTTAATACTATGCCTATCTTCACTCTTATATTGTATATAGGTGTGTGTGCGTTAGAGGTTTTTTTCTCTAAAACTTTATCTAGCTAACCTTTTGGCTAGGTGAGAAAGAAATTTTAACTAAACAATTGTTATGATCCATTTTTGTGTAAATAATACACCTCATATAAGGGCCTAGATCTAAGTTTTGTAGTTCTATTTTTTAAAATACTTGATATTTTTGTAAATATTTACATCAAAGTGTGTGTTTATATGCCTCCCTTCATCCTATCGCACCATAAAGTATATATTTTTTGCCAATGTCTGCATCCTCTAATCTCATAATATTTTGTTTTTTTAGAAGTCACCCCCACATTTCTATCGTCACCCTTGTGAAAGCAAAAAAACATGTTTCCACTCTCTTACTCACTTTTCATACCTTTTTCTTATTCACCCAAAATAATACAAAATATGAATCATATCATATGATTCCATTATCTTTTTTCATATCCATAATTCTTTCATACTTTTTATATTTTGTACTCATAATTCAAATACCCTGTGCTCATTAAGCTAAAGTCCATGCATGTGTAAGTACAACTTGGATGCCTTATCTCATAGTATGATTCATGGAGGGCTCACTCCTGGATGCATTGTGCAAGTTCAACAAAGGGGGATCACTAGAAGACTCTTGTCCGTATAAAAAAGATGCAATTTTTTGAAAATTGTAGCGTCCATCTCCAATCCAAATTTGAAGAAGTGGTGCACATGCAAAATGTAGTCCACAAGCCGAATAATCACCTTAAAATTATTTAGAGATACCACCAAAGAGATATGATTTTTTAGGTGGACCCCAGTCTGTACACACTCTCGCACAAGAGTCACCCTAATTTTCTCCTACCTCTCTGTACACACACACATGCACACACACATTCCTCTCTATCCCTCACTCAAACTTGCACATTCCATGGCTTCTCTCACCCTATTCACCATTACCCTTCCCTATCACCTCCATAGCCGTTGTGTGCGAGATAGAAACACATACAACACCTCTATAATCACCCGACACACACACAAAAACACACACACACACACACTGTGGGACACCACTCGGCTTACACAACCCAACTGGTCAAGATAGGGAACACACTGATGGAGTCAAAGGAGACAGACTATCCATTTGCCCACTCAACACACACACACACACACACACACACATCCCGCCCAAAAAAAACTCATCTCAAAAGAGGATACAGTTGAGATACAATTGATACAATTGATCTTGGGCCAACACCAATGGGGAAAATAGCTCACACAATATGGATGAAATATGCCAAATACAATCACAAATTTAAATGGAGGCTTTGCTCATAGAAGAAACTTACAAAGCCAAAACAGTAGGAAACAGTGAGGAATTTTGAAAATTGAATAGCACCATTTCATTCGGAGCGGCCAAAACCCCCAGTCTACATTATCAAAGTGCTCAAATCCGACCTCGGATGAGCAGTTTATGGCCAAAACAGGCTCCAAAAACAACAAAAAATGAGTTGCAACTGTTCCTCCTCTTCTCTCCACATTTTTCTGGTCTTTTTCTCAGGTTTTCAAGTTTCCACACTTTATTTTATCCCTTTGGCACCTTTGGCCTTTTGATTGATCTCAAACACACCCCGAACAGGCCAAAAAATGGCCACATAGTGCATTTTTGTCACCCTTCTACATCCATCCGCACACTTGGCACTCAACTTTTCCTAGTAATGGATCCTGTAATCATGTGAAGTGGCCCCCAAATACATTTGTCATGATGAGCTTTTTGCATAATTATCACAAGAAAACATCCACGTTGTCAGGAGCTTTTTGGAGCAAGGGATTGCACATATGTACATACCCATGCATGGTGCATTGAATAAAGGATTGCCCATTTTCCAGAGCCAGGTGGTTACATGGGGCCCACATGTGTACAGGTAGGACAGCATGTACATAGTGCACCGATTTTCACTATCACCAGTACTAGTGTATTTTTTCTATAATAATGAGCAATTGGTAGCGCGTAAAACTTCTCGAGGAAGCTATCCGCAGGCCGACGACATGAAGTAAGTAGGTGTGTGAGATGGCATCTAGTGGCATCAGGAGGTCAAATGGGGTCAATACTTACACGTGGATAAGTACAGACACAACGTGGGTGTTTTCAAAGGTCATCATGAGGACCATCTTTTGGGGCCACTTCATGTGGTGGCGGGATGCATTATTGGAAAAAGTTGAGTGCTAGGTGTACGGATGATGCAAAAAGGTGACATCTATGCACTGCGAGGTCAATTTTTGGCCTGTTCAGGGTCCGTTTGAGGTCAACTAAAAGGCCAAGGGTGCCCAAGTAATAAAGCGTAGAAAGCCTTGGAAAATCAGAGCCAGTAGATCGAGCATCACAGAAATCGAGGAGCAATCGAGCCTCGTAGCTTGGCTTGGGGATTTCGAGAAGCCTGTACCGGGCAGTAGGAGCCATGAGCAATTTCGATGAGGGTGAAAGCTAATCGAATAGCTCAAGAGCTGAGAGCACAGAGTGGCTTGAGGCTCTGCACAGCAAAGTTGAAGCATTGCGAGCTTGGGATTGGTAGTGTTTGAACACACACACACACACACACACACACACACACACACTTGGGCAGGGAAGGCAAGCAGCCAATCAAGCATGATTTCGAGCAGCCAAGTGTGTCAAGCAGAGAAAAGCCAATGATGATCGAGCAAGACAGTCGGCAATTAGAGCTTTGGAACAGTTGGGCATGGGGGCTCGAGGCTCTACACAAAATCATGTGATGGTGTGTACACACACACACACACACACACAGTGTGCTTGCAGCTTTTTGGCTAGTGCTGGGAGCAAAGTGGCAAGGCATTTTGAGCATAGACAGTGTCGAGCATAGCCAATTGCAATCGGGTGCATGACATAACTCGGCTACAACACCGGGCAACAATTGGGCAATTGGCAATCTTGTGTACACACAAACACACACACACACACACACTGAATTGCAACCTCGAGCAATCGGGGCAGTATAAAGTGATTGCAAAGCTTCGAAATCAGGGAGCGACAATGGAGACACGCAATTTTGGGCAGCTTGCAGTTGAAAGCATGGCAAGGAATGAGCGGGTAGCACTGCAATGTAGAGTCGAAAGCCAAGCAAATACGATGTGGTGGTAGTGTTGAGCGCACACACACACACTTGCCTGGTCAGCCCTCTGCAATCGACAGGTTTTTGCCAGAAGACAGAATCGACAAAAGTTTTTTTTAAACTTTACACAGTGACTTTGTGTGGCCCCCCAAGGGAGCTGTCCCATCGAGCCTTTCAACGCGGAGACTAAGCCCGGACATCACTCGACATCGGCCCATTTCCTCGGCATTTCTCGCCATCGGAGCCACTTTCGCCCGGCGGCGGAAAGCAACATCCGCATCGACACCGCTCATGCGCACCAGCTCGACACTACTCATTCGGCGGATCTCCGACATCCGACCCCGACACCGGGCGCTTTCCCACACGACTGTGTTCCCGCGATCCACGACCGTGCTTGCAACATGCGCGGGTGAGGTACCTCTATCATAGAGGAGTGACACCTGCCATCGGCACCGAGCGCACCGATCACCCTGTACTACACAATTTACGAATACGACACCTTTGGCGGCTATTCCACTAGCATATTTGTGCCCGGCGGCAAAAATCGGCACATAGCGACACCGACACGCAGGTTACATGCCACAAGGGGGGTTTTTCAGCCCATTCACTCACAGATTCTCCAGGTTACCAGACACAGCGCTTTCACAGGCAATTTGGCAGTCATTTTGACAGCAGATTCTCTGCGGACACATGCGTTGACCGATGCATTTTGTTAAGAGCACACATAGTGCTACTGAGCTCTTTTGAGAGCAGATATCCCCGCAGTGATCACTTTCACTGCATGCAGCAGTTCTTGGCGCCTGTTTGAGCGCGATTTTACTCATGTACGTTGAGTTACAGACACTGCCCACTGTACTACGTGTGGAGCCATTTTTGGCTATTTTGGCAGTTTTTCCCGGCCGTTTCTGAGACTCGGACCGGAAGAGCCCTTTCTGAGACTATGGCTAGTCCATTTGTGTCTGCATTAGCCTTTGGAGGGTCGATAGCGTGAGGTTTTCTTTGAGCTGGGGTGTGCTCGAATGTTGAGACACCTTCGGTGATACAGGTAACTAGAGTTCCCCTTTTCGATACCCTCGCCATAGGATATGTATCTGGATGGTTATTTATGCTTTTGACACCGAGTTGGCACTCACATAGCAGTTGTTTTGTGCAGCAGATGCCTAGTTAGTGCAGTTGGAACATTTATATGCATTTTTTAGTTGAGTTTTAACTCCTCATACAAAGGAGACTCTGCCGGATTTACTTCCCGCGAGTCGTGACTTCCATTGTTGGCACTTTTGAGTCTATTTCGATTGAGATTTTACTCTCGATACGAAGGTTACTCTGCACAAATTTCTACCGCGTCTCGCCATAGTTTGGCACCTCTCAAACCCTCTTATCGGCGATGGCTTCTTCGTCAGAAAAGGAGGAGTATTTCATTCGGAAGTTCGATGGTAGCAACTTCACCATGTGGAAAGAGCGCATGAAAGATGTTTTGATAAACAAAGGCCTCTCAGAACTGTTGAAAGAGCGCGCAGAGGATGATGATTATACACAAGCTCAGTGGGAACTTTTGGATGCAAAAGCCATGGCTACGATACGTCTACATCTAGCCGAATCAGTCTTCTTCACTATCATAGGGAAGAAAACAACCAAGGAACTTTGGGATAGCTTATGTTCAGCATGGGAAAGCAAAAGTGCATACAACAAGGTTTTTCTCATGAAAAAGCTTATGAAGCTCAACATGAAAGAAGGTAGCACAGTTTCTAGTCATTTAAATGAGTTCAACTCCTTGTTCAGTCAGCTGACATCTCAGGGCTTTAAGGAGTTTGATGATGAACTCAAGTTTATCTTCTTATTATGCTCTCTACCCAGTTCATGGGATATCTTTTGTACAGCCATTAGCAATTTGGCTCCGAATGGCAAGTTAGAATTCAATGCTGTCACAAATGCGTTGCTCACTGAAGAGATTCGTCATAAATCTCTCGATAATGCTAGTCATGGAGATGCATATATGGCTGGCAGTTCAACAAAGCCAAGAGGCCGTGACAGGAACAAATACAAAAGAAAAAGTAGAGAGAGGAATCCTCGTAGTCCTAGCAGACAAAGGAACCAAAGTAGAGACCGCAATGCCAAAAATGTCGAGTGTTACTATTGCCACAAGAAGGGTCATTACAAAAAGGATTGTCGCAGTTTCCTAAGAGATCAGAAAAACATGCAAAAGGATAATTCTGGCAAAGGCAAAAGTACAGTAAAGATTGAGGAGCTCAATATTGTTGAGTCTCACATGCCTACCACTGCAGTAGAGGATGCTCCTCCTCCAGTGATGCTCATTATGCCCACAGAGATTCATGCCGAGGTGACAACAGATGCCTCAGATGTTCTCATTTTCACTTCCGATCTCACTCCAGATGCTTTGGTTGCACAGGATGAGGGTTATCCATAGAATTGGATCCTTGATTTTGGTGCAAGTTTTCATGTCACACTGCATAGAGAGTGGTTTTCCTCTTATGCATCCATGCATAGAATAGTCAAGCTTGGTGATTCCTATGAGCTTGACATTATTGGCATTGGTGATGTGAAACTTCAGATGCATAATGGCACTACTTTTGTGCTGCAAAATGTCAAACATGTGCCCAAGCTTACGAAAATCTTGCTTTCTATAGGGCAATTGGATGATCTTGGCTACACAACAGTTTTTGGTAATCGTTCTTGGATGATCCGCAAGAACAAACTTATCATGATGAAAGGCAATAAAAACGGATCCCTGTACTCTTTGTTTGTTTCGAGTGTCGACGAACACTCTATCTATGTTGCCGAGCTGCCATCTCCTGAGTTGTGGCATAGCCGGCTAGGGCATATTAGCCAAAAGGGAATGAAAACACTTCAGCATTTTGGCTACTTACCTGTGTTAGATTACACGGACTTTCCATTGTGTGAGCATTGTCTATATGGCAAACAAACTAGACTGACATCTTCGCCATTGAATAAGAAACTAGGCGAACCTCTAGACTTGGTGCACAGTGATTTGTGTGGTCCAATGCCACATAAAACTCTAGGAGGGGCGAACTACTTTCTCGCGTTCATAGATGATTCTACCAGAAAGGTGTGGGTGTATCTCCTTAACCGTAAGGAAGAAGTATTTTCGACATTCCAAAAATTCCTCGCCATAGTTGAGAACCAATCAGGAACAAAGCTCAAAGCTTTTCGCACGAACAATGGTGGAGAATACGTCTCCACAGAGTGCAAGGATTTTTGCAATAGAAGAGGCATTCGACGGCAGTTTACTGCTCCATACAAACCTGCACAAAATGGGATAGCTGAAAGAATGAATCGTACAATTCAAGAGCGAGTTGTCTCTATGATGTCTATGGTGAAGCTTACTCCAGAGTTTTGGGGGGAAGCTGTTCTGACAGCAGTGCACATCATCCACAGGTCACCTAGTTCTCCTTTGAATTTCAAAATTCCAGAGGAATTATGGACTGGCAAAAGGCCAAGCTATGAGCATTTACGTGTATTTGGATGTGAAGCATATGCACATGTGCCCAAAGAACTTCGTTGGAAGTTAGATCCCAGATCACACAAATGCATCTTTATTGGCTATGGTGCAAACGGAGAGATGGGATATCGTCTCTGGAACCCAGAATCAAACAAAGTCATTCGTAGCTCACATGTGATTTTCAATGAATCAAAAATGCACAAGAAGCCCATCAAAGATGTTGAGTACAGACGTGTTCGTTTTGAGGAGGTAGCCTCTGAACCAACTCAGTTCAGTAGTGTTGCACCTACTCTTCAAGTGCAAGATACTACTATTGATCCGGAGAGAGCGGAGTCCAGCAGTCAGGCACTGAGATGCTCTGAGAGAGTATCACGTGCGCCCGAGCGGTTTGAGCCGGGTATACACCACATTTTGGTCACTGACAGTGGAGAGCCAACCTGCTACAAAGAAGCTATACAAATGGAGGATAGCGTTAAGTGGGAGCAGGCTATGCAATCAGAATACAATTCGATTGTGGCTAATGAGACATGGGATTCGGTTGAATTACCAAAAGGAAAAAATTCTTTACCTTGCAAGTGGGTATACAAGAAGAAGTATACAGCGGAAGATCCCGAGCCTAGATACAAGGATCGTTTAGTTGCCACGGGTTTCAAGCAGCAAAAAGGTGTGGATTTTGATGAGATTTTCTCTCCAGTAGTCAAGATGACTACACTTCGCACAGTGCTTGGCTTGGTTGCTATCGAGGACATGGAACTTGTCCAAATGGATGTGAACACAACATTTCTTCACGGGGATCTAGATGAAGATGTATACATGAAACAACCAGAGGGCTTTGTATGTGAAACCCAAAAACCAACGAGGACAGAATTGGTTTGTAGATTTAAAAAGGCACTCTATGGCCTCAAGCAAGGTTCAAGGCAATGGTATCAAAAATTTGACAAATTCATGCACTCTCAGAGTTACATTAGAAGTCAAGAGGATCACTGCTTATACACAAAAAGGTTGAACGATGGTTCTTTAATCATCTTAATCTTGTATGTAGATGATATGCTTATCACAGGCAAATCAATTGATGAAATCAATCAGTTGAAAAAGATGCTAAGCACTCAGTTTTCCATGAAGGATTTGGGAGATGCCAATCACTTTCATGTTATGCACATCAACAGAGACAGGCAACGTGGAATTCTTGAATTATCTCAAGAAAAGTACATTCACAAAGTCTTGTAACGTTTTAGTATGTAGGGGGGGAAGTCATTGAGTACCCCAATGCAAGCATACTCCAAACTTAGCAAGGAAGACTCTCCCAAGATAGTGGCTGAGAAAGAGGAAATGGAAAAAGTACCATATTCTTCAGCAGCTGGCAGTTTGATGTACGCTATGGTAGCCACAAGACCAGACATTGCACATGAAGTGGGAGTGGTTAGTAGGTACATGGCGAACCCTGGCAAGAAACATTGGGAAGCAATGAAGAAAATCCTCAGATATTTGAAAGGTACAGCTAGCAAGTGTTTACGCTTCGAAAACAATGATGCATCTATTTTAGGTTAAACGGATGCGGATTATGCGGGTTGCGTGGATCGTAGAAGATCCACATCTGGCTATGTGTTCATGTTTGTTGGAGCAGCTATCTCTTGGAGATCGTGTCTCCAAGATTGCACGTCTTCAGCTACCACTGAGGCAGAATATGTTGTTGCATCTGACGCTAGAAAGGAAGCCATATGGTTGGCTCGTCTAGTGGGAGATTTGGACATTCACGAGGTTCCAGTGCTACATTGTGATAGTCAGAGTTCCATTGCTTTGGCAATGAATCCAGTGTTTCACTCAAAGTCGAAACACATAGAGGTCGGATACCATGTCATACGAGATGCCATGTCGTATCGAGCTTGTCAAGGTTCACACTGACGACAACCCCGCAGATGCTCTCACAAAGAGCCTAGCCTCGGAGCGATTTACACATTGTATAGAACTTATGGGTGTAGGATGAAGCCTCGGCAATGCTTCATCAATTTTGTATAGACTAACTATACTAATGCCACTATTGGCCACCATGGCCTTCAAGTGGGAGGTTGTTGGGGTGTAGGCCAGGTGGCCGTGGGAAACCACCCTGGTACACTTGATTTCCCCTATTCAATATAGGGAGAGAAAGAGGAAGTGTTGACTCTCTCTTTCTTCTCCACTAACCTATACAGTGGCTGCCTGTGTATCTTCCCCTTCCCCATTTTCTCTTCTTCCCCTCTCTTGCCACACTTCGTACACGCACACGCGCACTCATCACCGTCTACTGTGTGTGAGAGAGAAAGAGAGTGAGTGTGAGCTTTATCCTCTCGCTACGCCCTGCTGGCTCAACGCATTGGAGATCGGACTGCACCATTGTTGTAGGCTCGAGGAGAGCTACGTGACAACGCCAAGCATTCCACGCGAGACGAAGCGCACATGCCGACGCATCTATGAGCTATTTGTGGCCGTAAGTGTATCAAATGATGTCTGTTTTTTGCGTGCTAGTAGTCTATAGAATCGTGGTGACATAAGCTACGCATAGCTACTCATAACTTTTAGTTTCGGGCACTTTCAAAATTCTGCTCTGTCATCCTACGCGTTTTCCGCAGATGGGTTTAGAGTGAGGGTTTTGAGTGTAGAAGCGTAGGGACAGGTGTATCCTAGTGACAAGATGGTGTTCCTTAAGTTTCATATGAATCTAGCATGATTAGGTGAGTTACCTTCCATATTTGTGTATGTGGCTAGGTGGTGTAGTTGAGAGCAGTGAGGTTCTTGATTGTGGTTTAATTGGCCTTCCAGAGTGTTGTATGTGTAGGATGGTCTCAGCTTGACAAGCTAAAGAGATTTCCTCCGTGTGCCTATCGTGTCATCCGATTGACATTATGTTGATCTAGGTAGTGTTTGCATGCACTTCATGGGTGTGTGAGTCGCTTCCGTCTAACATTGGCGCCGCTGCCGGAAAGACAAGGACCTAAGTAGGTTTCCTACTAACACTCGTGTGATGGTTGTTTGATTTAGTTTCGGCTAAAGAAAGCGTTTTTCTTAAGTGGATCCGGAAGAGGATATTCCGCGATCAAGTGGATAGCCAGGAAGTGTGTGTCTTGCCAAGGGTCTGCGACTAGATAGGTTTAGTTAGGATGTGTGGATTAGAGTAGTTGTTGGTGGTCGAGTGATTTGTGAGGTGATAAAAGCGTTTACTAGTCCGTGTGCGGCAGTGAAGCGTTTTTCTACTCATAGATGCAAAACCCCATATGATTTGTAGGAGTAGCTCTAGGTAAGTGATCCGATTCTGATCTAGAGCTATTCAGCACTGAATTATTTGCTAAGGTGCTTGATTGCATTTGAAATCACGGAAAAGTGTGATTTTGAGGGTAAAAATGCATTAAACAAGATTTTGTGGATATTTTTGTATGACTGATTGATGTTGTGCATATAAAAGAGCATTTGCAAGGGTTCTGTGAAGAAAACCTGCAATTCTGTAAACATAGACATCCTACGCATAGGATGTCTCAAGGGGGTTTTGGAGACCAAATTTGAAAATTCTGACTGCACCAGTGGTTTCAGAGGTTAGGTTTTACCCTAGTAACATATTGACTTGGGTATTTTTCCCTATTTTTGTTGACCAAAAGCCAAAAGGCGGAGTCAGAAAACGTAAAATTTCAGAAAAGGCTTAAATTGAGTGATTTTTGCATGTTTTTGCAATTGTGAAGCGTACTTGCACTTGCTGAGAGCATAAGGAAGCATTAGGGACACTTCAGTCTCAAAAAATCAGCAATAGACATCCTACGCATAGGATGTCTACAAGGTGATCTGGTGGAAATTTTGAAATTTTGAGTTGACCAGTGTGTTCAGAAGGTAGGTTTTACCCTATTTTGCACCTGGAAAGGGGAAATTTGACCAACTTTTAACAGATCAAAGCCAAAAGACGAGAATTGCCAGACATCCTACCCAAATTGTGCCCAAGGCATAATTTTTGAGACCAAACCATAGGGTGACTTCATGTGCATGTTATACATGATGTTTTAAGTGCATGTGATAAATTTCATCTCATTTGGGTCAGTGAAAGGAAGATTGAATGGACTTTAGCATTTTTGACTGAAAAAGGCAAGAATAGCTAGTTTTGGGGTCTTTTGACATCCAAATTAAAATCTAAGCATACCATTGGGTTGCTGACATGAAGGGGAAGCTGTGGGACAAGTCTGGGGTCAAACAGGCCAAAAAGACATCCTACGCATAGGATGTCTTTTGTGTGATTTTGGACTGTAAAATAAATTCTGAGCATACCACAGTGATCAACACCTTAAGGAGAGTCTCTAGTTCAAATTTGGGGCAATTCTGAGCAGTTAGACATCCTACGCGTAGGATGTCTAAGGCATGATTTTGAAACC
Organism: Adiantum capillus-veneris; assembly: GCF_014529385.1. NCBI lineage: Eukaryota > Viridiplantae > Streptophyta > Polypodiopsida > Polypodiales > Pteridaceae > Adiantum > Adiantum capillus-veneris. Next base: position 103,427,204 of record NC_140951.1, read on the forward strand.
AAAATACTACTGTGACCATACCATGCTGTCATATAGCCTTAGATAATCCTCCTAGGCAAATTTGGTCCAATTTGGAGTTGATTTGACTTGGGAATTCATCAGAACAGACATCAAGCTTTTGGAACAGATTCTTGATCATTTGACCAACCTATAGGTGTCAGAATCAAAAACTTAAAATAGCTGTGAGTTTAGCACATCAAGGGGAAGCTACGGTGCAAGTTTGAGCTGAAACAGAGCAAAAAGACATCCTATGCATAGGATGTCTCCAGGGTCATAAAGTGGTCAAAATTCTACTTTGGCCATATAGGGAGGTTCTAAGTGTCTCAAGGATTCTAGAACTTTTTTTCAAAAGTGAATTTGGACCTTGTTTGGCCTATTTACCAAGCAAAGACAAGAATTGTCAGACATCCTACTCCCGGAGTGCACTAGAAGCTTATGCAGCCCAAATCTTGACCTATTGGCATCCAAATTCAATTATAAGCATACCATTGGGTTGCTGAGCACTAGGAGAATCTTATGATCAACTTTGGACAAAATCTGAGTAGTTAGACATCCTACGCGTAGGATGTCTCCAGCTCTATTTAGGACTCAAAACCAACTTATGCGCTCACCACCCTGATCAGCACATCAAGGAGAAGTTGGGGTAAAAATTTCAAGTCATTCTCAGCAAAAAGACATCCTACGCGTAGGATGTCTCAAGGCCATTTTTAGGTCCAAATGAAATTCTGAGCATACCATTGTGTTGCTGGACTTAAGGGGAGTCTCTCGACCAAATTTTGTTAAATTCTGAGCATATAGACATCCTACGCGTAGGATGTCTCTAGGCCAGTTTTAGGGTCCAACTATACTTTTGACCACACAGAAGTGTTCACAGTGTCACAGAGATCCCAAATCTTCTTTTAAAATTGAATTTGGACTCATTTTGACCAGTCTAAACTCCATTTCATTGTTTTGGCCATAACTTTCACAAACGGTATCGAACCGGAAAATTTTTCATATCAAAACATAGCCTAAGAGCGGCTCTACAAATCTTAGAGCGAAACTTGAACTAAATGCATGCCTACAGCAACCATTTAGGTCAACTTTGAAAAAAACGTCGTTTTGAGGCCTCAAAATTCATCCGGAAGTCGGGGGTGTCTAAAAGCGACAATTTGCGAGAATTGTGACAAAACAGTTGCGGTTTTGGACATAGTTTCGACTTTTCCCTAACCAAAGCACTTGAACACAATGGACTAAGTCTACTTGAACCAAGAAAAAGCTCTTAAGCCCAAAAATCATGTATACCCTAGATTCAAACGCATCTTACACAAGCTTAGAGATCCCGATGATAGAGGAATGTCCTCCCACAATGGATCTTCCAAACTTGCAATTGATAAAGACCCATCTTGTTGAAAGAGTTTGGATGATTGGTCATGAGAGTGAAGGACTATATAGATACATTGAGGACAATGAGGTCAATCTTTATAGGTGCTCAGATCCATACCTAGAAGAGATAACGGATTACAAGCTCTTATATGTCTACACATACGGAGTCGACTGTCAATGGAGATCTATAGTTGTCGACAAGTATGGACGAGAATACAAAGTTGTAGAAAGCACAAATCCACATACTGTACTAGAAAGAGGTGGATATTTGGTCAATGAAGGACCACAAATGCCTCCACCAAACACGAGAATTCCTATAGGAATTTCAAGAAGAGAGGCACCACGATTCCCTTCAAGAGTGATAACTAGAGAAGGATTGGGAGAGTCTCTGGTTAGACTTGTAGACAATCAACGAGTTAGACCATCCCAAGTCCAGAAATGGGTAAACAGAAAATACTCCGGAGATAAAGATCCGAGAGATCACGTAACGGCTTTTAGAAGAGTGATTAGAGCAGAGGAAGTTTCAAATTTTGCAACACAGTTTGCGGGATTTGGATTGACTCTAGAAGATGATGCAGCTACATGGTTTGACTCGGTGGAAAAATGGGATTTTGAGACCCTAGATGAGCTGTTTGAGGAGTTTATTGAAGAATTCTGGCCAAAAGGCATTGCTCCCAACACGGTCTTGCAAATCCATAGATTCAAACAGAAAGAGAATGAATTAGTATGCAAAGCATCATTACGGCTCAAGAGATATGTTAAGCTCTGTCCGAGAGCGGAATTACCTACACAAGCATGACTGATACTGATCTTTATCCAGGGAATGAGACATGCGGGCCTTCAGAAGGATCTGCATATGATAAGGAGGATGACGCTAAACGAGTTGATCAAAGAAGCTCTTTATCTAGTGGATAACTGTGAGGCATACAAAGAAAAGGACTTAAAGAGTCAAGGAGATAACACATCCTCTCAGCACATTGTCTCACAGATAAGTGAGTCCATTGCCAAGCCAACGGCACCTATTGATCAAGAAAAGCTTATCGACGACTTGTTCAAGAGGTTGATTCCTCTTGTAAGGTCTGATTGGGGAGAGCCGAAGTGGTGTGAAATTGAGAGAAAATGGATGAACCATAAAGGCGAAGAGTGCTATTATAGCATGGAAAATGCTAGGGAGAGGTATGTATAACTTGTTCCAGAAGCACCTACTCCACCTAGATACATTACGAGGAATGCGCCTGGACCGGTAGGAGTTTTAAGGCTTCTCTTAGGACAACAACCTCCGCTGCCAGGTGCTAGAATGCCGGTAGACATGAGATACATGCCAATGATGGAAGCATCAAATAAACCAATGCCAGTACCAGCTACAATGTGTTATAGCAACCAAAGTGGGTACTACTCTTCAGAGCAACAAAATGTGAGAGAAACACATGGAGTGGTGAGGCCGGGACAACCTCCACCTCCTGGGTTTCAGTCGAAAGAAAGAAGGTATGAAATGGACAAAAGGACATTGTGATTCATTGCAAATAGCGGCTTATTTAGGTCAATGCTTGCTTATAGCCAAGAGGAAATGCTAAAAGAATCTCCTCAACCAGAGACAGATTGTCACAAAAGTCGTGACAACCACTTGGTCAAACAATGTCCTCATACGGAGATCACTGAAGTAAATGCCTATTGTCTTGAGTGTGGCATCACTCACTTGATCCCCGATTGCCCGAAAAAACCAAACTAAATCAGGAAAATCACGACAAATGTATCAGGGATTGTTCAGCTACCTAATAGCTCAGAGAATGAAAATGTCGTACCAGTTCAAGTGGTTACAAGAGCACAAGCTCAAAAGAAAGCTGATGAGAATCTAGAGACAAAGAACACGAAAAGTGACATGAGTCCAAAGACATATGATGGACCAAAGACAGGCGCACCTAGTCAGAAAACCAAGAGCAAACGAAATATCCCTAGCTGAGAAGCTTACCGAAGCTGAGGAGAAGATAAAACAACATGAGGAAAAGGAGGCACCTTCTCTTACACAGATGGTTAAACCTCTAGAAGAACCATCCACTGATGAGAAACCGAGAAGTGCTAGTTCAGGAGGATCTGTGTTGGCAGAGAAGGTTAATGAGATATTGGATACCCTCTTAAAAGCCTATGATGTGAGGCTCCAAAACAACCAAACCTAGGAACACAGGTGGATGACATATCCCTATGCGGAACTAGAAAAGCAAAAATTTGAAATGTGCCAAAAAATGATTCAAACAGACCAAGCTTTACTAGAACCACTAGTTGCAAAACCTGAGGATGTGATCCGTGTCATGCCTACACAAGTAATCCCACCAAACCAGCAACTAAAAGAGCCAGATTCTATTCATGAGCACAGACCAAACCTCAAAGACCCAGCATTAGAACCAAGGATAGTACTGAATACCACGGATAACTCTTTCGAGGGATTTCACCAAGCTATACCTGAGGATTGTAAAGAGATAGATGGTCTTGACGAATTGTGGAAACAAGTCAGAGAGGCCAATGAAGCCGATGACCTAAGAAGACGAGTACACAAGACTGGTGATGAACGAGGAGTGTTTCTACCACCAATAGAGGAATTTGAGACTGGATGTCAAATGAATCTAGACGTGCGATCGTATTGGGGCGACAAATGATCTGTACAATCTATGGATAGTCAACCCCATTTGCTAAGAACACTACCTTCCTACATGGGAGAGTACGAGACCAAGTCAGATGTGGTTGCAGTCCCATCACAGAAAATGTCTCCCAACAAGGCCATCGATTCAAAGGGGCTAGTAGATTTTCTATCTACCCCAGTCACCTGTACAATAATGTTAGCTGAGTTTCTCAGAATAAGACCAAACATGTGGGCTAATGTGGGTAAATGTCTAGAGAAATTTTGTGTAAAAACCCCAATGACTTAAATTGAGGAAGGCATCAAAGAGCTTGAAATGCCTCAACTAAATACTAGGCCAGTGCCATTAAACAAGGTAGGCGAGTATTACGAGGGAGAAGATGGAAACACCACCCTTCCTATGGAATTCAATGGTGTAAAAACCATGGCAATCCTTGACAGTGGAGCTGGTGTGGCCATTGCAACCAAATAGGTTTGAAAAAACTGGGGAAAACTTGCCTTGATAACCACACGAATGACCCTGCAGCTTGTAGACGGACACAAGGGAAAGCCCCTAGGACTGCTAGAAAAAGTACTTGTTACTTCTTGTGGCATTGAATATGAACACATTTTTGTTGTTGTTGACTTTGGCAAGAAGAACAACTATGACATCATTCTGGGAAGACCATTCATGCGACAATTGAAAATGGTCCAAGATTGGGTTTATGAACATATATACCTGAGACATATGGAAACCATAACAAAGATAAACTTGAGTGACCATAGCTATAAGGATGTGACGAGAACACCGGTTGAGGAGTTTGATTCCGCCACAGTAGTAGCAGGATCGAACTTCCAGCCTGGTTAGGTAAGCCTAAAGAACTGTGGATGTGTGGAGCTTCACAATGTGGTAGCTTGAAACATGAGGAATGTATCCTAGAGTGGGCTATAGAGGATAAGGACTATATCCCAGAACCATTTCCTGAAGAAGAGTTAGAGCCTTTTGGATGGGAACACATCTTGGCTACTCTGGACGTGTGCGCCGTGGAGGATGCTCCCACAACAAAGTTTTGTGATGAAAATGGATATGATGTCGTTTCTTATTTTGCAGTGAGTGTAATCCAGGAAAAAGAAGAGATCCAGACATCAACAAGCTCTCGAAATAATGAGCAAACAAAGAAAAGTGGAGAATCAAAATATGAAGAAGACGACGAGTTCTATGACTCTGTAGAAAACTTCGAGCTTCAAGAAGATCAACGACCCGGGAATCAATGTCATCGCTACACGAATAAAGTGCATCAAAAGTGGATTCCAAAGTCCTCGGTGAAGACACAGCCACCACAAGCATCCTCATACATGGATCCTAATAAGGATGCAAAGACTCAGCTAGGAGGAATACGACCAGAGCAACGAGCTAACAATGCTCTAATCAATGGGCTAGAAAAGTCCTCCAAGAAACTACCACCCACGAGCAAACAGACAATAACTTTCCACTACCAGCCAAAAAATCAAGGGAAAGTACAAGAAGTCAACCTTGCTAAGGATAGTAGCGATAGTGATGAATCTTACGACACCCCCTATCAGCAACTCAGGCCATCACTATCACCAACCTCTTCAGCAACAACCATGACATGTCAAAATAACAGGACAACAAGTCAAAGCCAAAAAGCTCGACAAATCTGGATACCAAAATGCTAGATCGGCCAAAAATAGATATGGATCAAGAAGACAAAGATCTCTAATGACAAATCACAAGATCCAACACCAAAACAAAAACAAGGAAAGCGTGCACGGACGGGTAAGAATATCACAAAATCGCAAGCTTTCACAACTCAGGTTTGGGCTCCAAAGAAGTTGATTCAAGCACAAAAAAGTCAGGAATTCATTTGGATTCCAAAACAACCACAGTATCAACTTTCAAAGCCTAAATCTCGTCCCAAACCAAGCGTACAAGGGCTGAAGCAAAGAACACTGTCGCCTCACACAACAAAAAAGTGGATCCCAAAGAAGTCTCTTCAAACACAAACGAAGCACGGGCAATTATGGGTTTCCAAATGAGTGTCAGCAACAAAACAGCCAATAATCACAAAGAAATGGGTCCCAAAGATGAACAACAAAACTGCTGTCAGTGCATCGCCACTTGAATTCTTACAATTCTTCCTACGATTACAGTACAGTTAGAAGAGAGCAAGTCGCTTCAATCAAGCAACGATATAGGAGCTTCAAAGACCATTACATGCTTAGAATAGGAAGCCTCGCCAACAAATGCCAATAAGCAAATTGCTTATACCCACATCTTGCACAACATAAATCTTTTCCATGCATTGACTGTGTATGCATAATAGGGCTACATTACAAGGCCTGCATAGGCACAACTTTTAATTGCCCAAGCACAACACCTACTCTTTGCGATATCCTGTCGTAAAGGATGACTCCAAATAGGAAGGGGAGAGGCATTCTGAATGCGGACCTAACATTATGACTATTAGAGGGAAATGTTTTGTGAGATACATTGAATTTTTGGCGTTTTATTGTGATAATTTTTTGACAAAATTTAGAGTATATGCCCTCATAGTAGTGTTACAGAGGAGTATGGGGACAAAATCCATATATGAGCCCCTAGGGACATGTGTATAGTGTACATAGCATTTAGATTTCTATTTCAATGATTTTTCTTTTGTTAATTTTTTTAAAGATTTTCTTTGTTTATTATTAAGAAAAAAAAAATCCATAATCCACATGAAGAAAAGACTGACGAGAGGCCCGAGCACTACAAAGAGAAGAAGGTACAGAAAAACGATGAAACTTCACGAAGTATGTCTCAGCAGCCACTACAACAGCCGAAGAACTTGTCACAAAGCAGTGTCAACATGCAACCGACAAGTCATACAAGTCAGAATCGAGTAGCTAAGCCACAAAATGAGTGAGGTGTTAGTCCCAAAGCTTCAAGTAATATTCTCTGTGGTCTAAGCGTCTTAGCTGTTCTAGGTATTGCTCAAGCTGGAAGAGTTGAGCATATTTACGTTGTGTCGCTCATGTTGGTATAGGTGAGCAAAAGAGTCAAAGTCTAAGTACTTAAATCTGGTGAAGTGAAGGAGAAGGTCCAAAAGACACTCACGTACTGAGCACAGTGAGATACGAGTGGAGAAACTTCTACATCGAAAACCCTTCTTGGAAAGGTGGAAGCTATTGAGACATCTTTTGATGTCACATGTGCTACATTTATTCCTCAAAGCACCCATCATCTCCTTTCACATTGCATGCTTTTGTTGACAAATTTCTCATATGCATATAGAGTGTCCCATAATTGGCATTGCATCAGGCACTCTTTCCGTGTTTCACCCAAGCACTCACCTTTCATGAACATGTACTTCACGTTCAACTGCTCAACTCCAATAAGAGCGTATACCAAAGGCATTTTTTCCCATCGGGTTTTTTCCCTTTGGTCATCCAGGTTTTAGACCCTAATCTAAAGACACCTATCACCATCCTCTTGTGCATATTCCTTCTACATCAACAATAAGGAAATGCTACTCAAATCAATTGACAAATGAATTGGAGCACCAATTTCATATCATAGCATACTTCTCCTCAATGGCGAGTCGAAAAATGGCCTACAATGACAAAGCTGTAGACAACACTAATAACATGATTGCACAGGAAAAAAGAAGTCCCCAATGAAGAAGAGCAGACATAAAAGTAATCAGAGGATCTCAAAAGATGAATGGTTACGATGATAGACGTCCGCTCTACTGGATCATAGTTCTTGTTGTGGTTCGACAAAGTTACAAGCAGTGCAACAGATGAAGCCAAAACGACAGCAAAGACCACATCGCCATCGCCAATCAGGTCATGTCGGGGACGACATGAACGCAGAAGGGGGGAATGTTGACGGCCGGGTCAACAACACAACATAACTCAAGTTTCGTACCAAAGTCTTATCTTTTGCGAGTTATGAAATGCTGCGGATTATGGCTATAAATGTCATTTGTAATGAGTAGTTATTCCCGCCTGTCACGCAGGTGACCCGGGTTCGATCCCCGGAAGCGGCGCCAATGTTGGACGGAAGCGACTCACACACCCATGAAGTGCATGCAAACACTACATAGATCAACATAATGTCAATCGAGGACACAAATGACACGGTAGGCACAAGGAGGGAATCTCTTTAGCTTGTCAAGCTGAGACCATCCTACATATACAACACTCTGGAAGGCCAACTAAACCACAATCAAGAACCTCATTGCTCTCAACTACACCACCTAGCCACATACACACATATGGAAGGTAACTCACCTAATCATGCTAGATTCATATGAAACTTAAGGAACACCATCTCGTCACTAGGATACACCTGTCCCTACGCTTTTACACTCAAAACCCTCACTCTAAACCCATCTGTGGAAAACGTGTAGGATGACAGAGCAGAATTTTGAAAGTGCCCGAAACTAAAATTTATGAGTACCTATGCCTAGCTTATGTCGCCACGATTCTATAAACTACTAGCACACAGAAAACATACATCATTTGATACACTTACGGCCACAAATAGCTCGTAGATGCGTCGGCGTGTGCGCTTCGTCTCGCGTGGAATGCTTGGTGTTGTCGCGTAGCTCTTCTCGGGCCTACAGCAATGGTGCAGTCGGATCTCCAATGCGTTGAGCGAGCAGGGCGTAGCTAGAGGATAAAGCTCACGCTCACTCTCTTTCTCTCTCACACACAGTAGACGGCAGCGCTAAGTTTTTATTATGATTAAAGTCTCCTTTTAAAAAATGACCTAGGTACCTTATATACTTAGGCTACCTTAGGTTTAACCAAAAATGGGGTTGAAAGGGTCAAATGGATTTGTATTTACAATCTGAAAGTGCCATTCCACCCCGGCTTCGCAAACTAGAATAACTACTCATTACCTATGACATTTATAGCCATAATCCGCAGCATTTCATAACTCGCAAAAGATAAGACTTTGGTACGAAACTTAAGTTATGTTGTGTTGTTGACGCGGCGGTCAACACATATACAGTCTATATTTTGGGTTCTCACTGCTCTACTTCGGGGGAAACTCTGTCAAAATTTTTCCAAGTTATGATGGCTAGTTTTCTGGTATTTTTAGCCATTATGCTGTTATGCTACTGAAATATTGGCAAAATCAGAGGATAAGACAGGTGTACCTTCTTGGGAGCCGTATGGTTGGCTTTAATTGCTGATCAAAACGGACCTCAAGTCACTCCTTTTCATTTAACACAAAGAATCCAAATAAATGTCCATGTGTCAAGGAAGATTTTTTTCCAGCAGCGCATAGTCTTTATGTTCAGGCCAAGAAGATTAAGAGAGATACTGGAATGCCCTTTGCCTGTTTGTAATTCCGATGATTAACTATGAAAACTCATTTGATGCGCATGTGTTTGTCCTTATCTAACGTTGAGCTCCATTGAAGTTTCTGGGAATTGAGTCAGTAAAAAGTTTTAGGTTATTGCACGTGTGTTCAATGGGGTTCTCAAAGCATCATACCACTAGGGGATGGGCAATTAAGCTATGACTTGAAGGAGGATCTGACAAGCAGGAAGGCAGATGTTACTTTGGGGAAGCTTATAGAGATGGTGCCTAAGCTAAAATGACAGTGGAAGAGGATGGTTAACCCAATGGAGAAAGAGCCATAGAGAGGTTCAATGAAGGTGTTGGCAATGGATGAGCTACTAGACATTTGTCCAATAGTAGATGTGTGGCATAAAAGAAAAAATCTAGGACAAGTTTATGTGGATGGCGGAGCCCAAATATGTTTCATAACACACTCATGCGTTGAGAAGATGGGTCTTATAGTGACTGGGGTGTGAGGCTTTCGGATCAGATTGGCAAACCATCAAAAAGTAAAATTTTTGGGTGTTGTAAAGAGCTTAGAAGTGGAGGATATGATGGAAAGGCGGTGGTTGCATTTCATGTGATGCTAGCGGGGTTGGGAGCATATCCTATCATACTGGGCAGATCATGGTTACGTGCAGTGGGAGTGTTCAACATTGGAGACGTGGTATGATTAGCCTCTATGGAAAGAGAGGTGTGCTCATGGTGCGAGACATCGGGTGACATTTCAACAAAAAGACCAGACCATAAACACGATGCAAGCCCAACAAGTCCTTGTAGAAGTCTCTCACACAATAGAACAGGAACAAGTGACATTAGAAGCTCAACATATAGAGGTTTCCACTACAAGCACATAAACAACATTGCACGAGTTTGAAGATCCACCCAATACACCAATCTCCAAAACTTTCAAAGATGAAATTTATTGGTGAATATTGGAAGTAAGTGATCCTTCACACAAAGAACATTTGCAATATGAACTCAAGGTGTTGGAATCATATGCCCTTCTCATGATTACACCTGATGAAGTGGTGAAGAATCTGGGGCATGAAATGATTGCACTTCCATTGATGAGGCACGAGGATCTCTTATGTGAAAAAAAAAATGTTGCCTACCATCAAGCCCAACCACAAAAGTGATTACCAGCATGTTCTTGTAGTTGTTGTACAAATACAAACAATCATCGATAATCAACCCACCTAAAAAAAGAAATGGTTTGATGAAACGTATTACAGGAATTCGCCATAGCATCTCCAGATTGACCCGACCTATTGTCCCATCAAAACAAAAGGCGATCCTGGGATAGTTTCTATTCGTGGCAAAGAAAGAGACCCACAATTTTCAACTACCCATAATAACAAAGGTGGCCAATAGCCTCTTCCCTTCAGAGAAATTTATGATGTACACACTTGAAAGAGTCATCAACATAATGAAGGAGGTGCCTTTAGTGCATTGTGTTCCTTATCTTTTTCTCTTTAGTCTAAGTGTAACCAGTCTCAGTTTTGATGTGGTTTGCAACAACTTGATTGTGAGCTAAATGCATGACCCGAGTGCTAAAATGGTTATATTTTGATGTTATGACCTTGGAAGGGTGTTTCTATACTATATAACTACCTTACTGAATTCTTCTTTTGTAGTTTTTTGCACATTTTCTAGAATGGATCGAGATTTTGGTACCTTTCTAGATGACCACAGGACTTGGTAGGATTGTATCTTTTGGTGTTGTAATACTCCTTAATTTTTGTTGCTATCCAACATTGACTGGATGCCAAAAGGAGGGATGACCTAGAGCAATGAGGTTGGAAATAGACTGATTTTTGGACTAGCGAGTGACTGATAGATTTTTTAAAAGTAGTTAAGCGTGTAGATTTGTAGGTTCACTTCTTGAGACTGACAATCTCAAAGATTCTCCATGCCCCATCTCAAGTTGCTTCCCTGAGTCTCGGGGGATTCATTCTATATACAAAATGGGACGCCACCTGCGAGCGGAAAACTTTAATAAAACCCCTATATACAACTCATATTAGGTAATATGACCCCCCCTTTCTACGCTTATACGACAGTCAATGAAGAAAACTATCATATCCCTATCTTACATATAAAATTAGGTCTCACATAATCTAACTGAGTAAAACTAGTCAAAGAATGTGTAGCATAGTGACTTGCAACGTACTAAGGAACCACTTTTACTGATAATCAGATGTACCCTCAATGTGTCTTAGTTTGAATTTCAAACTATGTTCCCGATCAAGCTAAACTCTGGCTACTCGTCCAATTCTGACCCATCCAATGCTGGTGTAAATCAACCCTTGACCTGCTCCAAATCGGCCCTTATCTATGACCGTCTTTATAAAAATTTTGATATGTGACTTGATGAAAAACTTCCTCTAGATTCATCAAGGTTTTGGTGCAAATTTTTGACCAATTGTTACAAGTAATCAACCCGGGTGAGACCCCCCCGCCCCCCCTCCCAAATATGATACCCCCCTCCCTTATTTTTAAGCTTGAGAGATAAATTAGTGGGGGCCTACCCCTAACTTACACGCTTATGTAACTTGTAAGAAAACCCCCCTCCCTTGCATTTACATGGTGCGGTAAGTTTTCCATGGTGAATCCCCCCGGCCCTGAGTATTGACATATGTAAGTGCAAGATAGATATGATGTAGACGTCCGTCGCGCAACCCTCTAACAATAATACAAAGAAAAGCTAATGTAAAGAAAGTATCATCAAGATAAGAGGTAGAGGAGATTTAATCTCCAAAAATAAAGAAAGAATACTAGCCAAAAAAAGTTTTAAAAAGTGAACCAATCAGGATACAAGTGGAGCTTTAGAACATAATTTCTAGCAGAACACAAATTCTTGAACCACCCTCCATAGAGACCCAACAACTAGATCATGATGAGACCTCAATACAAAACAAGTAGGTATGCTCAATATTACTATCAACCTAGATTTCCATAGTACTTAGTAATACAAATCAATCAAGCTTTTGATGCATCACTTTATTGGATAAAGAAGAAAAGTGAAATATGACCTCAGATACCTTTTAAAATTGATTGGAAATTACTCGATGTGAATAGGAGAACAAAACAATCATAGGTAGGGTTGCAAGGCAATTGAAGTGTTGGCTGCTAATCTCAACATGCAAAGTATAGAGATTATGCAAGTGATGATTTCAAAATATATAACTGTAGATGCCATCATTGTTTATCAATGGCTAGTAGACCAACATATGAAGTGAAAGCAAAACCCTCCCATGAAAGAAGACCAAACAAGTATCAACATCGATAAAATTTTAGAAAACCTAGGAGGAAACAATACAAAAAAATGACACCAAATATTGTTCAATCCTACCACTATCCGCAAGAACATAAAACCCAAATGTGGGTTGCAAAGGATATTCTTCTTGCAAAAGGATTTAACACAAGATATAAGAGATCTTCCCTACCAATCAACCAAAGGCCAACTAAATTTACAGATGGACTACATGAAGATCTTCAAATCTCCAATAGACCTCATGCCTAAAAAAGTCAACAAAGACACTACAAAGGTAATAGAAGCATGTGGATCCCAAATTCTGACATTAGTCCCTCTCAAAATTCAAATGGAGACAATAAAGAAAGGCCTAAAACAACATTAAAGGATCTTTTTAGCATGCCTATGTGATGTTGTTTTAGACCCTTCTTGATTGTCTCCAATTGATTCTTGACAACAATTAGTGGAACATTTTGAAATTCACATGCTCTTATCACCTTTGTCACATCAAAATGGACAAAAGAGCCTTCACAATCAAAGAATGACAGCAAAAAGTGTATTATGACAGGCATAGGAGACCATTGTATTTTGATGTAGGAGATCTGGTTTTCTTAAAGGTTATTCCCAAGCGTACTAATTTGATTCTTGGAAAGGATAGGTGATTGTCTCCTAGGTTTGCTGCTCCTTTTAAGGTGTTGAAGCGGATTGGGTCCCTTGCTTATAAACTTGAATTGCCTGCGCATGTGAAATTTCATCCGATTTTCCATGTGAGTTTGTTGAAGAAGTACGTGGCTAATCCTAGTCATGTTTTGTAGGAGAGATATGGTCTTCGAGATGATGGATCATTGAAAATAGAACCAGACACAATTCTTGATCGTAGAGTTAGACAGCTTAGGAGTAGAACTCTTGTTGAAGTTTTGGTTAAGTGGGATATGTATCCCGTAGAAGATGTCTCCTGGGTAGATTTAGATGTTTTGCATGTTGCATACCCCTCCTTCCAACTCTGAGGACAGAGTTAATTTTGACAAGGCGAGATTGTAATAGGATTTATTATGCAAAGTTTTGATAAATATTTTTGTTTAGAGTAAACCTTGTTCATTCCAACATTTTTCACAGTATAGGACTTCATTCTACTCGTTTTCGTGAAGTTTCAAATTTTGACCGAGGACACCTCTCGGGAGCCGGTTTTGAGGATGCTATAGTCAAAATTTGGAAAAGTTCTATTTGTAGCACTTGTAGTCCTCAACCCGAGGAAAAATATCTCTTCTTTGAGTTTTTACAAATTCCTTCATTTTGATGCCCGTTTTCGCCCGTAGATTAGAGAAAAAGTGAGAATGTTGTTTTAGGCTGTTTTTGTGGAAATTGCTGACTTGCAAGTAAATTTTCGGGCAAACTGAGCAGGGTATGGATTTTTTGCATCACACAACTTTCAAAGAGCTCGACGAGACAGAAAAATTCATATGAGACAGCCCCGGTCAAATTCTGAACCGTCTAGGAGTTACGGCTCGCTGAAAATGGCCCAAAAAAAAAGTCTCTAAATTTGCTTACTCGCGAGTGTGGGTTGCGTTTTTGTGGTTTTATGTATTTGAATGCTGGACATCACTTTTTCAACCTATTTTTGGGCCGCTTTGTAAAAGACTGGAAGAAGGTAAAAAATAGTCACTTTTTGACGTGAAGAAGACAGCCCGTATGCAGAAGGAGGCTATTCTACTGTGATGGCGCCTTGAGATTGAGAGTGAGAGTGAGAGTGCAATTGAGAACTGTGCACAAGATTGAGAGTGATATTGAGAGTGAGATAGCTCGGGGGTGGTCGGGAGGTTGATACGAGCTACGCTCTTCTTGTACCTGTGAATTGATATCAATACAGGTCTCTGATTTCTTGCGTCTACTCTGTGTACTTGCAAATTTTTGTTATTCAGTTGTTGTACTCCCGTGTCTCATTACATACCGTCAAATGAAATTAGAAAATAAAATTACAAATTGAATAGGAAAAGGGTGTATTTTATTTGTTGAAAATTCAGAGATAAGGAGTTTTAAAAATAGTCCTTAAACGCACATGATATACACAATCTATGTATAGTGACCCTCTCGAGCCATAATGCAAGCATAAGAATGTAAAATTCATCACTAGAGTGCAAAGAACACTCTTTTGTGTTGGGAGGCATTGTAGCAATGGCCAAATTGCGACCCACACAAAATTATCAATCCGTGGATCGGCAACTTGACTAGCGCTTGGAGGCACGAGTGTCATAGGATGCATCAAAATAGAGAATTCAAGGGATCCTTTTACCCATCATAGAGAGAAGCCATGGAAGGGGCTTCGTCTAATCAACCACACAATAAATTACTAATCACTTTGCACACAATCATGTGATTGAAATCAACCTCTCACATCAATAACCCTAATCAAAACTCCTAATCACACAACTATACAAGCATGCAATTAACATATCTACTTTGATTTAGTGTGGCTATTCTGGTCCATCCCCTCAATGCAACTATGTATGCACACACACTAATCACATACATGCTAGAGAGAGAGAAAGAGCAGAAAAGCATATCCCTCACACACCCCATGGCCAATGGTGTGGATAGAAGAGATTAACTTTAAAAGGGGATTAGAGATCTAACATAACACTAATACAATCTCATTCCAGCTAGTCAAAACAAAGAAGACTAATAAGAAAGAAAGTGCAATTGATTATTAGAAATCAAGAGCTACATGGGCATGGAAAGACCATGAGCCTCATGACCATCCACTCTACAAAGAAGAGAGCTCACCCAAGAATGATTTCTCATTTAGCATAGGGCTCTTTTATAGTTTTGGGCTTCAAGCCCTTCAACTCAGGGATAAAGTTGAGCCCTTTAGCCTAAGATAATACAATTTAGAACTCCTAAATGAGCCCAAGGTCTTATACAATGAGGAGGAAATATTGTGCACAATAGCACATCCCTAGCTTGGAATAAAACATGAAGTGCAATGGAAGATTATGCAAAGAAAAAAAATTCTTCTAAAAGATGATCAATCATAGACAGAAACTAAATAACATAAAGCAAATAAACACATAAGCTATCATAAATATTAAACCACTAAAACTTTCAGGTTTATGCAAGTAGCATAAGCAATCAATTATGACCCTAGGCTAATGAAAATTCATAAACCTACTAGCCTGAAAACCGAATGATTCAATCTTAATAAATCATCCAAGTCTATCATGTCTATGACCACAACTTGAAGCTCCTAATCTATTAGTACATTGTCACTTTGCTTCTTTAAAGCTCATGAAAGATTGTTTTTGGCATTTCATAAAAAAAGTAAAGCATATCACAAGGCAACCACCCCAAGGAACGTCTAGCTATGAATCTTGTCTCCTTGAACCCTCAAGGAGGTGTTCCAAGAATTTACTAGCCTAGCAAGGTGACGACTAACCCCTATTAGCCCAGAGCATCGGTTCAGGGCCTTGACCAAGCAAGCCAAGGTGGTCCCCCTCGCCTGTCAAGTGCCAATAAGGCGCTTGGCCTCAGAAAGACACAAACATAACATAGAAATTTCATTTTCATGTGTCTAGTAGCATTTATGCTACTCTTTTTGGACACTTTTTTGCTTCATTGTTTCATTTTTTATCACTTTTTTATTGCTTCCATCATGAGATGTTTATGAAAAATGAACCAAGGGATTAAAAGCCTAATCATATCCCTAGGTCATGTTAGAAATGAGTGGAGTATTTAGTCAATCACTAAGAGTCTAGAACTAACAAGCAATGATCCTACATTAGCCTAAGGTCAAGGCCAACTAACCATGATTATCACACATGAAGCCAAATTTCTAATGTGTTTATATTCACAAAGCAAAGTGTTGAAACTTTCATGTATTCCTAGATTTTGAAAATGAGAGGAACCATAGCTTAGAAGCAAAATCACTTAATTCAAGTATGCAAAGGGATGTAAAGACAAGGAAGAGCATAGCATGGATTTATTTCACCTATTTGTGCTCCTTGAGCAAAGTATCCATTTTTTGTAGAGGTCCCTTGATTCCTTTTATTTGCAAAACAAGATTCTTTAAGCTGAGTGCTAACAAACACAGACTCCAAAAGCCATTTATTGAAAGCTAAGAAAACACACAAAAACATTATTGAAAACCTAAAGCTGAATACCAAGATATACCAAAGGGGAAAACCCCTATGGGAAAAAAGTTCCTTTAGTTATGCACATGATGCTCTTTTGATAGCAAATCTATGTATACATATAAAAAATGAGAGAAAAAAATGCTTCTACATCAGCAAATTTTGCAATGTCAAATGCTCTCTTGCATGATTAAAAGTTGATTAAGTGCAAGCTCAAATGAAATTTCAGAATTCAAGTCAAGCATGAGCTGGAAATAATGCAACTTTAAATGAAAATAAGTGGTTCTTGAAAGCAAACTTTTGCAATTAAAAGCTCTCAAAAAGCTGGCTAACAACTAGCTCACATGAAATTTTACAATTTCAGAGCAAGCTATGATGAGGAGATTGTTAGGGTAAGCCCACACTTGTGGCACCACGGATGAAAATCCTCTAGCACTTTGCATGGCTATAAAGATGTCACATATCTTTACAAATAGCATTCCACTTAGCAGAATGTGTGGCACACTCTCATCACTTCTTCTACTTCTATATCTATAACCTTCTTGTACACAATTTCCAACCACTCTTTAATTTATGCTACTCTCGCACTTGTGTACAAGCTATTGCCTATTGTTTATATCTTAATTAAGTGATTATTTTCATGTAGCTACGAATGCTACTAATGTACATTCTCCATAGCTATTAACCTCAACTGGTATCAGAGCTTTGATGTTTCTCTCTAATGTGGATGCTACCTTGTTGTGCACTCTCCCTCCATATGTGCTTTCTCATTCATAATTTTGTCATTCAATTTGTAAGTTATTAATTTGATTTATCCTCTCTTTGATTTTCTAGAGTAAGATTGACAGTGCGTGTATCTAGTGTGTGTTCGTTGTCGTGCAACTCCGATCCCATGCTAAGAAAGATGCCATAAAAATGTAGATCGAGTTTGTTTGAAGCTTACATGATTATTGAATAGTGTTTAGGGATTGCCAACAAGTCAAGTTTAATGTTGAATGTATGTCAAATGCGGCAAAAAGGCATATGCCTTAATGATGCTAAAAAGGACTATGCTTAAAGTGAGCACATATATGTGATATTATGATCTAGAGCTGTAGTGCTTAAAGTGCTCTATCGGCCTCTCTTTACGGCTCGTCGATTGGAGCTATGGTGAAGAAGTTATAACGGTTTAAAGTTTAAGTCGATTGCAAATTTGTACCGGGTTGGGCAACTACAGCTGAGGTCATAGAATTGAAATGCATGCACTAGCCTGAAGTGCTCACTTTGTGGAGCACTTCAGTCTTTTCAAATAAGGGATCGAAGTTACGGTTGCCAAGCTATGGGCCGTTAAAAATTCACCCCGGGCCGGTTCCGTGCCAGTCTAGTCGGCGGCCGGAGTGCCATCTGGGAGTTTTTGAGCTTCAATCACGGAATACCGTAAACTGATATGCTTTGGAATTTAAATACACTAAATTAATGTGGTTCCCGTACGGAATCACATAAGTACTTGAAGAGCATCATGTCCAAAATTATGTCTCTTGGAATGCAATGATTGCAGGGAGTGCCCAACACGGATGCGGTAAGAAGATTGGGGCTATTTTCAGCAAGTGGGAAGGGAGTGCTCTCAGGCCAAAGCAATCACCTATGCTTGTATCTTGAAGGCGTAATTGCACTAAAAGTTGATAAGGACATTAAAATTCTCGATAATATTGTTGTGCTTGGCAATGCTTTGGCCAATGTGTATGCCTAATATGGTGCCCTTATAAGGCCGCCCACTTAAGCTAAGGCTGCCCATTATGCAAATTAAGGAGGGAGGTATGAACAAAAGAAAGGAAAAAAGGCATCGCGAGCAGGCAGGTGCAACGGGCAGAAGGAGATGAGCAAGCAGCACTCCCGGGAGGCAAGAGAAGCCGAGGGTGTGCTCAATGATGAAATGGGAATTTTCCAGCAGTACATTGTGCGCCATTTGGTGCCAAATTTGGAAGATTTGGCGGAGGTCTGAGTTCGAGATGCCACATCAGTAGGGGGTTTTTTATGCCTCCCTAGCAATGATGGCGCCATTGTTGCTAAGGGAGGGGGCAAGCTATTAATAGCCTTGGGATTTTGAATGAGAGGGCTATTCGGAGCGAAGCAAAGTGAGAGCAAGAGGCACGGAGGAGCTTGGGAAACCAAGGAGCTTAAGCAAGAGAGCTTGGGCGAGGAGCTTGAGCATGAAGCTTGCCAAATCTTGAGCAAGCCAAGGCGAGGATCTTGAGAAAGAAGCTTCCCAAAGCTTGAGCAAGCCAATGTGAGTAGGGGATTCACCGGAGAATCTTGGTCAAAGGAGCTTGGAGAAAGTTGGGTCGAAGGAGCTTGAGGGAAGCTTGGTCGAATCAAGGACGAAGCTTGAGAGGGTAAGCTTGTCGAGACTTGAGCAAGCCAAGGCAAGAAGACATTCCAAGAAAGGTTGAGGTTAAAGCAAACAAGCAAGGCGAGGAGGGAAAATCTCTCTCTCTCTCTCTCTCTCTCTCTCTCTCTCTCTCTCTCTCTCTCTCTCTCTCTCTCTCTCTCTCTCTCTCTCTCTCTTCCGAGCTTGGACAAGGTAATCTCTCTCCCCTTCTTGAGCTAAAGAATGGGCAAGAAGGGATTCAAAGACAGTAATTGAAGACATATCAAGCAGTAGAACAACCGATCTAAGAAAACCGGCACAATAGGTTTTTGTTCGTCAACGGCAACTTAAATTAGTTATTTATTTTTTGATGAAATGCGGAGCCGTTAACGGCCCAGAGTAATTTGTAAGGGGAGTTTAAAATCCTAAACCATCATTTGCATAATTAATGGTGTTGTTAATGGCACTTCTTGATAATTGTGCATTAATTTCGTCGGTGTTACCAATTTTCCAGCAATTTTTGCACATCTATAGCATTACCAAGTAATTAATAGCTGATGTATTGCACGGAGCGGTAATTTTTTGCTCTCAATTTTTCCACAACCAGTAGCCTGGCGCTAACCTGGCTCAAGTTTTGAACACATATCTCCCAACACCTGGTGAACCCGACGCGAAACCTGAGCCGGGTTGGGTAAATTGTTGAAGCCTATGTCTAGTCCGCAAGAGGCCGCCATGCAGCAGATGATGCACCAGTTTGCAGCTTTCATGCAACAACAACATGCTGTCCAGCAGCAACATAATTTGCAAGAGCAGTTTCGTACAGCTCGAGAAAGTGTTACAGAGAAGTTGCAACGATTTGAGGGGCGAGATATCTTGAAATTTGGCAATTTTTATGAGAAATCTATGGAAGATAATGGGATTGAAGACCAGGATTTAGTGGAAGGATTTCATCTAATTGCAGTGCCGAAACTTAGGGCCCGGATTAAAATAATTCAGGTGGCTCAAGGACCGAACTGACAAGACTTTAAGAAGGCGCTGCAAGAGGAATAGTTTTTGAAGGATTCTCAACGGGTGATGAGACAGAGTTTTATGAAGTGGGTGCAGAAGAAGGGTAAAAATTTATCTGCACAAGAACTGTTGCGAGAGTTTGAAAAGAAGTTTGATCAGTTATCATTAGCTGAACAACGTTCTTTGAAGGATCAAAAGTTGGAATTGTTTATTTAAGCTACTGATCCGCGACTACAAAAGAATTTGGTACAATTATTGGAGGACCCAACAGGAGAACTGGAATTGACATTAGATAGGAAAATAGTCTCTGAAGCGGTAAATATGATCGTAAAACGACAGAAGCGAGTTGACAAGAAAATTGTGATTGAGGTACTAGATGATGATGAAGAATAGATTAAAGAGATATCACCCTCGATAGTACCCAAGGTGGAGGGGCCTGCTCTTGACGATTTGGTTAAAGGTATTCAAGAAATAAATTTGAATTTCAAAACTATTAAATTTGAAGGGTTAGCTACAAAAGCGTCTACTTCTAAACCTAAGCTACAACAGCCACCACGTAAAAATTGGGATTGATGCATGTGGTGCAATAGTGAAGACCACAGGTATGTGAGAGAGTGCAATGAATTTTATGAAGCTTACAAGAAGAATGTGGTTTTTTGAAAAGACAAGAAGATTCATCTCAGGGAGACAGGGGAAATGCTCTGCTTAAATACAGGGGAATAAAGAAGATAGTGGAATAAATACAACGTAATGTTGCTCTTGTGGAAGCAACTACATATGGGCTCCAAGTTTGTGGTAAAGAAGATGATGAAGGTACAAGTGCAAAGGGCCATTTGTGGACATATGCTTTAAAGACAATAGAATCAACTAAGGTAACATATGGGAAGTTATGCCAGGTGGGGAATTCAATTCAAGAAACTACTGGGTGGACCGATCTAGTGGATTCTCTTTTGGTATATGCTTATATTGCTACAGATCAAGCCAATGAAGCTATGGTGGAAGAGAAGCGAAAAAGCGATGAAGAGGTTGTTGGGACGTCAAAAAGGCCAACAAGATCCAGCAACAAGAAAGAAGAAGGACGTGCTCCTAAACTTGCTCCTAAGGTGGTTATGGAAGAGGCTCCGAAGGACAAGAAGCAAGGTAAGCCTAAAGGTCCCTCGTATAAACTCAAGTCTCATATATACGAGGGACCTTTAGGCTTACCTTGCTTAATGGAACTCATGCTTATCAATTCCCAAAATATCCCCCAATGTGAGTTCCACTTTACTATTTAGCCTAAAGGTCCCTCATATAAACTCAAGCCTAAAGTTTGTGAAGAATGTATCCTAAATAGTAAAGTGGAACTCACATTGGGGGATATTCTGGGAATCGCTAAGCACGAGTTCCATGAAGAAATCATCGACATTATTAAAAGGTAGCGACAAATACCGAGTGATCAAGAGCCGGATCCAATTAAGAGCCAAGTGGTTTCTCACATTGAAGCAGTTATGGAAGATTATGAAGAGTATTTAGCAGATCTTGAAGAAGAAGATCCAAAGCCTGTGGTGGTTTCAAGCCCGATTGTACCTGAGGTAAGAAACATGCATTTCAATGACGGGGAAGATGAAGAAATTATACCCAAGAGTCACTTTTTGAGGACTCATTTGGCAAGAGAAACAACAAAACCAGTGGTAAAGCTTGGCGACATTGAGGACCCGGTCTTAGCCCTTATAGACCATGGTTCAGAAATCAATCTCATGGCAAAGAATTTGCACCAAAAGGGGAAGTGGCCTATTGATGTGGATCATGAGTGGCAGATTTGAGCTACCAACATGCTTCCTAGAGATCTTTATGGTGCATGTGCAAATGTTAAGGTAACTATTGGGGATATTTGTGATGAGCAAAACTTTTTTATACAGGAGCATTCCTCTTACCCATTGATTCTGGGACAACCCTACATTACGGTTGTGCGGATGGAAACTAAGGTGCTAGACGATGGCTCGACCTATGCCAAGGTTTGGAGCCGAGATGGTAAGAAAGTGGTTCAACTTTTAACTGTATGTGTTGACCATGCTCTCAAAAAAGACAGTTTACGTGATCGTCCAATGCCAAAGATACACAAGGAGTTTAAAGAACAAAGATCTGCTCAGGATTTTCTTGGGTGCCACTATAAAGCAGGACTATGGTGGTGTAAGTGAGGAGAAGTTTTCGCAAAGAGAAACCTTCTTTTCTGGATTTCTGGGATTGACATCTAAGGGTTCAGTATCTTATAGGAAATTTAATGATTTGACTAAGTGGGAGAAAAAATATGTTTCAAGCATTCAAAGTGACACGAAGGGATGTGATGTTCTAGAACCGGATGAACGGTGATTTGAGGAATCTTCGAAGAGATCTCTTATGTTGAAACTACGTTAGAGCTTGAGGATATCAAGCAAAATAGGTTAGAAAGTGTAACTGAAGTTGTTAAGGTGCACTCAATGGACATATACAAGGCACTTATGCATATTGAGGATAACCTGGAAAGAAGTTGAAGCACATGTAGAGACAAATTACAAGACAATAGCAAAGAAAGTGAGACCAGTGGCTACACCTCTACCAGAGGGAAGTGACGAAGTGATTAGAGAAGCTTCTCAACAGCCTATGCTCAAAAATCCTAAGAACATTGGGCATAAATTCACTAAAGAGACATTGCAGCAGGTGAAGGTTGGAGAAGATGGTTTTCTCAACGAAGAGGAAATCAAGGGTTTTCATGGTATGCTCGAAAAACACGGTAAAGCTTTTTCTTTTGATCCAAGTGAGATTGGGTGTGTAGATCCAAGTGCTGTTTCACCTATGGTGATATTCACTGTTCCTCACATGCCATGGAGCTTACGTCCCATTCCAGTTCCTAAAGCTTACTTGCCAAAGCTTATCAATTTTCTTAATGAGAAGATAAAAATGGGAATCTTGAAACCATCATGTGCGCCATACTCTAACCGATGGTTCACTGTTCCAAAGAAAAATGCTACTTAAGGTCCATACAGGATATGTAGTCGTTAACAAGGTAAGAATCCACAATGTGGGTACTGGTCCAATTGTGGATGAATTTGTTGAAGCCTTTTTAGGTAGATCAATTTACTCCATGGATAATCTTTAATCTGGATATGATCAATCTCAGTTAGCTTTGGAGAGCAGGAATCCTACTATGATGTGTACGCCTCTCAGATTGGTAAGGATGTGCACTTTGCCACAGGGTGCTACTAATTTCATAGCTCATATGATGAACTGCATGAATAATGTATTAGGGGACTTTATCCCTCATGTTACTATGACTTTCATTGATGATCTACCGATTAAGGGTTGTGAGGAAGGCTCAAAAGATGAGGTAAAAGATCAGAGGGGGTGCTGAAAGTTTGCTGCTCAACATATTACTGACTTTGATGCTATTTTATCTAGGCTTGAAGAAGTTAACTTAACACTTTCAGGAAAAAAATCAACTTTTGGTGCCAAAGAGGTTCTAATTGTAGGGCATATGTGCAATCCAGAAGGTAGAAGGCTAAGTCTGGCTAAAATTGAAGCTATTCAAAAGATGAAGGAAACGTGCTCTTCGGTTACTGAAGTTTGTCAGTTTCTGGGTGCATGTGTATTCTATCTTATTTGGCTGTCACATTTTGCTCATGTTGTAGAAGTGCTTTATCAATTGTTGAGGAAAGGTAAAAGATTTGTTTGGGAAGAAGTTCACACACAAGCTATCAGGAAATTAAAGAAGATGCTCCTTCAAGCTCCGACCTTGAGGAAAGTCAACTACATGCAGATGGCCAGTAATTTTAACAGTTGACACTAGCCCGACAGGTATTGCATGGGCTATAGGTCAAGAGGATGAAGAAGGGAACACGTATGCGGTTAGATTTGAAGCAAAAGTGCTCAATGCTCACCAAAGAGGCTATGCACAGGTTAAGAGAGAACTTTGGGGTGTTGCTACTACTCTAAGGTTTGATAAAGAATACTTTATTGGAGATTCAGTCGTGGTAGAGATAGATTGCTTGCCACTGATAGGGATGATTTCAAATTGCTCTACTCCGGATATTGCTATGCTACGATGGATAGGCTATATTAAATCTCTTAATTAACACTAGAATGGTAACAGGACACTTTTATGTCCTTGGACACTTTTGTGTTATGTTAAGTGACCATTTTGTTTGAATTATTTGAAGAGTATGAAAATGAATTTCTAGGTGCTATATATCCACAAAGTTGCCTTATGAGCTGAAAAAAACATAGCATTTTTTTTGGAGTATTCATCTCATCATTAACCTTACTCTTGCACAACATTTTTGAACCTAAACTGTGTGAAAAGACGGTTCTTGTTTTTGGTTTTCTTCCAATTTTTGGCAACTATACCACTCTAAACTTCATGTTTGTGAGGTTTAGATGGCTAGAGGTTAGGCATTCATAGTTCTCAACATGTTTTGATGCTTGTAGGGAGAGCTAAGTGTTAAAATTGAAAGTTATGACCAATTTACAAGAATTGCATAATCCTGTTTTTTGGCCAAAATTAGCACTTTTATGATTTTTTTGGTGGCTTTCTTGATATCCAAATTCAATTTTGATTGTGTAAGTGTAATGTATAATATAAATCTAATCTTCCTTGAGTTTTGGGGGACCTAATATGCTTCATAGCATAGTATATGATGATGGTTCAGTTTTTTGATTGCTGAAGAATACGATACATTTTAGATTAGCAAGTATAACTTTCTCAATATTGCTAGTTTCTTAGGCCAATTCTGTATATTTTGTAGGTAGTAACCATATCTAATCATAGACTACAAACTTGGCTAGATATTGAGTAGTTTCGATGGGTTTCTACAGGTCATAATGCTAAACCCGGTTTTTTCATGTTTGTTGTATTTAGCACTTATCATTGCCCCCAAGGTTCCAATTGTAAGAAATCCATTATCTTTTTGGCATGCTCCATGGCTCCTTTTGAATCCAAAGGCCCAAAGGGAACTAAGAAAACTTGTATATAGTATCTGTATTGAGTGTGACTGTAGAAACTTTGATGATAGGTCCGCAGAATGGCAAAAATGCAGCTTTTTTGTACTTATTTTTTTTCCAAAAAAAAAAAAGTGAGGTAAAGCAACCATATGTTCTGGTCACCAACCCATTGAAGTTAACAGGGAATTTTGACTCATGTCCTACAAAAATCCCCACTCTTATTTATATGCAGTCAACCGTAAGAAATTGTTGTTTCGGGCAAAATGCACTGGTCCATCAACTTTGGAGGCTTGTAGTGACCAAGGGATGAGGAAAATTACAAGTTTCTCATTTTTTCCATATGTAGTAGTTATTGAACTATAAGCTCATGAAAGGATTTTTCAAAATGAGTGGAGCTACTATGGTTTTGGAATTTTTTCCCAAAACCCTGAAAGGACACTTTTATGTCCTGTTAGGTTACCATTCTAGTGTTAGAATGGTAACCTAACAGGACATAAAACTAGAATGGTAACTTAACACTAGAATGGTAACCTAACAGGACATAAAACTAGAATGGTAACTTAACACTTAACACTAGAATGGTAACCTAACAGGACATAAAACTAGAATGGTAACTTAACACTAGAATGGTAACCTAACACTAGAATGGTAACCTAACAGGACATAAAAGTGTCCTTTCAGGGTTTTGGGAAAAAATTCCAAAACCATAGTAGCTCCACTCATTTTGAAAAATCCTTTCATGAACTTATAGTTCAATAACTACTACTTATGGAAAAAATGAGAAACTTGTAATTTTTCTCATCCCTTGGTCACTACAAGCCTCCAAAGTTGATGGACCAGTGCATTTTGCCCAAAACAGCAATTTCTTACGGTTCATTGAATATAAATAAGAGTGGAGATTTTTGTAGGACATGAGATAAAATGCCCCATTAACTTCAATGGGCTGGTGACCAAAAGATATGGTTGGTTTTACCTCACTAATTTTTTTCTGGGCAAAAAAATAGGTACAAAAAAGTTGCATTTGTGCCATTCTGTGGACCTATCATCAAAGTTTCTATAGTCACGCTCAATACAGATACTATATACATGTTTTCTTAGTTCCCTTTGAGCCTCTGGATTCAAAAGGAGCCATGGAGCATGTCAAAAGGATAATGGATCTCTTATAATTGGAACATTGGGGACAATGATAAAGTGCTAAATACAACAAATGAAAACACTGGGTTTAGCATTATGACCTATAGAAACCCATAGAAACTACTCAATATCTAGCCAAGTTTGTAGTCTATGATTAGATATGGTTACTACCTACAAAATAAACACAATTGGCCTAAGAAAATAGCAATATTGAGAAAGTTATACTTGCTACTCTAAAATGTATCGTATTCTTTAGCAATCAAAAAACTCAACCATCATCATATACTATGCTATATATCATATTAGGTCCCCCAAAACTCAAGGAATATTAGCTTTATGTTATACATTACACTTACACAATCAAAATTGAATTTGGATATCAAGAAAGCCACCCAAAAAATCATAAAAGTTCTAATTTTGGCCAAAAAACAGGATTATGCAATTCTTGTAAATTGGTCATAACATTCAATTTTAACACTTAGCTCTCCCTACAAGCATCAAAACATGTTGAGAACTATGAAGGCCTAACCTCTAGCCATCTAAACCTCCCAAACATGAAGTTTAGAGTGTTATAGTTGCCAAAAATTGAAAAAAAGCCAAAAACAGAACCCGTTTTTTCACACAATTTAGGTTCAAAAATATTGTGCAAGAGTAAGGTTAATGGTGAGATCGATACTCAAAAAAAAATGCTAAGTTTTTTTCAGCTCATAAGGCAACTTTGTGGATATATAACACCTAGAAATTCATTTTCATACTCTTCAAATAATTCAAAAAAAATGGTCACTTAACAGGACACAAAAGTGTCCAAGGACATAAAAGTGTCCTGTTACCATTCTAGTGTTAACAGTGAATTTTGACATATTGCAAGTAGAGATAATCATGTTGCCGATATGTTATCAAGAGCTAGGTTTGAAGATGAAGAAGAGATGTTGGCTTCAAGTTCTATACGTCTTCTTATCTGCATGCAAATTGTGGAAATATTGCTCATACTTTTGAGGTATTTTCTGAAGAGTTCTATGATGGATAATGTCTTTTGATTGGTCTCTACCTTAGCACTCTTAATAAGCATGAAAGGTGGATGGATCAAGAGTACAAAAAGATCAGAAAGAAAGCTTATGGCTTTTTTATGAAGGATGGGCATTTATGGAAGCAATCAAAACGCTCTAAAGGAGTACCGCAACAGGTTGTTTGTGATAGAGCGACTCAACAGCAGGTTATCAATGAATTTCATGAAAGTTTATGGGCTGGACACAGAGGGGTCTGGGCAACTTTTGTCAAGATTAAGGATCATTACTGGTGGAAAGGTATGTATAAAGATGTGGCTCAGTTTGTGAAGACATGCCAAATATGCCAACAGTATTCTAATGTATGACAT
Organism: Adiantum capillus-veneris; assembly: GCF_014529385.1. Taxonomy (NCBI): domain Eukaryota; kingdom Viridiplantae; phylum Streptophyta; class Polypodiopsida; order Polypodiales; family Pteridaceae; genus Adiantum; species Adiantum capillus-veneris. The sequence continues at coordinate 103,454,735 of NC_140951.1, forward strand.
CGAGATGGATTGCATCCGACCTATCCACTGGCTATGCACTACAGAGTGGTGGACTTGATTACCATGCAAGTAAGTATCTGGCAGATGCGGTATGTTGTTCTTGCCAGAAAGGATCTTACTAATCAGGTGGAAGACAGAGCTTGCGTACCAAAGCTACCAGTTCCGTATGCAAGTTCTTGCTTGAGGATGTTATTTCCAGGCATGGATGTGTTGGTGGAATTACTGCTTATAGAGGACATCTGGATGCAGATGAAGCTGAGGATTTCTTTGCTCGCTTGGGCTTTGAATTGGCTCTCACTATAGCATACAATCCAGAGGATAATGGTAAAAGTGAAAGAGGGCATCCGCCTATTGTTAACGCTTTAGCAAAGGCATGCCAGGGACATATTGGTGATTGGCCTAAATTCGTACCATTTGCTTTATGGGTTGATCGAACTACACATAGTTTTGGTATAGGTTTTATGCCATTTGAGCTAATGTGCGGGTAGAAACCCATTATGCCTACAGAGGAAGTGGTTATTTCTTGGACTGTAATGCCATGGGAAGAAGGTATGTCTAGAGAAGATTTGCTTGCATTGCGCATTCTCGAACTTGAGAGGCATAAGGAAGATATTGAACATGCTAAAGTAATGCTTAAGAAAGCAACGTTGAAGAATAAAGCAGCATTTGATGGTAAGAACAGACTACGACCTCGTGCTATTAAAGATGGGGATTGGGTCCTTGTATATGACAGTAGCCTAGAGAACCAGTACACTGCTATGCAGAATATGGTTAAACGATGGTTTGGACCATATGTAGTACTTATGTACATGATACTGCGACCTACAAGTTATGCGAGCTTGATGGCACCGAGCTCAAGGTGCCTATTGCAGGGAAACGAGTTAAGTTGTTTAAGCAAGGAGATGGTGAGATTAATATTGGAGACTTCAACACAGATCAACCTCCTGAAGACAGTGTTATGTATGCATCAGACGATCAGTCTGATGACGCTTCATAAATGCGGTTGGCACAGACCGGAGGCTGTGCAGGTTCGGAGGGGGTGGATGTCGTGCAATTCCCCTCCCATGCTAAGAAAGATGCCATAAAAAAACACATCAAATTTCTTTGAAGCTTACATGATTATTGAACAGTGTTTAGGACCTGGTAACAGGCCAAGATGAATGCTGAATGGATGCCAACTGCGGCAAAAGGGCCGAAATATGCCTTAATGATTCTAAAAAGGACTATGCTTGAAGTGAGCACATACAGGATATTATGATTTGGAATTGCAGTGCTTGAAGTACTGTACCGGTCTTTCTTTACGGCTTGTCGATTGGAGATACGGTGAAGAAGTTCTCGCAGTTTGAAGTTTAAGTTGATTGCAAATCTGTACTAGGTTGGGCAATTGCAACTGAGGTGACAAAATTGAAATGCATGCATGGGCCTGAAGTGCTCACTTTGTGGACCACGTGGGTATTTTCAAATCAGCTAATCGAAGTTAGGGTTTCCAAGTTATGGGCCGTTAAAGATTCATTGGGGGCCGGTTCCGTGCCAGTCTAGTCGGCTCGCAGTCGGAGTGCCATCTGGGAGTTTTTGAGCTTCAATCAGGGAAAACCGCAAACCAATATGCTTTGGATGTAAAATACGATAAATGTGGTGCCCGTACGGAAGCACATAAGTACTTGAAGAGCATCGTGTCAGAAATGACGTTTCTTGGAATGCAATGATTGTGGGGAGTGCCCAACACGCATGTGGTAAGAAGCTTCGGGCTATTTTCAACGAGTGTGAAGGGAGTGCTCTTAGGCCAAAGCAATCCCCTATGCTTGTATCTTGAAGGTGTTGGTATAGCCAAACTGTGTCGATCCATGGAAGTGCAGGAAGTGGAGGCATGGCAGTTTGCATGAAAATGGCAAAGACCTTGAGCAGGTATTTGATGGTGCTAGGGGCCAGGTACATCGGGATGGAGCATTTGCTAGCAGGAGCTGCAAGTATTTTTTTGCTATCACAAGTGGCAGGAGCATATGCTTATATCACAAGGTTAGGAACGAGGCAAGGGGTACTTGATGCAGGTGCCATGAAGTTTATGCTATGGGATTTTGATCGAGGTGTGTACAAGAGACTCTACTTGCCGAGGTATGTATGCTTAATATGGAGTTTAGAAAGGTCAAAGATGTTTTTCCAACTCAACTGGTCGGAGAGCTTGAAGGTACTAAGGATCAAAGGATTTATCTCCAAAGCGAGGCTGGCTATGTATGGAGAATGTGTACTCCAATTTGGCACGCTCGAGCTCCTTGGGTGATTGAGAGTTGATGGCTAGCAAGTCTCCACCTCGTACCTATGTCAAGGAGTGGAAGCTTAATTCAATTGGCGGTCCATGTGGTTGTAGTCTGTCTTGGCAAGATCTCGATACCAGGGAAGTTATTTTATGAAGCGGGTTCCATCTATTTATGGCCAGGAGGCCATTGGCACATAGGCCTATGTGGTAGCATATCACTACAAGTTTTAGACTTTTTCTCAACTTGAGAAAAAGGGCACTTTTTTTACCCATTTTTCTACCGTCAACTAGAAAAATTCCGACGAGTGTAGATTTTCTTTTCCTCTACCAAAAGCAATTTTCCTATGCATAATTTTTATTACCATTAACTCAACCAATGGACTAAAGGTGAAATATTTGCACCTGAATCTATGTAAATAGACATCTATAATGTTTGTATCTAAAAATATCTCACCTAATGAGCATTGATAGTGCTTAATGTTTTTCATTTATTTTTTATTCCATCCATTTATTTGAGTAGGAATATATTTTTTATGGAAAAAACTTCATTTTATTCTATAAACTGACTATTTTGACGATGAAAATTTTTCATACTCGAGAATATTTCATGCTATAAATTGTCAATGCCCTATAATGTTTTACATCTGCATTTTTTATGCCAAAAATTATTTGCACACAATTTTCTTCCATGAGGATTATTTACCTTTTAGCTCATAATTTCCATTAATTATGATACAAATTTTTCATATCTATCACTATTTTTACGCTTGCACTTATGACAAATTACTCATTTTTAATGAATTTTTTTTCTACCTAGCAATATTTCACACTCTTATAAATATACATAATTGCTAATGTTTTACATGCACATTTTTTATGTCATAAATTTTTCATACCCAATATATCTTTTCCATGTGTATTATTCACTCTTTAGCATACTATTTCTCTAATTGTGATGTGAATTTTTCATATCTATACATTTTTTCACCATTTTTTCAATCGGGGCCTATAAAAAATTGACACGTCTAATTATTCACAACTATAAAAAAAGGCTTTGTTGTGTGAAAACAAGTGTTAAAACTCACTTTGCAATGAAAATTTTGACTTTTCCAATGAGTATTGTGGCACTATGTCGGTGAGAGGGTTGGTTTTTTTTTCATTTATACTTTTGATCATGGTGAGAAAGAAAAATTTTCTATGAAAATTATTCGCTATAGATTCCTCCTACGAACATATATTTTCCACGATGAAAAAAGTCCATTGAATAATTCTATTGGTTTGTAAAGGAAATATGTTGCTATGTATCTTTATATACTATATTGAATAGGATCCATTATTTGGATATCGTGATTGAAGTATGCACATCATCGAGTTTGCTCAACTGATTACCCTCATATACAGACTACTTAGACTTTCACATGGAGCCAAAAAGAGGTTTAAATGATAAAGAGACAAATAGTATTGCACAATACTTCTATCGCAGGTACGTATGACATGTTTTTGTGCATATTTTTGCGAACTAGTTATATTCATCTTCATTAAATATGAAGTAGTACAACACAAACAATCGTAAAATCTTCTTGAGATAGATCTCACAAAAAGTGGATTATCTTCTACAAGTCACATACTCATTGGATACATATTCAAATAACAAAAAGTCAAAAAAGACAGTATCATCTCTAGATTGGGAGTATCATCCCAATATGAGTTTTCTAGTGAAGTTCAATCTAAAGTAGTTCGACATCATCTTGACCAATGTCTTCTCCTTTGTCCTTAGCCAACTTCACTTTCTTGTGTTGGAATGCCCAATTCACCAGAACATCCAATGTCTCGAGTCCTTCATGCGATTTCTTGGAGTCAAATGATCCCTTAGGAGTTTTCTCTTGAATTTCTTTCAAAAAGTCGTCAAGTCGTTTGTACATCAGATCTACATTGTCCTCTCCCATAAGCTTCAAAGCAATGGATTCCTTTGTTGATTGCTTTATGTTTTTGACCTATTAGAACCAGCAAGCAACCACATATCAAATAAAGATTTAGCCAAGAAAAACCTAAATTATACACGATTTGACATTAATAAAAGGCCTAAGATGGTATATGTTGATTTCTTTATATTGTTGACCTAGTAAAACTAGCAAGAAGCCACATATCAAGTAAAGCTTTAGCGAGAAGAAACCTAAAATATACTCGATTTGAAATTAACAAAAGGCCCATGTTATATGTGAATATACATACTCGTGTTAATGTTTTAATTTCTTGATGAGAAAGAGTCACGTTCATCTTTCGAGCAACTGGAATCTGCAAAATTAATAAGTCACATAAGTCTAATGATTAGCTTAAGGAGAGAAATATACACTAGTGATAGTAATGTACTTGAGTCAAACAATTCTCTTTGTATCGTGCAGGGACCTTCCTCTCCCTCTTTGAAGTTCCATTTGTCTTTGCCGCAGTTGCACTACATGGTTGTTTGTTGGAAACATCTTTAAGAGCCTGTCAAAACATGTAAAGATGTAAGCTTAATACATATATTTATTAGAGAGTAAGTGGTATAAACATACTTTCTTTTTTGAGGGAACATCCTTCTTTGCTTTGTTTTTGCCCTAGCAAAAGGACCAAAGGAAAAATATAAATGAACCACTACACAATTATAGCATTCAAGTATTAATGTCAATCTATTGGTGACTCTCACCAATAAGTTACTCAAGCAAGCAACTTTTTGCTTCTTAGATTGTGTATTGTTGATGGGGTTATCATCATCCTGAAAGACATACTCAAGTTGAGACAAATATATCGCTATCTAAATACTTAAAGGGTAGTAAAAGTACCATTTCAAATGGCTCTATGTCATTCTCCTCATCATTCTCTAAGGGATGCTTTGTGACCTACACATAACCTTCCATTAAATAGCTAGAACATTTCTAATCACCATAATCATCACAAAATGTATCAAAAGTATTCTCACAAAATCTTGTATGATAGATATAGAATGGTCTTCAGAGGCCTTGGTCAAGTCAAACATTTTCCATGCACACTACAAAAAATAAGTAGACTTTCAAACCAAAAGAAGCGCATGCTTTTGATTGCTCATACAAGGTTTAAGAAGTTTTTGATTGCTCACAGAAGGTTTAAGAAGTTTTACACTTTTGTTTTTATCGTTGGTATTTTCCAAACTAGTACAAAACCCTGCACTCAAAGGTGAGCTACTTGCCATAGCATCCATCTGCTAAAGTATACTTAATTTGTGTAAGTAATGTATATTATAAAGTGATGTATAATTTGAATTTCCAAGAACCTTAAGTACCTCTCCCACTTGCTTGTTTGTAACCCCAACGCCTTGGTCATTCACCTTCAAGTAAATTTTTCTAATTAAAAACAAAACGTACCACAAATAAAAAACATCTTAGTGCCTCTATGTTGGATATACAAACCTGATCAAGCATCTCTGAGTACCATGTATCATCTTTTGTGAAAGAGGAGGTTGATTTCATGTGTAAGGGTGATCCATTTGCAATATTTTTCACCTAAAAAACCACATAGAAATAGTACTCAAGTATTCATGGAGATAAGTTCAAGAAGAAACTGATGAAAAACCTTATAAATACCATTCTTGAATGCCCTAAATCATATTCAGGAGATATATTTGTTGGTTCCAAGTAAGTGAAGGTCCGATTCGGAGTGTTATTTTTCTTGAGAGAACAAAATAAATACATAAGAAATTCTTCTAAGAACATATATAAATGCTATGTAGTTGACCAACCTCCAATTGAACTTCACAAATATCTTTCTTTCCTTCCATAGTTGACTGGTACTTGATATATCTTGCAAAGATGAGGAAAGACTTGTATCCTTGCAAGGTTGTACCTAAACAATTAAATTGTCATAAAAGCTAAATAAAACAACAAAAGTATAAGGAAAAATTCATACCGGTTCTTCAGAAGTTGATTTGTGCTCATTTATACTTAGATACACAACTGGAACTTCTATCACTTGACCCTAAATTCAAAATACACCAAGGTGAATTACGAATCAATCAAAAAACTATATTGAATGACACAACTTTAGACTCAATCAATACTCAAAACATGCAATGATGATACTTGTACGTGGCTTCCAGGAATATAAATTCCAATGGCATCATGATTGATTGATTCAATTTGAACCCTCCATAGGTCATACTTATTTCCACCACTTAGCTTTGAAAGGACTACTCCTATGCCAACTTGCTTTGTGTTTGCATCAAGAAATGGAATAAAGCAAAACTGTTGTGGCATACCTTGAAGAAACAATCCACATCTACATTGGATATTTTCCTCCGATATGATCTTGGATGATCCCATGATAGTCACCTTCTCTTGAAGTATACTTGTTGGAACATAGCAAACATCACGCATGCTTGGTGTAAGCAAGGCTTTGCTCTCATTTTCTTGGTTTGCATCTTCCATATCCAAATCGACCATTATTGGATCCAATTTGTCACCTTCAATAATTTCCCTCAACATCTCGTGGCGGAGGTTTTTCTTTGACGTACAATTGGCTTTATCAGTCTTTGGAAAGAGTGGACCTGCTTTGAGCCTCATATATCGTCTATGTTGATTTAGCTTGAGAAAAATTTGTCGCTCTGTCATGTAGTCACCATCTTCTTGCTTTTCCTTATTATTCAAAGGAGATAGTGTCTTTCTTCTTTGATGGATGAACTTATCAACCGCCTCTCTCATTTTCTTGTCCTTGGCTAAATCTGCATACATGAACTTTTTAAGTGGAAATAAACCAAGTCCTTGTTCAACCCATCTGCGATTTTGCTCCAAATTGCGATTATAGGCACGATGTTCCATAGAGAAATTGTCTCGAAGAAAGGTTTTCTCCTTTCCGGTTGTTGGAAAAATTGTCGGAGTCTTGAATCCGGGCATAGAGTGAAGGTTGGTGTCACTTGAACAAAGATTTTCCTCCTCCTCCTCCTCGTTATGTGACATTGCAGATGATTGACATATGGTGAGGATCTTTGGATGATTTGGAACTTGATTCTCTCTAAGCAAAGGAGCTTGATCTCCCTCTGCAACTTTACTTTGAGCCCAGCTATGCAACGCAAACCTGTGTCCACTTATGTCAACTCCTAGAGCTTCCCATGAAGCAACAGACATATACAAAGGCTTCTACCATTGACATTATTCTTGCGTATGCTGCGAGTATATCGATCTTGACCCAAAAAGTCTTTAATAAAGCATGACACTTGATGAGCATCCCATTTACAAACTCTCGCTAATGGTTCATCTTCCATGTTGACTTAGATGAGGATGACCTACACAAAAAACACATGAATTAAAAGTCACTGATGAGAACCATACAACAATGAATCAAATAAAATTAATACACCATTGATCCCAATCATTATACCTAGTGGTGATTCTAAATTTCAAAATCCTCTACGTATGATGTTTGTGGTGGTGGAGCAACACAAAGAAAGACCAATGTGATCAATAAAAAACTAATACCAAACTATAAGCAGTACTCATGTTATTACATTTCAATAAGCATAAGCAAACAACACTTGGAAAAACATGGAGCTTGAAAATATGAATAATTTCACCTTTTTAAACACACAGCATCGGTACAAATCAAATAAATATTCTCTTCTAGATGGTGATGGTTCTATTACGCACATTGCCATTCGATAGAGAGAAATCAAGGACTTCAATACCCCTCACATTACAACTATATGGTGCATGAACTATAAAATTAATAACATCACTCTAGTGTGTCGCAGCTCGTGACAATGCAAAGCCAAGAAATCCTCCTCCAAGATACTTTACGAGTTTTCTATGGAGAGAGTGCTTGGAGTGCGTGTGTGCGCACGTGTGTGTGTGTGTGTGTGTGTGTGTGTGTGTGTGTGTGTGTGTGTGTGTGTGTGTGTGTGTGTGTGTGTGTGTGTGTGTGAGAGAGAGAGAGAGAGAGAGAGAGAGAGAGAGAGATTGTTACCTCTTAGTTTTCATGCACGTCCAAGCTGACGTTCCTGCAGATGAGGTATGTGTGTGTGTGTGTGAGAGAGAGAGAGAGAGGAAGACAGTGAGTTACCTTACTTCTGCGCCTTCAAGCTCACTTGAAGCTATTCCTGAAGCAAAAGAGGTGCCAGACCAGCGTTGCATGAGAAATGAATGCCCACGTTTGTCAATATCTTTTCAAACTTGCAATAAAAATTGGGCGCCCAGCTTCAAAACCTTTTACGCAAAATTTTAAAGACTTTTTAAAAGGTTGGAACAGTCACGGCGCCGTGACTGTTCCTTCACTTAAAAGATTATTGAAGCGTTACATTAGCGAGCAGTTATCGAAGATGGCTTCGCCTACCCAGCACACAGCTACACTGCGAGGAGTTGATGAGTGAGAATATCGTCATCTACAATAGCCAGTACATTGTGATGAGCTGCCTTGTGAAGGCGTTAATGATTGAAGGAAGGAACACTGCCAACTCTAGTTCCATCATACAGTAGTTAGCACATGTGACGAGCTACCTTACTAAGGTGTTAGTGATTGAAGGAAGGAACCCGGTCTGCTCTAGTTCTACCATACAGCTACTGCAAGGTTTACTACACACGTGGACTATCTTGCAACGACGTATTCTCCAGGTAATGCCCAGTTCTCATCTTGGTTGTGTTCCGACATTAAATTAGGTGCAATGTTAGAATCGAAAAGAAGCATGTAGCTCTTATTAGACCCATATTTGCTAATATCATTGGCTTCAGAAACTTATACTCGACATCAATGGTATGCCAATAGAAATTTCCATTATTATATTGGGTGTACTCAAAAGAATCACTACTAGAAAGGCCTTCTAGTTTTCTCAGATATTGGGATGGATCCACATACTAGAGACGAAGAAAGCTAGGTCCAAGGAAATTCCCTTCTAAATAAAAGGAAACTTATGAAGATTTTGCATGGATGTAATCAAGGCGTAGGGACAACATTTGCAAAAAGAGGACCATCAAGAAACTTTACGTGCTTTTGTGAGATCATTGCATCTGGCATACATATGAAAACAGGTTCTTGAGGAGCTCTATCTCTTGCAAAAGAGCCTTCACAAAAAGGGCACACGTTCGTTGCCACAACCATGTTGGGCTTAAGGCGTTCTTGCCATGTGGGCTGAAAAACCTCCTGTTTTGGGGCAAGAAATGACGCGATTTCGGTTTTTGATCCGCTGTTGTTTTGAGACCAAGAACTTTCCCATTTTGGGACTGATCTTGAGTTTATTTATAAGAGCTCCAATTCCCAAAACAAGCATGCATGGATGAAAGCGGTAACCTGCCAGCGACGAGGCCACTGTCTGTGGTACCTAAGAGCTCACAAGCTTTGGCAAGCCCTATTGGGCTGATTTGGCAAAGCCCTCAGATTCCTCCCTGGCCTACGTATGTTGCAATCAACGTGCATCAAGAGACAAAAACCTCGAGTACATGACCATGAAGAACTTTACGTGCTTTTGTGAGATCATTGCATCTCGCATACATGTGAAAATAGAGCTTAGAGATACTATTTTTGGCTAGAAGCCCTTCACTTCGCATGTTGGGAAAAAAATGCAGCGTTCTTTGCCACACCCATGTTGGGTATATCCCGCAATCGACTTGTTCCATGGGATGACCTTCTAAACAACAAGCCCATCAAGCATCTCTTGTGCTTTCGTAAGGTATCGCGTTTGGCATACATATTGACCAAAGCTGTTGATGCTTTGTCTCTTGCAGAATAGCGTTCACAGAATACGCTCGCGATGTTGGGCATACGGCGTTCCTGCCATGCGGGCTCAAAACCCTCCTATTTTGGGGCAAGAAATGTTGCGATTTTTGGTGCTGATCCGCTGCTATTTTAGGACCAAGAACACTCCCATTTTGGGGCTGATTTGCTTCCATTATAAGGCTGATCTAGAGCGTGTTTGTGAGAGCTCTAATTCCCATAACCAGCATGCATGAAAGAAAGCGCTAACCTGCCAGTAGGGCTGCCTTGAGCTATATAGAGGCATCGAGTTTATCTGCTCGTGGTTTTCCCATTTCCCCCTATCTAGCGTTATTGCACTAAGAAGCTAGTAACGGCATTGAAATTCTCGATAATATTATCGTGCTTGGCAATGCTTTGGCCGATGTGTATGCCTATTATGGTGCCCTTACAAAGCCATAAGGACGGCCATACAATATGGCAAGGCTACTCACTTAAGCTAAGGCCGCCCATTATGCAAATTAAGGAGGGAGGTATGAACAAAAGAAAAGAAAAAAGGCATGGCGAGCAGGCAGGGGCGACAGGCAGCGAAGGAGATGTGCAAGCAGCGCTCGCACGAGGCACGAGAATCTGAGGGTGCTTTCGACAATGAAACGGGAATTTCCCAGCAGTACATCGCGCGCCATTTGGTGCCGACTTTGGAAGGTTTGGCGAAGGTCTGAGCCGGGCTTCCACATCAGTAAGGGGGATTTTTCATGCTTCCCTAGCAACGATGGCACCGTCCTTGCTAAGGGAGGGGGAAAACTATTAATAGCCTCGGGCTTTTGCATGAGATGACTATTCCGAGCAAAGCAAAGTGAGAGCAAGAGGCCCGCAGGAGTTTGGAAACCAAGGAGCTTAAGCAAGGTAGTTTGAAGCAAGAAGCTTGGGCTAGAGAGCTTGAGCAAGCCAAGGTGAGGAGTTTGAGCAAGAAGCTTGCCGAACCTTGAGCATGCCAAGGCGAGTAGGGGATTCACCGGAGAAGCTTGGTCGAAGGAGCTTGGAGAAAGCTCGATCGAAGGAGCTTGAGGAAAGCTTGGTCGAACCAAGGATGAACCTTGTTGAGGCTTGAGCAAGCCAAGGTAAGAAGACATTCCAAGCAAGGTTGAGGTTAAAGCAAACAAGAAAGGTGAGAAGCTTGAGTCGAGGTCAAGGAGGGGAAATCTCTCTCTCTCTCTCTCTCTCTCTCTCTCTCTCTCTCTCTCTCTCTCTCTCTCTCCTTCTTGAGCTAAAGAAGGGGAAATAAGTGATTCGAAGACATATCAAGCAGTAGAACAACCGATATAAGAAAATCGGCACAATAGGATTTTGTTCATCAATGGCAACTTAAATCAGTTATTTATTTTTTTGATAAATCGCGGAGTAATCTGTAAGGGGAGTTTAAACTCTTAAACCGTCATTTACATTAATTAATGGTGTTGTTAACGGCACTTCTTCGTAACTGCGCATAAATTTCGTCTGTGTTGCCAATTTTTGTGCAATTTTTGTGTGTCGAAAGCATTACCAAGTAATTAATAGCTATTGTATTGCGCTATGCTGCAATTTTTCACTCTCAATTTTTCCACAGCTAGCAGCCCGGCGCTGACGTGGCTCAAGTTTCGAACACATATCCCCCAACATCGTGTGAGTTGAAAGAGAGAGAGAGAGAGAGAGAGAGAGAGAGATTTTTCTTTTTTGGCTACTATAACATCTGGCCTCTTTCCATGGCTCTGCTTTTGGAAATTCCTTAATTCCCATATGCTCTCCTAATTTGTTTGGCTAATCCACAATCCTGCACACCATGCTCACCCCATGCTCACAGCTGGCCCCGGGGCTGCTGCATCCCGCGACCCATAACTGCTCAAATTCTGACTGCCAAGCCTCTGCATATAAAGTGAGAAACAAAGGTAATATTGTGTAGTTCTTCCTCTAGTCATAGCTTCCAAGACTAGATCGTGCTCTGTTGCTTGGTTCATCTCTATTGTTTCCCCATAACCGCCACAACATCTCGGCCTCTAGTTGCTTCAACAGAAGGTACGACAACTGCCATTCAAAGTGTAGCACATCAAGCATAAACACCACATACAACACACTACTTACTCAGCCCTTGCTTGTTCCATCGTGTGCTGCCACAGGCGATCGGACTGCACCATTGTGTATGAGCTATATCATCAAGCTTACCTCTGCAGCAACGTGACGAGCATCAAGCACCATCACCAAAAAACTCAAGTTTCCCCACAAGCTAGCTCTCATCATTACTTGGAGGTTGGAAGCATTTTAATTGGCCTACTTCATCTATAGCACTCTATCCATAGCTATTGAGCACCTCAACGGAGGGATAATGTGAACCCTAGCCTTGTGTTTTAGGGATGGTTTCACACATTGGAAATATGACCAAACTTTTCTTTGGTCTTGACTATGGAATTTTTTAATGAAATTTATGTATGTAATATTATCTTCACAATCATGGTACTCAAAACATACCAGAAACAACGTCTAGCATTGGGTCCTAGATGATGCCCGAAGGAGTCCTTTGTGGCAAGAACGCACATGAAAACATACTAAAAATGATCATAATTGGAATATATGTGTTTCTTTTTTAGTTGACATGTGATATATATGTGCATAAAGGCATTTATGTTTACCTCTCGCACCGGTTTAGACATTTCCAGTAAAAGTCTGATAAGACTACCCTCTCTTTCACATGACCACACACTCTTAATTAACTAACACTAGAATGGTAACAGGACACTTTTATGTTGTTGGAAACTTTGTGTCCTGTTAAGTGAACATTTTGCTTGAATTATTTGAAGACTATGAAAATGAATTTCAAGTTGCTATATATCCACAAAGTTGTCTTGTAAGTTGAAAAAACTTGACATTTTTTTTAGACTATCGATCTCACCATTAACCTTACTCTTGCACAACATTTTTGAACCTAAACTGTGTGAAGAGAAGAAACGGGTCCTGTTTTTTGACTTTTTCTCCAATTTTTGCAACTATCCCACTCTAAACTTTATGTTTGTGAGGTTTAGATTTCTAGAAGATAAGCCTTCATAGTTCTCAAGATGTTTTGACGCTTCTAGGGAGAACTAAGTGTTAAAATTGAAATTATGACCAACTTACAAGAATTGCATAATCCTGTTTTTTTGGCCAAAATTAGCGCTTTTATGATTTTTTTGGTGGCTTTCTTGATATCCAAATGCAATTTTGATTGTGTAAGTGGCATGTATAACATAAATCTAATCTTCCTTGAGTTTTGGGGGACCTAATACGCTATATAGCATAGAATATGATGATGGTTGAGTTTTTTTATTATTGAAGAATACGAGATATTTTAGTGTAGCAAGTATAACTTTCTCAATATTGCTAGTTTCTTAGGCCAATTGTGTGTATTTTGTAGGTAGTGACCATATCTAATCATAAACTACAAATTTGGCTAGATATTGAGTAGTTTCTTTGGGATTCTAGAGGTCATAATGCTAAACCCAGTTTTTTCATGTTTGTTGTAGTTATCACTTCATCATTGTCCCCAAGGTTGCATTTAGTAAGAGATCCATTAATCTTTTGACATGCTCCATGGATTCTTTTGAATCCAATGGGTAAAATCGGTTGATTTTAGCATCTAGATCTTCCATCATCTTTTTCTCAACACCGAGATTACACTTGACAATCCCAGATACACGCTCATCATCTATGGTTCTCCATAGCATGTCCCGTGCTTTATCAAATCCGTCTAGCTAGGCACTCTCCAATGTAAACTAGGGACTCTGATACCAACCAACCTTCTGCCATACTACCCTCTGGACATGCCTTCTGACGCACATATCCCTTGAGCGTTTTCATGAAATGTTCTAAAAGGAACATCCATCTGGAATGTATTGTGTCAGCTATTTCCACCTCATCAACTATGTGAACAAGAAGATGCACGTGAATGTTTAGCATGGTAGTAGGAAAGTGTTTCTCAAACATGCATACAACCTCCACAGCATTTAGTTTGGTGAAAGGTGTGTAGTCTACATTGCTCTTCTTTTGTGAGATCCCTCAATGGCCATCGGTAAAATAAACTGCAAAACACGTCTAGCAATGATATTAAAGTCCACACACATTTGTTACACAATTCTCAATATGACATATTCCACTTCAAACATACCTGACACATTTTATGCCAGTTGTGTGACTTCAAACTGGTAAGTTTTTCTTTTTTTTAGTGAAACACGTTTGGAGCGAGTGCATTACGCCAGTGCGGGTCCGCACAGATCAAATGGTCTCTTTTACTTTGCATTCTTGGGCTCCTGTCAAAATCCATGGCACTTTAGCGAGTTTTATCGATCCATTGGATGCTGTCTGCGGCCAATATTTCTCCATATGATCCACATTTCTAAGGTCAACCCTGGCTCCCAAAGTATCCTTCTTACTGGTCAGATGGTCCCACAACAGAATACCCGCATTCTTGAATATGTGCATTGGATCGAGCAAGTGATTGATCATGAGTCTGGGCCAATATGGTAATGCATACCATAGAGAGATTTTCTTCATCCCTAGGGAAAAATCGTCATCACACATCTCCTTCTACTCTAACCATGCTTGTGCAGACATCCTCGGTGGATCTCTTCCCAAAAAGACATAGCATAACACATGATTCTCTGGAAGATATGCTTGATGACCTGCATAGATTTTCTTCTTCAATGAGGGCTCCTAACGTGCATTAAGTCTAGGTCCACATGTGACACATGCTCTGTATCCGCTTATTTGAAACCCTGCATGTATACACATAACAATAGATAAGCTTGAGAGAAACAAAGATTCCAGTGTTTGAGTCTGAGTGCATATCACTTGAGCATTTTGTTAGTGCGGGATAGTCATGCATGGTCCACAGTAGATGCCTCTGATCAAAGTATTCCGTCGACCTGAGTGTCGGGGGCTGATATCTACCACTTCTATGCCAATCCACAATTTTTGTAGCTCTTCCAATAGTGGATGAAAATACACATTCATATTCTTCACTTTATAACACCCCGGTACAATCAAGCTTAGCCATAGGTGCCCCTTCTTCGTAGTCAACCACGGGGGAATGTTGTAATTGACGATGACAACGGGCCATGCATTGTAAGATGTTGATCTCTCACCAAATGGATTTACGCCATTTATAGCCAGGCCTATGCGCAAATTTTGAGATTCCCTATAAAAATCAGGACATTTATCGTCTATATGTTTGCAAGTTGCGCAATCTACAGGAATCCGCAGCACACCATCCAAAGATCTATTCTCCTCGTGTCATGATGCTAGGGCGGCCATGGAATTAAAGAGAAGAAGAAATGCTTGATGCAAGGAAGCAGAGAAAAATGTCGCAGAAACTATTGTGGAATTTTTGTTCCATGGAGATCTACTCGATATCTCTCGGAATCACATTTCAGACACTTCTCCATGTCTATGTATTCCCCTCTGAAAAGAATGCAGTCGTTAGGACAAGCGTGAATCAAATTGTAATCCATACCCAAGTTTCACAAGATCTTTCTTGCTTCCTTGACTCTAGAATCTGGCATCACATTGTCAGCTGGCAGTATGTGCTCTTCGGGCAATCTACACACCAAAAAAATTATGGTACACTTGTGTAAGTAATCTATCAGATCATTATACATCTAGAGTTTTACATTGAAGTAAGCCAACGTCAAAGTCCGACGAGTTATAATTGGCAACAGCTCGATCTAAAATAGATGGATCAAACTTGCCAAATTCGCGAACGTGCTGCAAAGAAATGCAGCTTGTCCGTCGTTCGCAGAGCATGCTTGCATTGATTACAAGGACATAAGATCCTTGTTGAGAGATAGGTGTTTCGATTAGATGGCCCCACATCCTCGTCACTACTCATAATGAATGTAAAAACCTTATAACCTGGACATAAATCTTCTATTGGTATCCTCTCTCTCTCTCTCTCTCTCTCTCTCTCTCTCTCTCTCTCTCTCTCTCTCTTTGTTCACACTGTAAACTATGTCACATTCTCTAGTCATGTCCGATCCTCTCACACCTCGGTCTAGAGGTGCACGGAGATTAGAACGAGCGGGTTATAATATCGTCTTTATTGGTCAATGCATATATTTGTGAGGTGCACGAAGATTAGAACGAGCGGGTTATACTATCGTCTTTATTGGTCAATGCCTATATTTGTGAGTACAAGAAATCTACACATCCACGTCTACATGATAGTGCATGTAGTGGACAAAACCCCTTTGCCTCTTCTCTAGCTATAGCAATTCACAGCATCTTAACATCTCTTCACAACAGATCTGTGCTCGAGGTATTACTTAGCACATTACATGTTGGTATCCAATCTGAGTATCATGCTGTTGAAAGATTTCCAACTTAAGGTCACATCCGTAGAGAGGAAGAGAGGGATCACCGTTTGCCTAACTCTAATTTTTTTCCGTAATCCTGAAGGTAGACTTTAATATAAAATCTAAATCCAAAATCTAATCTAATTGAACATATGGTGGTTCTAAGCTAATTGAACATGGTTAGTGGGTGAGTTAACAGGTGTCAGATTCTGATGAAAATATACATATTGTTGTGTAACTAGTGTTTGCCCTTTGGGCAAAGCCTTCATTGACATGCGTCTCGCTAAGTGATCCGGCTTGGCTGTCTTCTTCAATGGAATGAAATGAACTTGCTTGCTAAATCTGCCATTAACAGTCCAGATACCATCATGCCCACTCTGTGTCTTCGGGAGATCAAAAGTAAAATCCATTTCAATACTTTCCTAGGGGTGGGTGGGAATGGGTAAAGGCTATAACAATCCATGTGCTTTATGCCTGTAAGACTTGACCTTCTGGAATACCAAGCAACTGCGTACAAAATCGTCCATATCCTTCTTGAGTCTCGGCCAAAAGAAGTATCTCTCCACACCTTTCAAGGTGGTATCAATGCCGCGGTGACCCATAAATGGTGGACAATGGCAAATCTGTCACTAACAGTCCAGATACCATCATGCCCACTCTGTGTCTTCGGGAGATCAAAAATAAAATTCTTTGCAATACTTTCCTGGGGGTAGGTGGGAATGGTTAAAGGCTATAACATTCCATGTGCTTTATGCCTGTAAAACATGACCTTTTGGAACACAAAGCAACTGCGTACAAAATCGTCCACATCCTTCTTGAGTCTCGGCCAAAAGAAGTATCTCTCCACACCAATGCCGCGATGACCTGTAAATGGTGGACAATGGCATTCGGTTAGATCTTTTCCCTCAACGGCTATTTACGGCACAACATCTTTTTCTTCATCAAGTAGCCATCCCGAATGGAATATCCCACTACTACCTCCCAATTATGTATTCAACAGAATACATCTGCAAAATCTGGTTCTATGGCGTACTGATCGACCATATCCTTCAGATGGCGTGACTAAACATCGTCTCTGACCTTCAAAGGTAAGGTATGCATAGATTTGGTTTTTTATTTGCCAAAAATTTTGAGCCATGCCGTGTAACTCGCGCATGTACTAGACGTGTAAGTGCATCCACAAGAAAGGCTTGTACCAATCACAAGGTGCTTTTGTGGTGCATAAAGTGCTTCTGTGGTTAACATAATCATAACAAGCATGATTGTTCTCCATCATCAGTACGATGAGGCATGCACGGCATGTCTTGAAAATTTATCGTGCTTGACATAGCATGGTGGATAGGCCGAATGTTTTACGTTAATCCGGATTTGCAAATAGATTTTACATGCTTCGACAAACAATTTTAAGTAAGCTTTGTTGATGCATTACAATGCTCCTACTCCATTGTTATCTACATAGCTTGATCTACAATTAATTGTTAATGTATGAGAATCGCAAGATAATCTTTACATGCAATAGATGTGAGTGCAATTTAGGCACTCCAAGCACAAGCACGGCTTGTGACAGTTGTTTTAAGCATAACACTTTTGTTGGCATTGCACCAATGCTTAACCTGCCAACTTGACTCAAGCATGGCTTAAGTAATTGCAGCCCTGATCTGATGCATGGATCATCAGCAGTTCAATTTTGATTCCCATGGAATCTCAAGGAGATCGACAAACCCTGTGGCTTGACTTCCAGAAGGGTGCATAGAGCTCGACATGGACGACTTCTTGTCACTGCTTCCAGAAGCTGGCAAAGATGCTCGCCACACAACACTAGCCAATTTCATTTGAAATTGCTTGACACGGTCAATTCTTGTTTGCCATGCTCTTTGTACGTCGGTACCAGCATCTGTTGGCTAACAAAACTAACATACTTATATGAAGCACGGCTTCAATTTGGGCATCTCGCATTGAAGATTCCCACATTTGGACTATGCTATGAGCATACAAACTTGGAGTGGAATTTGCAATATGCTTGTAGGTTATTTCATTACATACCAGACGGGCATGCATGATACACGAGGGTGTATTTGATATACACAACAATTCTCTCTCGCGCAACAGATAGGACTATGACCTGCATTTGAGCAGGTTTTTCCTTAACATCTCAATAAAATTGGTTACATCAGAACGTCCAGGTTAGATAATTTTAAGTTTTCTTGTATTTTTCCATGTTTTCACATTTACTTTGGAAACTCTTATTGTTGTGCAAAGCAACGTTCTTTGATAGTTTCACGCAAAGCAAAGCTTCTATCGTGTGCCACGATACAACCCACTGACTTCAAATCAAGGGCATTGGCACCCAAGTTTAGGGAACTGGTACAATATGGATTTCATCTCACCAAATCTCTACCAATATAGACTGTGCAAGGCACTTATGGTTTCGGCTCTAATTCAAGTGATGTCGAAGTTACCATAAGCACTTCGAATCATCCGAAGGTGAGCATGAGTCTATTAACTGTAGAGATATGAATGTGCTCCCCACTTAGTTAAAGAGGAATCTTCTTTTATCTATGTGTGCGGGTAAGTGTTTGTATGTATATATATACATGCATACATACATATGTATATACACACATGCATATATATATGTATATACATACATATATGTATACACACACACACACACACACATATATACACATATAAAAATTATTTAATCAGGTGACATAAACTGACAAAGAGAATTATAAGAATTGTGCCTACAGTTTAATTATCATTTAGTTTATTGCTTTACATATGACTTTTCTTTGTGTTGTCCCATAGGTTCATTAATTCAACCTTAACAAAAGAGACAAAACAATCGTGTCGTTCCCATGGGTGCGAATGTACTATGCCAGCTATTCAAAGGGTGGAGCATGGAGTACAGATTATGATAGGTTTAGTGCAAACTTAAAAATGCATTATGATGAGTATACAGGCTTTGAACCTCACAGAGGCAAGAGATATTCAATCAGAACTAAGGCCGGTAGCACTGCAACAAAGAACTATTACATTATTGTCTTTGAAATTGTTCCCACCGATGGAGTCCCCGACGTGGTAGAGACTCTTGTCAATGCTGTTGAGAAGATAGCTAGTGCGACTGTTTCTGGTGTCAGTAATGCTGTCTCGAGATCCATTGGTGTAGTTTCTTCAATATTCTAAATAGATCCCATTTGGGGCAGAGAGAATAATGTTCCAATTATGTACTCTTGTTGGTCACCTCTCGAGAATGTATGCTTGGGACTTCAAAAAAAGAGAAAACAATCAAGGTTTTCTGTTTTAATTTGAACTACGATATTTCAAAATTTAGTCAAATTGCAAAGAACCATGTGTAATGAGCTATAATAATTCGAAGAACACTTGGGTCAATTTTATTTTTTTTGATTTAGCCTCTTAACTTTTCGTTAAAGTGTCACATTTGCAAACATTCTTCCAATCTTTTTTTTTACCAAACTCACAAATGTGAGTGGTGTATATTATATTATATTAGCATAATACCATAAACTTACAACAAATCCATGCTTTGCTGAGTCATGGATACCATAGAACCCAAGTAATGCCATACAGAATAGTCCTTCCTTTAGTGTGTTTAAGTTTTAACTTTGGAACGACCTCTCTAGACCAAAGAGTGTTGTGCATTTCGGCGAAAGGGCAGTCACTTCAATGACATTTACCCTTCTGCCTACTACCGCTGTGTGCACGATTGGCTACGTGGCTCACCCGTTCTGAGGAATCCAACGAATTGAACCCACTACCTTTGGATTGACCGCTCTAGACCAAAGAGTGTTGTGCATTTCGATGAAAGTGCAGCAGTGGGGCCGGATCCAACCAACCAAAGGAAGTCAACAGCGATCTGGAAAAGCAAGCCATGTGCCTTTGGATGAGTGAAACCAACCACGGATGAAGCCAACAGATGGAAATCTCTGTTACGAGCCCCCTCCTTGTCGCCCTGCACACAGGGAAGTGCACCACACCTCATAACCTCATTCTCATTTCGAAAGAAGGGGGGCTGCTGCCAAGCCACCACAACCAAAAAGAGGAGGTCAAGGAAAAGACGCCAGGCTCCGAGCACAAAACAGACATGGTTCACCACCCTGGAACGACCCCCGTGCTTCTACACAGTAGATCCCAGCCACCTTTGTCACCATGCCCACCATGCTCGAGCACGATTGGAACCCAGAATCCTGATAGCCTAACCAAGTCTCCCACGCACATCATGTGCCTTCTGTGGTGAACATGAATCCTATAAGCCAACTCGAATGTCCACTCCCTCCTTGCCCTTGTTTACAAACTTTGTCCTTGTTTATTTTTCTCCAATCGAAGGGCACAACCCATCTCGATATCCTGCCTAGAATTCTCGATCTCGAATCCCATCTCTCAGGGTCTTAAAGAACCCGTGTCAGGACGTTAAAGAGTTTTACACAAGATCAATAGTGTTGATGTGTTGCCCTTATCTAAATGATTGGATTGTCCCATTGGTACTTGGCCATAATGCCATGTATGGTGGAAAATATACTTTTTATGCCTTTTGTTCTTAGGCTATGGTCATGCGAGGCCTAGTTTTTCGTAGATCCATCGACAACATGTGACGCATGGCATGATACAATTTAAGACGCAATCCATTTACCCTTGGCTTATGTAGAAACCCATCCAGGTTAGCCAACCAATATGTACCATTCGGGAAACACTCCACTACCTTGAAAGGGCCTTCCCACTTAATTTGAAACTTCTTTTGGAAGGTGTTGTCCAGCTTACTGTTGTAGCACAAAACCAAGTCATGCTTCTTGATACCCTTACTTTTGACCTTTTCATTTATCTTTTCCAAATCCCTATCTTGCATCTGCCCATAATGTTCCAATGCACGCATCCTATCTAGCTGAACCTCTTGTAGTTGTAAGAGTTTCTATTCGAATGCATCACTAGGCGGCCCAAGCAACTTCTCTAACATCTTGACCGTAGGCAACTCTACTTCCACAGGCAATAGTGATTCTTTTCCATACACCAAATGAAATGGAGTAAACCCTGTACCTGTCTTTATCGAAGTACGATAAGCCCATAATGCACTAGGCAATTCCAAATCCCAATTCTTTCCTTGGTGCTCTATCACTTTCGAAAGAATCTGTACCAACTCACCATTGAATCTTTCATTTAAGCCATTACACTGTGGGTAATAAGGAGTGGTATGCTGGTGCCTAATCTTCATCTTTGCACATAAAAAAACTAGCAGTTTAGCTCTAAAGGCAGGCCCCTTATCTGAAAGTAGCTCCAGTGGCACCCCAAACTTGCAACATATTTCATCATACACAAATTTTGCCACATCCTTTGCAGTGATCTATTTTACTGCTATAGCCTCTGGCCATCTAGAGAGATAGTCCACTGCAGTCAAAATATAGCTTTTGCCCCTGCTTGTGATAGGTAACGGGCCTATTGCATCAATCCCCCACTTTTCAAACACATCAAACGCCATAATGGTTTTTCGTAGCTTTGGCTTCAACACTCTCTTCCCAAATGCTTGACACCTATTGCAAGACCTACACCAATGGTGAACATCCTTGTGCAAACTAGGCCATACATACCCCTCTTGCAAAATCTTATGCAAGGTGATCTTTAGAGCAAAATGTCCACCACATGCGCCTTCATGATTCTCTTCCAACACTCTATAAAGCTCCTCCGGCCAAGGTACACGTCTCAACACGAGATCAACCCCTTTCATGTATAAGACATCACCAATCAATTTGTACCTGTATGCTCTACGCACAAAACCATACTTCTTAGACTTCTGAATCTCCTTTGGAATGATTCCTGTTAGCAAAAACTCCTCTTCTTGAGCCAAAATTTCCCGACCATGGTAAAGATGTAAGTTGGTCCTCAACACAAATAGCTCCCCAATCATGCCTTGAGCCGCTTCATGTGCCTCCCCATTTAGAGCACGTTCAATGTGTCTGATGCTCCATGCTTCAAAAATTTTTAACAGGCCTTTAATTCTGAAACACATTTCCTTCAATGAGCTGTTCTTGCTCTTCCACACACCCAGCACTTGCTTCACCACTAACAAGGCATCACCTTTTATGCTCAACCTTCGAACCCCATGCTTCAAATAAATGTGTAATCCGGCTTCCAGAGTAGCATATTTAGCCTCATTGTTACTATGAGCATCCAATTTGAACCCTCTCTTGCATACTAGCTTCCCCTATGGATCATAAAGTGCTATACCCCTGAAGCTGCATCACGGTTCTTTCTGTATGAACCATCAAAGAACAACACATGTGCATTGCTGATCTGTGGCACTTCTTCAACTACCTTTCTCACCACCTCTTCCTTAACAATAAGGGGATTCTCCTTGTAGGTCAAAAAATCAGCTAGGTAGCCCTTGTACTATCTTCCACTAGAAAAGACAACTCAAACTCTTGTAGCTCAATTACCCATTTCTTCACCACATTTGACATGTTAGTGCCATTAATTAACTGTGACAAAAAGGCATAACTCGTCAAGAAAACAAAAGGTTGTGGTAGCAAGTAATGACAAAATCGTCGACAAGCAAATATTACACTAGCCATCACTAGCTCTACTTCCAAGAACTTTCTCTCCACTACCAACTTCACTCGGCTTGCACAATACACTGGCCTCATATAATGGCTGCCCTTCCCCTTTTGCAATAGCATGGCTCCAATGGCATCATCCCCTACTGAGGGATTTACATAAAAAACTTTCTCCCAATCAGAAGCCTGCATGGCTGACAACCCCCCTAACACCTCTTTCACCTCTTGAAACACTTCTTCACACTTGTCATCCCATTGCAATGGATCATGCTTTGCCACTTGTTGTAATGGATAAAGAATCTGAGAAGACAATGGAATAAACCTTGCCATGTACTTTGGTTTGTGTATAAAGGTTGCCAATTGCTTCGTACTCGTAGGTGATGGAAGAAGAATAATGCCATTTTCTTACACCATGTGGCCCAATAACTTCACCCTTGGCTGTGTTAGATGACATTTCTTTGGATTTAGTTTTCCTCCACATTCATCATATCGAGCCAATACCATCTGCAGCTTCTCATGGTGTTCAGCCCTACTGCTATAAACACAGAAGTCATCCATAAAAGCTTTAACACAACTACCAATGAATGGTTCCAACACCCAATTTTCTCTCTCTTGATAGAAGGAAGGTCCATTTGACAACCCAAATGGCAATACTGTGTAGCAATAGCAGCCCCACGGCGTAATGAAAGTGGTCTTTGTGTGGTTTTTAAGAGCAATCTTCAATTAAAAATAGCCTGAAAAACCATCACACACACTGTACCTCTCATAACCTGCCACTGAATCCAAGATCTAATCGATGAATGGAAGAGGATATGGGTTCTTCTTAGTGGCTGCGTTTAAGGGTTTAAAATCTACACAAATTCTCCACTTCCTTTCCTTCTTTGGACTGACTACAACTGGACTCACCCATTCTGTGGTCTCCACAGGGACTATGAACCCTGCCTTCAATAACTTGTCCACCTCTTCTCGCAAGGCTTCCATTTGCTCTTGACCCATCCTTCTTAGCCTTTGCCGCACTGGCTTAGCACCTTCTTTCAGCTCTATATGTATCTCTTCGCCCTTGAACCCTCTGATCTCTTCATATGAAGTAATGAACAAATCAGGAAAACTAGCCAACATGTGCAAATATATATCCTTCTCCATAGCTGAGAGGTCTCCACTGATCATTTGTGTCATCAATTCCTGATTCTTTGACAACTCAACCTTGGTTTGCATCAGCCCTTCAATCACTTCATAAGGCCCTTCACTTTCATCTTCAACCTCATTCACAAATGCAACTAAACTAAACTCCTGGATTTCTTTGTCCATCAAAAGAAATGCAACATCAGCATCCTCATCACTGCTGGTAGTGCTATCACTGTCCTCATCTGTCACTGTGGAAGAGTCTTCATCACTAGACTCATCCTCATCTTCATAAAGCTCCTCTAATCATTTCCTTGTGTCCATATTATAAAGCTTCTTGGTACCTGTCTTTCCATAGAGGCTAATCGTACCATGTCGCCAATCTTGAACAACTCCCACTACACGTAACCATGGTCTGCCCAGTATAATAGGATATGCTCCCAACCCTGTTGGCATCACATGAAAATCAACCACTGCCTTTGCATCATATGCCTCCACTTCTAAGCTCTTTACAACACCCAAGCATTTTACTTTTTGATGGTTTGCCAATCTGATCCGAAAACCTGACACCCCAGCCACTGTGAGACCCATCTTCTCAACACATGAGTGTGTTATGACGCATATTTGGGCTCCACCATCCACATAACCTTGTCCCAAATTTTTCCTTTTATGGCACACATCTACTATTGGACAAATGTCTTGTAGCTCATCCATTGCCAACACCTTTACTGAACCTCTCTCTGGCTCTTTCTCCATTGGGTTAACCATCCTCTTCCACTATCGCTTTAGCTTAGGCACCATCTCTATAAGCTGCCCAAAAGTAACATCTGCCTTCCTGCTCGTCAGATCCTCCTTCAAGTCATAGCTTAATTGCCCATCCCCTAGTGAAAATCTGAAACATGAAACTTTTGACGAGCTCCCCTTTTCCTCTTGGCCTTGACATCCTCGCCTTCATGGCTCTTTCCTTTCTTCTTACTAGGACCTGGGGCACTTCTTCCTTCCTTATCCTCTGTGGTCCTCTTCCCAATAGGCATCATCAATGTATCCTCTAGCTTTGATGCCTTCTCCAAGGTGACTACACTTAGCACTTTTGTCTTTCCCTTTTCCTCCTGGGTTAATCCACTGGTTCCTTCATCTCCCTTAATTTCGATGCCATAATCATGCGACCTAGTTAGCACCTATTTTGGCAATGGATACATGTCTCCCCCATCCTTGGTGGCTTATCACATTGCGGGCTGATGTGACCCAACTCTCCA
This sequence comes from Adiantum capillus-veneris, assembly GCF_014529385.1. Lineage (NCBI taxonomy): Eukaryota > Viridiplantae > Streptophyta > Polypodiopsida > Polypodiales > Pteridaceae > Adiantum > Adiantum capillus-veneris. The sequence continues at coordinate 103,479,975 of NC_140951.1, forward strand.
CAATTGTAACATGTGGGCGTCTGCCTCCAAAACCTACCATTGCTTTGTCCAACACCATTCCTAGGCCTTTCTTCACCTCTTGGCTGATTTGCAAACCTCCCTCGACCTCGATTATTTCCCACTTGACCTAGCATGTTTAGGCTGAGATTCTTCATCAAATCTACCACTTGCCTCATGTCTTGCCTTAACCCATCATCTTGCACTGATGTAGTGACCACTGCTGGCATAACCTGAGTAGTAACAGGAACCACTAGTTCGTGATGAACCCCTGGCATGCGACCTTGTAAAGAGTCCATAGGCTGAAATTCAGACCTCATGGGCAAAGACTCCACCCCTAACTGGCTCATTTTCCTCAGCTTCCACTCTTTGTTCCTTGCTACCTCTAGTGCATCTTCATATGTCCTAGGCTTCTTTAGCTCCACTCTCCAACGTATATTCTCCCAAAGACCAACCAAGAACCTATCCTTCTTCATCATGTCAGGCGGGGGTATCTGTGGTGCTAAGGCCTTGAACATCCTCTCCCATGCCAATGAAAACTTACGTATATACGCATCTACTGGCTCACCTTCCTTCTGCACCAAACCCTCTACTTCTTGCCACACTTTGTCAGGATCTTCTATCTTCACAAACTCCACTTCCAACCCATGCCGTAGATTGTCCCAACTCAACCTTACGGGTGGATCAGCCATACGCAACTCCTCTTCAAATGCTTTGGACCAAACTCGTGCATCACTCTTCAAAAAAATTTGGAGAAGACGTAACATCTGCGCCGGGTAATGAATGTGGTTGCTAATGCATGCAACCTCCATCTTTTCCAAAAAGTCTTCCACATCTTCATCACTTCTTCCATGAAACTCCGGATAAGAGAAAGCCATGGCTACCCAAATTACGATGTTTTGAGAACCCCTTCGAACAGACGTGCAAGAACCCAAAAAATTTCACTACCCAATCCCCAGAAACTTCAATGGAGCTCAGCTTTAGATAAGGACAAACACATGCACATCAAATGAGTTTTCATAGTTGATCATCGGAATTACAACAGGCAAAGGACATTCCAGGATCTCTCTTAATCTTCTTGGCCCGAACATAAAGACTATGCGCTGCTGAAAAAAAATCTTCCTGGACATATGAACATTTATCTGGATTCTCTGAGTTAAATGAAAAGGAGTGAATTGAGGGCCATTTTGATTATCCATTAACACTAGGTTGGTAATCTAAAAGGACATAAAAGTGTCCTTTCAGGGTTTTGAAAAAAACCTCCAAAACCATAGTAGATCCACTCATTTTGTAAAATCCTTTCATGAGGTTATAGTTCAAGGCCTACTACACATGGAAGAAATAAGAAACTTGTAAAATTTCTCATCTTTTGGTCACACCAAGCCTCCAAAGTTGATGGACCAGTGCATTTTCATCAAAACAATCATTTCTTACGTTTTGTTGCATAAAAATAAGATTAGGGATTTTTGTAAGACTTGAGATAAATTCCCTAGTTAACCCCAATGGGTTGGTGATCAGAACATATGATTGCTTCTCACTCACTATTTTTTGTTTTTCCAAAATAAATAGGTACAAAAAAGTTGAATTTTTACCATTCTGCAAACATATCATCAAAGTTTCTATAGCCACGCTCAATACAAATAATATATGCATGTTTTCTTAGTTCCCTATTGTCCTTTATGTTCATAAGGAGCCATGGAGCATGTCAAAATAATAATACATCTCTTACCAAGGGGAATCTTGGGGACAAAGATGAACTGTTAAATACAGCAAACATGAAAAAACTGGGTTCAACATTATGAGTTGTAGAATCCCATAGAAACTATTCAATATCTAGCCAAATTTGATCCTTATGACTAGATATGGTTACTACCTACAAAATGCATGTAGTTGTCACAAGAAACTAACAATATTGAAAAATCTATACTTGATATACTAGAATGTTCCGTTTTCTTCTATAATTGAAAAAATCAACCATCGTTGTGTACTATGAAAAATAGGGTATTAGGTGCCCCAAAACTCAAGGAATGTTAGCTTTATGTTACAATATGAGACATACAAAATCAAAAATGCATTTGGATATCATGAAATCCACCAAAAAAATCATAGAAGAGCTAAAATTGGCTAAAAAACAGGATTTTACAATTTTTGTAATTTGGTCATAACTTACAACTTTAATATTTATTTCTCCCTAGAAGCATCAGGACATGTCGAGGACTACTAAAGATAGTTCTCTAGCATTATAGACCTCACAAACATGAATTCTAGAGTGGTATAGTTGCAAAAAGTTAAACAAAGCCAAAAACTGGACCCGTTTTTTCACACAGTTTAGGTTGTGAAATGTTGTGCAAGGACAATGTTAAAGATGGATTGATATTCCAAAAAAATGTCGAGTTTTTTTCAGCTCATGAGACAACTTTCTAGATAGATAAAACCTCAAAATCCATTTTGAAACTCTTGACATAATTCAAGGAAAATGGTCACTTAACAGGACATAAAAGTGTCCCAGGACATAAAAGTGTCCCATTACCAACCTAGTGTTAAAGCCAACCATGAAGATCCCAAGAAAGCACACCTGTCTTATCCTCTGATTTGCCAAAATTTCAGCAGCATAACATCATAAATGGCTCAAAAGAACAAAAAACCAGCCATCACACCTTGGAAAACTTTTGGCAGAGTTTCCCCAGAAGTAGAGCAGTGTGAACCCAAAATGTAGACCATATACGTATGCATAAACTGCCAACAATAGAACTCGAGCATCAAATAGGAATCACTAATACATAGCCTATGGCGAGGTCACAAAAAGGGTGCTCCAGCTACCTGTATCACCGAAAGGATCTCCACATTTGAGAATCCCCCAGCTCAATAAAACCTCATGCTATCGACCCTCACACTAAGGCTAATGCAAATCGCGTATAGTCAAGTCTCAGAAATGAATATCTTCCAGACCAAGTCTAAAAAATGGCTGGGACTGCCAAATAAAACCATATATGGCTCCACAAAGGCGTACCATGGCAATTTCCACAAGTAACGTACAATCCAACAGACAATGCGCTCAAACAGGCGCCAAGTGATGCATACCCACAACAACTACAAGTGACACCTGTGCTAGTATATCACTGTACTCCAGATATCTTTATGTGTGTGAATCACCTATACCTGTACCTATTCCTGTAACCTGTAACCTGTAACCTATAATCTGCAACCTGCAATCCCGAATCTCAAAGCTTGAAGCTCGAAGCAGAAGGTACTCGAAGAAGATCCTCCATGGGGGCGCCAAAAGAATGTGAGCGGGATGGAAACACACACTACGCCTCTATAATGACCCGACACACACTCTTGGGATGATACACACACACATTATGGGCCACCACTCGGCTTACACAACGAGCCTGGCCGAGACAGGAAACACACAGACGGAGTGAGAAGAGAGAGATTTCCCACTTGCCCACTCAACACTCACACATATACACTCACACACGCACACTCTCAATTCATCTCAAAGGAGTCAAATTGATGTTGTTTAGACTCAATGAAGCTCAGAACAACACCAATGGGGCAAATAGTTTACACATTATTGAGGAAATACACCAGATACAACCACAAAGTCAAGCAGAGGCTTCAGTCACCGGAGAAGATTACACAAAAAAGTACCAGAAAATCTGTGAGTAATTTGGCAAAATGGACAGCGCCATTACGTCCGAAATGCCCAAAAGCCCCACCCTACAATGTCACAGTGCTCAAATCCGACCTCGGATAAGTAGTTTAGGGCCAAAAAATGCTCCAAGAACACACTTGCGGCTGTTCCTCCTCTCTAGTCCACATTTTTTCTGGTATTCTCTCCTATTTTTCAATTCCCACACTTAGCTTTATTAGTTGGGCACTCTTGGCTTTTTAGATGACCTCAAACGGACCCCGAACAGGCCAAAAACTGACCTCGCAGTGCATAGTTGTCACCTTTTTGCATCATTCGCACACCTGGCACTCATTTCTTTTCAATAATGCGTCTCGCAACCACGTGAAGTGGCCCCAAAAAGTGGTCCTAATGATGACCTTTTTGCATAACTCTCACAAGAAAACACCCACGTCGTGTCCATATTCATCCACGTGCAAATATTGACCCCGTTCGGCCTCCTGACGCCACTCGATGCCATCTGACGCACCTGCTTACCTCATGTCGTCGGCCCGCGGATAGCTTCCTCGAGAAGTTTTACGCGCTACCAACTCCTCCTTATTGTAGAAAAAACACACTGATACTGATAATAGTGAAAATCGATGCACTATGTACACCCTGTCCTACCTGTACACATGTGGGCCCCACGTAACCACCTGGCTCTGGAAAATGGGCAATTCTTTATTTGATGCACCATGCATGTGTATGTACATGTGCACAATCCCTTGCTCCAAAAAACTCCTGACAACGTCTCTCAACACCAAGTAGAATTTTTCACTCTACTTGGGAGAATGAAATGGACTAAAGAGCAAACAAGCTATGTCTCCCAAGCACCAAATGGATTAATCATCCATCTTGGAAAGATTTCGTATGGTAAAAAGGGATCCTCTACCCACTAAGCAACATTGACTAATGAGTAAGGCTTTATCTCTTCTACCTCATAGTCAAGGATGACTATAAATTCAAGAAAGAGGTAATGTCATAAAATCTAATATCTAACCAACCCAAATAATTTTCTCATATTAAACTGATGATTTAATATGGAAGAATATACGGGAACAAGGGTTAGAATATAGACATGTGCTTACAAATCTATCTCAACACGAGGACAATGGTAAAGGGGTCCAAATGAGAGATGGTATGTCAAAGAGCAAGGCTAACCAATGGAGCTTAAAAGACCTTAGGGTTAGCTTCATTGAATACCTCCAAAGTATAGTGTTAAAAGTCCTTTGACCTTAGGTAAGGTAGGGCTCTGCTTGAGGTGGGAAACCGGCCCAAGCTTGAGGTGCTTATCATGTCTGATGATTGAGATGATTGAGATTCTTGAAGTGCTTGATGATTGAGATGCTTGAGGTGCTTTTTATGCTTGAGATGCTAGGACTCTACTTGACATGGGAACCCATCCCAAGCTTGAGGGACTTGAGGGCCAAGCTTGTGGTGAGAATTGGCCCCAAGGTTGAGGGGCTTGAGGTGTCACAAAAATCAATACATATCCCTACAAGGAGGAGGCAAGCCATGCAATAAGGGGGGTGGTTGCTTGACCACTCTCTCTCCCAAAGGGCACCCCTTACTCAAGAGGCAAGTAGGACACATGTCAAGCCCCTAGCTAGGTTACCCTCAAGGAGTATCTAAAGCCTATTGGTTGGCCTCCCAAGGGGTCCAATGAAATTAAGTAGATTTAATCAATTGTTTTTGCATTTATCAAGTCCTCTCTCTCAAAGGGGAAAGGGGGACAATTTTCCCAAGGCTACCATGCTTGCTTGAAATGCATTCCGCATGTGATTGGTCAACCTTGCAGAGGTCCAATGACCTTCAAGCTTGTGCTAGAAGAGGGGGTCAACCAAACCAAGTAGGGGGCATGCTTGAGGGGTATACTCTCCCACACACTCTCACACACACTATCATTGTGTGAATTGCAAAGTGCGTGAGCTCCATATCCTTCTCAGAGCTAGTAGAGAAGTGGAGAGCCTACACCAACACTCTTGGCTATAGAATGCAAATTCAATCAAGAGCCATACTTCAATGATTAGGCTTGCAATATTATCCATCTTCATTAATATTCTATTATGTATGCTAGCAAGAAGAGTGATGGTAATTGAGGAGCTAATTCTTTCTCCTATGAAATGTTTCTTCTTCCTCTTCTCTACCCTCATTCCCCGCTAGCTCTCTCCACCTTCCAAGGTGTTTCAGGCCTTGGGACTGAGACATGGGGTAGTTCATGCTTTCCACAAAGTTTATGTTATCCTCATGATCCATGAATCTTTCCATGTTCATTGCATCACCTAGGTCACAAGGAACACAAAGTTTTTATTGCACTAAGTCTCTCTTGATGGGAGAAACTATAGTACAAATGCCTATTGGAGGGGGGACCGGCTCCACATAAATCCAGTCCTCAACTATTGTCATGTTCTCTAAACTCTCTCTCTTGCAAAATTATTGTTCATGCCAAGTTAATTAAATACTATGTTTATGTTGCTACCATCAATTAAGTTCACCCTCTATGCTCGCAAAGTAGTTTCAAAAAAGATCTTTCACTAATTCTGGCTACTCTCAAAGCTAATAGGCCATTTCGATTACAAAAACCCTTCCTTGGCCATTTGACTACCTACCTCATTAGGACAATGAGTTGGAAATATCTACTGATTTTGGGGCCCTGAACTCTCTCTTTCTCTCTCTCTCTCTCTCTCTCTCTCTCTCTCTCTCTCTCTCTCTCTCTCACACACACACACACACACACACACACACACACACACACACACGTAGGCTTTGCATTGTGGTATATCACTATGGCTTGCATAGCGGTGGAGGCTGGCCTAGTTGTTCTCTCTCCCTATTTCTTTTTTATGGTGAGGTGCATCTTCCCTCATTTAGCCCTAGCATTGTGTTATTTTATGGTCTATCATTGGTTTTGTTGGTTGGTGATGTCCTACTTTCCAAAAATGGATATTGTGGATATGACTGCTTCCTCATCCTAGGTTTCTTATCTTAGTTCTGTCAATGGTTTTTTCTTTGTTACAATCTCTTTTCCTCATTTAGATATGTCTTAATAATGAACCTTACTATGATTATATTGATGGGTATTAACTAGAATATTGCATGTTCATAAACATAATAGTGCTTTCTTTGGCATGTTATGAAGTGAGCATTACAAAGAAATACTTTTCTTATATGAATGGTATTCCCCTATCTTGCATGGTTCTTTGGTATGGCTCCTCTAAAAGCCTATTCACTTGAATATCTTGTTTCCATTTGCAAAAAATTGGGAATCCCACTCTCATAAGGGAGGCTAAGATCTGGCAAGTTAATTGATTACCTTCTACTTTGCTCTAAGGAACACCAACAATATAACTCGAAGAGGATGCTATTGGAATTTTGTTGCTAGAGTTAGGGGTAGATCTAATTTTACCATGTGTAATTTTGTCTTGTATACATGCGGAAAATATGGACACTTTGCAGTGCAATGTCCAGATAATTTGAAATTTGAAGTGGCCAAGAGTAAGGTGGCAAAGACAATTCCAATGCATGTGATCACTACGAGTGGTGGAGTCATTGAAGAGTTACCAAATGAGCCATCAAGTCAAACAAACAAATAAACAAGGCTCATAAGTGGGAGACATTGAGGGATGTCTAGAAGGCCAAGGGAAAGGCCAAAGAAGTGGATGAGTGGGAAGAGCATAAGACACTAGCGGCTCAAGTCATTGAGAATCTAGAGAAAATAATTCCAAATAGTCCAAAATGCTTAGATACTAGAACCATTTAACATATTTTCTTGAAATATTCAAAAGCTCCAGAAAAGAAAATCCTACGTATGGAATTTGATAGAAAATGTTCAACAAAATAATAATCTAAATCTTCACAAAAGGACCCATCAACTTAGAGATGCTAGAAGCCAATTGAGGCATGGCACCACAAAGATATTTTTCCAAAGGGGAGGTCATCAAGTTCAAATATCAGCTCTAGGAATGAACAAGATCATTTTTATGTCAAAGTTTGTGAGAAAATTCAAAAGTTGACTATTGAACTTGATGATATTAGAAGAAAATTACCTAAAGTGGCCAGTTTCTTGAGAAGGCAAAGGAAGAGAGAATCAAACACAATGGTAGTGGAATTATCTAAACTTTAAACTTTCCATAGTGATCCGGATCTTTCTCATCCATTCACGTACGATCATACAAGTGAGCTTCCTCCAATTCCTTGAAATGTATGGCATATCAAATCATGGAGTATCTTGTTGCAATTTTTTTGTTTGAGCATTCATATCCCCAAATACAATAACATCACCTTCTTCTTTGAACGCAATGTCCTCTTCTAAATCAAGAAATGGTTGATATCTATCTATGCAAGCATAAAAGTGGGAATCATCATGAGGAATGTAGCAACCGGCTACAAAACATAGGTGCTCTTTTCGTGTCATAATGTTCATCCATACATGACTTTTGTACTTGTTATCTTTCAAAATTGATACAAAATCTTCAATCATTTCTTAATCATGCATGCTACCCCTCCTTACCCTCTTCATTGCTTGAGATTCTTTGACCATATCAATGAATGTGTTATCAACATGTATAGAGCTAGAAGAGAGCAAGAGGGGGCGCTCACAATGTACAAGAACTTGGACTTGATGGTAAGCTTAATATTGATTATATGACTTATCTCAGCCCCAATTGAGTAGCACGGGAGCCTCAAAGGGTGTTTAGAGGCCGCTCTTCTTGTTGCCCGCCCCGGACCGCCTCAAATTGGTGCCCCCACTGAGGAACTGGCTTTGTGCTTATTGTTGTTGTATTGCATGCATGCTTGAATTTTAGCATAATCAAGTACATTATATGAATCATGAAAACTTGTATGACCGAGTTGAATTTCAAGGCAACAAAAATTGATCTAGAATATGGTTTGGATTAGCATAACATAAGAAAGGAAAAAACATTTTCACATAAGAATCTAGAATTCATGTTGAAAGACCTTTCAAAACTTTGTGTAGTTAGTTGATGTCATGAGAGAAAATGATTGTTTGGAACTAATCTTTGTGTGGGTCTAGCATTGAGAGACTATGACACGTTATACCTTTGATGATATCCCAATCTTCTTCGAAAATCTAGAAGAAGATGTTGATGATTTTCTTGCTGATTTTAGAATGGTTTGTCATATCCTTGGTAAAAGGGATGACATTGAAAAAGGGGATTTTCTATTGCTATGCCTTAGAGGCAACGCTAAGCAATGGTTTTGGAGTATGTTTTCTCAGATTGAAGATGGGTATACCCAAATTTCCAAAGCTTTGAAGACCAGATTCTCTAAATTTCCAACAACGGAGAAAGCATAGGCTTCATTAGGGAGACTTCAACAACATGGTGAAGACTACTATGCTTATGAGGATATTTTTTCTCGTCAATGGGGAGGACGTGGGTTTAGTTCTACATTTCCAGATTATGTAAAAATGGAGCAATTTATTTCGGGTTTGTCTCCTTTCCTAAAGACTAAGGTTACTTGTAGTGGACCCTCTACCTTTGAAGAAGCGGTCAATATTGCCCGAAGGAAGTTTCACAAGTACTTCTACATCAAAAATGGTTTCCATCATGCTGGAAGAACCAACCATCATGAAAGTGTTTCTATCAAGGAGTCATCTCCATTGCCATACTTGTCTCCTTATACTCCGACAAATGTTGAAGAAGTTACTTACATGCCAACTGATTATTCAAGTGCTAAAGTGTGTGGCCAAGATTCAAATGTGGAATCTCTTTCTTCTACCTTTATCACAAGCATGCAAAAAATGACACAAGATATCTCAAATGGCATTGATGATTCAATAATAGATACATCCAACCTTTTGGCGGAGGATCAATTTCTAGTCCGAGCAGACGAAGCTTTTGTGCAACATGACTCTATGGAGAATGAAGACCTTGAAGATAACCTTGATCTTATGGAATGTTTTGAGAGTGTATCTTGTCTAAAAGAAGAGAGTGAAGAAGAAGATGAAATCATAGGTGGGGAGATCATGGACCACATTGATCATAAAGAGATGATTATGTACATGGAATGCCAACTCCAAAACAAAGTAGATGAGTGTGAGTTGAATCCATGTGAGGATAATCTTCAAGAAGTGTTTGAGGATGTTGAAAAGCATTGGTATGACCCATGTATATTAAGCATGGAGGAACCTATCATGCAAGAAGCCAAATTTTTCACAAAATCAAACAGTAATCCATCAACCTTTGAGGTGGTACAATGTTTTGAGTTACAACCTTGCCAAAGGGGGGGCTTAGAAGGGGATGAAGAACATGGGAGAGTAGCAAAAAATAAAATCATAAAAGAAAACTGTCAGAGGGGTATCATTCTCTCCAATGGTGTTTTAGTGGGTGGCTCTTCATTCATGGGACAATCTCTTAGCAAGAAAGTCCAAGCTTTTGAAGCCCAAATCATCTTCACATTGGGTTTCACCTCTTCAAATTCAACTTCTCCTCTCTTCACATATACCTTTCATCCGGGGCACCATACCTTCTAGTGGAAGAGGACATGAATACTTGGTGATGAATGGATGTTTCTAAACCTTCTTCATTTGGTTCTTTGGTGTATGGAGGTCGCACATTGTGATGCTTCTGGTATTCATCATAGATGAAAAACTTATTGATTGCTACATGTGGATATTTCATCAATCAATACCAAAATCTATTCTCTTCCAATGTGTTGGAAGCAATAGAAACCTTCGTCTATTATCTACTTATGTGGTAAACTATTTGCAATATCTTCCAATAGCAGTTGGAAGCATGGATCAAGATTTCCTAAATCATGAAGGTCATAGAATTTTTGACTTGATGAGCCTACGTAGGTTGAATGAATTTTATGAGCTACAGTTCAGGAATTTTCTCATACAAGCTCTTGAAGATCGTAGTAGATACATCAACTTTACACAGGAGGAAGAGCAACCAATCTTTTATATCACATTCATAGTGATAGATGCAATGATGGACAACAATAAAATCTACAAGTTTCTTCAACTGAAATCAGTAAGTGATTCCATACCATACATCTCTCTTTGGGAAAGATATTTCAAGATCTTTGATCCTGGGGGGTGCTTATAAAAACTTTCTCAATGGAGGAGGTTTACTAAGTCACTTCATTACATCCTTCCATTGGCTCTGAGAACCTTTCATATCACGCAAGGTTTTTTAGTCATACAACAAAGGTTCTTCAGCAGACAAAGACAGACGTTACACAATATACATGTTGTATGATCGGATAAATAGTACATGAATGTACCATTATCTGGGGGGGGGGCTAATGATAGCCGTTTTTTGGCTTTCTATAATTTCCATAGTAAGCTACCTCACCCTATCAAATCACTCAAACACTGTGGCTATGCCTACCATTTCACTGTACATAGGCGTGTGTGAGTTAGGGGACTTTCCCTATATCTTCTTAAAAACCCTCAATTAGCTAGTCACTGGGTTAGTTGAGCCAAAAAAATAAAAAAATATAAGTATATTATGGCCCATTTGTGTGTAAATATTTCATTGTATATAGGGCCTAAATATAAGGATTTTTCATAATTATTTTGGTATTTATTTTAATATTTATACTTAGGTGTGTGTTATTTATGCTATGTACATTGACTCACCATTACCATATTTTTTCTTACCATTTTTCATACTCTTTATTCCATATAAAAATAATTTCATGCAAGATTCTCTTATTTTTGGTGTAACTCCATCCCAACAAAAATCCAAAAAAACTAGTTTTATTTATGTGTATATTTTTTCACTATTGTGATTTTTCCTTCCTACATCTACTCTCTTTTACTCTCATAAATTAGAACACCAAAAATATTCATCTTTTTATGGTAGACTTTTAATGAGAGAGATTTATTTTGACCCCTTTATATTTTTTCCACCTATATTATTTATATTTGACATGTATATTTTTTTTTAGACCCCTCAATATTTGATTTTCTTAGTTGTACTATTCACTTATATCATGATCTCAACAATATCTTCAATTATAGACCTACCAAATAAGGTCAAGGGTATGTGGCATGCATGCATGCACCATGGGGAGCTCACTCTTGGAGGTATTCAAAAGAATCATCCAAAGAAGGACCTCACAAGGACCTTGTGCAGTGGAAAAAACAGTCTGTTTGGCTGAATTTTTAAAGATCACATGCTCCGCGAATCTGAAAAGGTGATAGCAACAAAAGTTGTAGCTCGTGAGCTGAACTTTCACCTCAAATTGTTTCATATTTTTTTGAGCTACGAGCTGTGAGCTATGATTTTATTGGTGGACCCCAGTTTGCCCATGCTATGCAGCCACACTCCCTCTTCCACTTTATCATTTTCCTCTTTCACACACACTCCTCCCTCTCCTTTCCACTCCCAAACATGCAACTCCCATGTCCTAATTCACCCTCTTCACCATTGCCACATCTCTCACACCTCCATAGCCTTCATCCTCCATTTCTACACCCTATGTGTCTTTCTCTCTACATATATGTCCATATTACCATACGCTCTTCAGCTTTGTGAAGAACTTCAAAAAATCAACAAAAATCCAAGGATAACCTTTGCAAATGAAGGCTTTTATCATGAATTTTCCAAGTTTTGAAATAACATAGCTTCATCGACACGCGCTACTTCGCCATGCTGACCGCTTCTTCTACCGGTGCTGTAAAGAGGTGAATGTCAACTTCTCCAAAGCTTCAACCTCTCTTTACAAGCTCATCCCTTCTCTAACTTTCTCATCATATATCTCACCATTTGGTGAATGATTTTGTAAATATTTTTTAGTGATAATTACTAACTACTAACCACTAACCTTATTGTAAAATGCACCCTCTACTAGAGTAGGCACTCCCAAATTATTCACTCAATCCTCTCTCCTATCATCCTCAATAATTCTCTTCCCTTGAGCCCACATCCATGTGACTCAAAGGACAAGAGAGACCCACCCTCATTAAAATAAAAATAAAAATATGCATAATCTTTTATTCCTTCAAATAAACTTGATTAGGCCTAATCCAAATCGGGGCTTCTAAAACCTATAAATAGAGCCCTTCTCTCCCTTGTAAATCATCACATGATAACACTACACCACACCATTCTCAACACATAACAGACCACTCTTCAAGGCTAGTTGTGTAGAGTGTCTACATTGTGAGTGCTCTATTCCATCACTACACATAGGTGCATGGAGAAGCTTGAAGTTAGTCATGCCATCTAGAGGAGTGGAGTGATACTATACTCTGCAATCACACTTGTAGCCTACTCTTGTCCGTAAATAAGATTCATAGTTTTGGGTGCAATTGTATACTGCAACTACGACTCTTCTCTCCAAATTGACTTGATAAGTTGGCTCATCAGGTGGTTGAAGGTATATTGTCCTTGAAGTTTGTTGTGCCATTCCATGCTTGGTGGTTTGAGGGCTTGTTGAATTGTTTGCCTAAAAGGTCAATTGTAAGAGGGTGCTCGGTGAGAGGGCTCTCGTGACCCTAAGACAATTTGTGTATTGGCAACAAGGTCAAGTTTTGTGTTGTCTCTCTATTTCTCATCGAGCTTTGTGTGCATCTAGTCTTTAAGGCTAAGACTGAGTTGCTCAAGTTGATTTGTGCTCTTTACCTCTCTCTGGCGTGGTGAATGTTTGTGTTTGGTGTGTGTGGCTATCTTGCATTCCCCTCTCTTTGTGCGTTTGAGTACAAGGAGATATCACGTACATCCTATTTCGCATCTACAACTAGGTGGTGCCCGTTTTCTTGTTTGGTTTCTGGTTGTGGGTTGTTGTTGTCTCTGATTGTGCTTTCCCCAGCCCCAATTGAGCAGCACGGGAGCCTCGAAGGGTGTTTAGAGGCCGCTCTTCTTGTTGCCCGCCCCGGACCGCCTCAATACCTTATTTGTGACTTGCAAATGGAGATGGTTTGTTATGTTGCTATCCTAGAGCTTATACAAAAAACTCACTCAATGCTTAGTGAATGCTAAACATTGCCAACACACATACACTATCTTAGGGTGTGGGAGATCTCTCACCACAATACCCTCTTACAATGGACACAAAATTGACAATGAAAACACACTAAAACACTTTCTAAAGCAAGATCGAACGATAGAACTCAAAATACACAAGTCACCTTGAATTCACTAAACCGTATCGCACAAGTAGAAGGACGAAGATTTGAACATCGAATCATGCCTCTGATGCACCAAACCTCAATTTATTGATGAAGGAGGAACATATACAATAGTGGTTTTGAGATTTTGAACTCGCGCTCTCTCACTTGCAATGTGTATCTTGAAAGCTTCTCTCACACCAAAAGTGAAGCTCACAAAGTGGTTGCTACGCCTAACTCTTTCCTCATGCATAGAGTGTTGGGGTGCTATGTGAGATATTGAAGGTTGGTTTACAAGAAGGAGAGGGGCCTATTTATAGGTTGGGGACCCCTCATTAAGATTATTGAAAATCTTTATTTACAAGCTAACAAATCAAGATTATGATTTTTTCAGAATATCAAAACATTGCGGGCCTTCTTTGTCTGCTTGAGTCATAGATGTGGGCTCAAAAGAGAGAATTATTGATGGTAGATAAGGTGAAAGTAGATTTTTAAGGAAGGAGATAGGGAGAGAGAGAGAGAGATACAAAGAGAGTTACTATGCACATGTTTTGAGGTGAGGTGTCTTTTATGGTTAGGTCAATAGCTATTTTGTGTTAGTATAATAGTGGTTAGTCTTAGTAATCACTATAAATGAAAATATAAGGAATCAAATGAGGAGACCCTCATTTGTTTTTATTGAAGTGTATTTATTTACAAGAGATAAGAAAAAATACCTCTAGAAAATAGGAATTTAGTGAAAGGCAATGACTGATGGTGGAAGGTATTTTTGAGGTTTTTCCTTGGAGTGGATTCTCGCCCAAAAATAGGAGAAGCTTGTATAAAATGATTTTTATAGAATACAGAGGTAAAACATATTATGGTAATGGTGAATAAATGTACATAGCATATATATGAAAATAACGCACACCTAGGTAGAGATATTTAAATAAATACCAAAATAATTATGAAAATTCCCTATATGTAGGCCCTATGTACAATGAAATTTATACACACAAATGGGCCATAATATATTTAATTTTTATTATTATTATTTATTTTTTTGGCTCAACTAGCTGAGGATTTTAAGAAGATATGGGAAAAGCCCTAACTCACACACGCCTATGTACAATGAAAAGGTAAGAATAGGCATAGTGTTTAGGTGATTTTGGTAGGGTGGGGTAACTCACTATGGCAATTACGGAGAGCCGAAAAATGGCTATCATTAGCCCTCCCGTAGGATGATGGTATATTCATGTACCATCATAGAGCATCTTTTCCAAAGATAGTGCTTTAGAGTCCTTGACGAGATCTTTATTGTTTGGCCCCTTAGCATTTTGGCTGGAGTTACACTCATGCTTCATGGAGCAATACTTACATGAGATGGCGACCTTTTGACAGATCTTTGGTAGATCCTTTGGTAGAATGCGACTCAAATAGGGCTTCAAGCGATACCCATTTACCTTCTAATTGGAGTGTTCCTTCCCATTCAAGTCTATAAGTTGATAGTAACTTGAATTGAAAGCCTTCTTAACTATGTATGGCCCCTGCCATCTAGTTTCAAATTTGGCATCAAAGCGATTATCAAGTCGATTGTCATACCTTAGCACAAGATCTCCTTCATTGATGCCTTTGTCCTTTTTTTTCTTTTCGATCTTTTCTTTCGCTTGTGTGGCTTTCCTCTTGTAGCACTCATAAGTTGCTTTTCTTTTCCACTCAAGATCAGCTAAGGTAAGAAGTCGATCCATCCATGCTTCTTGATCATCTTGTGCTGCTTTGCCATCAAGTCTCATTGTTGGAATGTTGAGCTCAATTGGTTGTAAAGCCTCTTGACCATAGACCAAGGGAAATGGTGTGAACTCCGTGGCTTCGCTATATGTGGTTCGATACGCCCACAAGGCACCATCCAAGAAGTCATCCCACAACTTTGTCTTGTTTTTACCATCTTTCTAATGATGCCTGCAATGACACCATTAGCCTTCTCCACCAAACCATTTGACTATGGGTAGTATGGTGTGCTATGACGATGTAGAATGTGAAGCTCTTCACAAAATTCTGTGAGTAAACCCTTCTTGACCCCGGACCATTATCCGAAACAATCTCTAGAGGTGTGTCAAATCTACAACAAATATTAGTATAGACAAACCTGCTCACTGTTTTCCCATTTACCTTTGCCACACTTTGTGCTTCCACCCACCTAGCCATATAGTCTACAGCCACTAAAATGTAGAGTTTACCATTTTTTGTCCTAAACAGAGGACCCATAGCATCAATGCCCCACTTTTCAAAGCGTCCATTTGCAAGCACGATTTGCCTTGGACCATAAACCAATCTTCTATTCCCATTTACCTGACAATTGTGCAAACTTTTACACCAATGTTGGACATCCACATGCAGACTTGGCCAAACATACCCCGCAAGCAAAATCTTCTTCACAGTTAACTCTTGGGAAAAATGACCACCACATGCCTCTTCATGCA
Organism: Adiantum capillus-veneris; assembly: GCF_014529385.1. Taxonomy (NCBI): domain Eukaryota; kingdom Viridiplantae; phylum Streptophyta; class Polypodiopsida; order Polypodiales; family Pteridaceae; genus Adiantum; species Adiantum capillus-veneris. The sequence goes on from NC_140951.1 coordinate 103,496,188, forward strand.
AACCTTTTAGAATGGCTGGAATTTCCTCGATAGTTGGTACTCTTCTGCACACTTGATCCTTCCCTCTTTGATAGAGGGAGCCTTCTAGGAAGAGATAGAAACTTGACTTCTTCATGAGTCTCCTCTTCTGAGCTTTAGTGAAGTCTTGTGGAAACTCGCCCTCCAAAATGTAGCCAATAATGGGAGTCAATGACTCCAACCCTTGGTATCTTGGTTGCTTGACAAATGCTTCCAGCACGATGACCTGCACTTCTTTCTCAACACATGTAACTGCTTGTTGTGCACGTAAATCGGCATCTTCATTTTGTTTCCTAGGAATATGATATAGTTGCACTTCTTCAAACTGATTAAACAACCTACGAATGGCATGAACCTTCGTCCTAAGGCTTTCATTCTTGCATGCCCAAATGCCTAAGATTTGCTTCACAATGAGAAGTGCATCCCCCTTTACCATGAGACGTTGTATACCTTGTCTAATACACATCCTCAAACCATGAAGTAGTGTGTCATATTCTGCTTCATTGTTGCTAGTTGAACCTAGTAGATTGACCTTCTCTTTCATAACCACCTCTCCACTTGGGTTGAGCAATACTAGCCCTCCCCCTACTTTTCCTGTGGCTCGTCGAAAAGCTCCATCAAAGAACAAGGTAAAAGCATTAGGAATACTTTTAGGTGGTGGCAATGGTAGGGTCTTTACTTCAGGCACCTTAATTTCCTTCTCATGCACCTTATAAGTGAGAATCCCTGCCAATTGTGCACGCACACTATCTTCTACCTTGAAAGAGTATTGAAACTGTTGCAACTCCATAATCCGCTTTGAGATCCTAGTCCTAAGATTCATTTGAGATGACACCCAAGGGAACAAATTTTTTGCAGTGAGAATTACAAAAGGTTTGGGTAGTAGGTAGGATCTAAACTTTCTCACCACAAACATGAGAGAAAGCATCATGAGTTCTTCTTCTATGTAGCCTCTCTCCAAGGCATTCATGACCCTACTAGCAAAGTAGATGGGTCGCATCCTGGTACTGTGGGGATCTTGTTGTAGCAACACAGCACCAATTGTTTCCCTTCCAACACAGAGCTAACAAAGAATGTGTACTCCCAACAAGGAGACATGAGTGTTAGTAGCTCTGACAAAATGACTTTAATGTTACAAAAGTACTCTTCAAGCTCATCAGACCATGCAAATTTTACTTGTTGTGTCAACTTTTGCAAAGGATGAAGCAACTTCGAAGCTAAGTGAATAAAGCTTGACATATACTTCACCTTTTGAATGAATGAGATGATCTCTTTGAGATTCTTGGGTGATGGGAGCTCAATAAGAGCCTTCGCTTTTGAAGGATCCACCTCAATGCCTTTATAGGAAACCTTGTGACCAAGCAAGATCACTTCATCCTCTCCTATGTGACACTTGTCGGGGTTGAGTTGACCTCCCAAGTCGTAGAGCTTCTTTAAACCTTCTTCTACCCTTTGTAGATGCAATGATTTTGAGCTATAAATACAAAAATCATCAATAAAAACCCTAATGGAATTTCCAAAGAATGCTTGAAACACCATGTTCAAGAAGCGTTGGAAAGTTGCAGGAGCATTGTCAGGCCAATTGGCATGACTCTAAAAGCATAACAACCCCAAGGAGTGATGAAGGTTGTTTTCAGTTGGTCCTCCAATGCAATCCCTATTTGAAAGTAGCTTGAGTAACCATCACACACAGTGTACTTCTCATGACCAGCTACCTCATTCAGTATCTCATCCTAAAATGGGAGGGGAAAGTGATCTCTCTTTGTTGCCTCATTTAGTGGACGGTAATCCACACACACCCTCCACTTGCCATTCTTATTGGGAGTGACAACAATGGGAGAGACCCACTCTGAATTCTCCACTCGATAAATGAAACCTGCTGCTAGAAGCTTTCTTACCTCTTTGAGTAGAGCCTGTTCCTTGATGACTCGACGTAGACTTCTTAGCTTTTGAGCGTTAGGTTTGGCCTCTGTCTTTAGCTCAATCTTGTGTTGAACATCATCTACTCCACACATGTCGGTGTAGTCTTTAGCAAAAAGCTTTGGAAATTTCCTTAACACACCTTTGAACTCCTCTCTTTCACATTTTGGTTCTCTTCGGAACCTACCTCCTCCAAACCTTGACAAGAGGTCTCTTGGTTGGTTGGCTTAAACCCTACCCCATGACTTCGATGGAAGACTCCTCTTCAGTAATGTTGCCGCTACTTTATTCTTCTGAAGTGTTATCGGTCCAATCTTCTTCCGTCTCACTTTGAGATGATTCTTCATGGAGCTCCTCTTGGCGTTGCTCCTTCATGTCAAAGACAACCTTCTTATGATTTTCGTTCATGCAAATTAATTTTCCACTCTCCCAATCCTGCAAAGCTTGCATTTTCATTAGCCATGGTCTTCTTAGGATAAACGGATAACCACTTCCCTTGGTCGACATAACATAAAAATCCACCGCCTTCTTAATGCCAAAGGCCTCTTATACAAAGATATTTTTACAAATGCCTACACACCTAGCCTTGCTATTGTTTGCTACCTTGACTTTGATTTCAGGTGTCTCATGGATGTGCATGCCTAGTCTTTGCATGAGTCCCTCTGTCATGATGCAAATTTGTGCACCCCCATCCACTAGACCTTTCCTAACCAATCTCCCTTTTATGTAACAATCTAGCACATGTGTAATGTCCTCATTCATTTCATCTTGTGCAATTTTTACAACAGGCACACTCTCTTTTACCTTTCTCCTAGTGCTAACTGCCCTTGTTAAATCCCTCCTAACTTGTGGACATAATGCAAGAAATTGAGGCCATGAGATATCAGGATCCTTACCTCTCATGTCTTCCAACAAGTTGTACGGAGCCATACCATGTCCAAGAGGAAAGTCTTGGAGGTTAATACGATGCCGCGTCTTCTTGGTTTCCTTAGTCTCCTTTGCCTTCTTTTCTCGTCCATGGTCACTTTGTGACGTAACTCCTTCTTTCTCCTTACCTTTTCCTCAGACACGCTTAATGCCATTTGCTTCCATGTCCACCTCACTGGAATTTGTCACCTCTACCACATGCACATTTGGGTCTGGAAAAGGTGGAACTCCTTCCACTCCTCGTGGAGGTGGTCTTGCTCCATTTGGCCTTTGTAGAAGCTGTGGTTGTTGACTAGTTCCTTCACTTGCATTCATCACTGGATAATTCAAGTTAGGTCTCCCTGGCTCCCCATGGGTCCAAGGACAATTATACATCCCATGTCCAGACTCTCCGCAATTCCAACATTGCAAGACTCTCCTAGGTCGTGGTGGCTCTCGCTCTTCTGACTGCTTTGCTTGTCCCTTTGGACCTATAGCTTGTGCAAGGTGAATTGATAGGTTGCTTAAAGATTCATTTAGCTTCTCAGTCACTTCAGACGTTACCTCAGGAATCTCTCTAGATGTCGATGCTTGCAATTTGCCCTTAGGTCTAGGACCCTCTACTAGAACCTCTCCTCTTAGACACTTGAGTTTCCTATACTTCTCGACAGCTCTAGTTTCAGTTGCGTCAAAGGTAGCAGGTGCACCCGCCTCAACCTTTATCTTGAGTGTGGGATACCGGCTATGAACCTCTCCTTCTTTAGGAACTCTGTAGCATCACCAGGGTTAGCAAAATTTCTCACCCATACAACCCAAAGACGTAGAAACTCTTGTTTATACATGGAGTAGTCATCTAAGTCTTTTTGTTTGTGAGAAACAATGTCTTGCCATAGCTTTTGAGTGTTTTGCGGATCAAAGAAGTATCTCTTGAAATGATTCACAACTTCCGTGTAGCTCCCTTTAACTTCCTCAGGCAAAGAGTCAATCCAAGTGCTAGCATCTTTCCTAAGGACCACCTCAAACATTTCTACACGCTCTTGATCAGTTACTATCCTCTTGATACGGCAAGACATCTTGAAATTTGCTAAAAATAATTCTACATCCTCTCCAGGCTCTCTAAAGAAAAGAGGATATCCGGACATTTGGCGTTGGGCCTCCATTAAATCAGTTTCAAACTGACAACACGTTTTTGTTTTTCTTTCTTAAAAAGATTTACACAATAATGTTTTCTAAATTGCAATCTATTCTACAACAAAATTAAAATATTCACATCAAATGACCTATGATAATCAATAAGAGGTAGGATGAGAGGGTTTGGTGACACCAGAATTTCTCCTACTCTTTGGGCACCAAACATGAACACCATACGTTGTTGAAAATGGATTTTTCTACTAATTGCAATGTTTAATCTAATGTGTGGAGTGAAATGGAAGGGGCAAACCTCTATTCCTGGGCCATTATGCATGGTCTATGCATGACCTATTTCTTAAAACAAAACAAAAATATAGACGTCCAAACTAAGGTCGTACCTAATAAGAGGCAAAATAAAAGGATTTACTGAAGCGTTTATCTCGGCCAACCTACGAGGGCCCAAATTTCTACAAATTACTCTTTGAAATTGTAACTTAGTACTAACAATTATGTGCACCTTTTGCCTTGCAATGGGAATAAAAGGATCATACAAATTCTCGTGATTCATGCAAGCTACTTGATTATGCTAAAGGTTGAGCCTACAAAAAATATACACAAGCCGTCCTTAGTGGGGGCACCAATTTGCGGCAGTCCGGGGCGGGCAACAAGAGAGGCGACCTCTAAACACCTCTCAAGGCTCCCGTGCTGCTCAATTGGGGCTAGGGCAACCACAAGCAAGAAACGACCACAACAAACCCACAGCCAAACAAATGAAGGGGCACCACCTAGTTATGGTATGCGAACTAGGACACAAGAGAGATTTTGGCACAACCAAGAGGATGCACCACAAAACACACACACGCAACCTCACACCAAGACTCACATAAAATGGGCTAGAGAGAGCTAGAGCAAAGGGAAGAGAGAGAGGAATGGATCTTGCGTAATACCTATTTGTGACTTGCAAATGGCGATGGTTTGTTATGTTTCTATCCTAGAGCTTATACAAAAAACTCAATCAATGCTTAGTGAATGCTAAACATTGTCAACACACACACACACACTCTCTTAGGGTGTGGGAGACCTCTCACCACAATACCCTCTTACAATGGACAAAAAATTGACAATGAAAACATACTAAAACACTTTCTAAAGCAAGATCAAACGATAGAACTCAAAATACACAAGTCACCTTGAATTCACTAAACCGTATCACACAAGTGGAAGGACGAAGATTTGAACGTCAAATCACGCCTCTGATGCACAATTTATTGATGAAGAAGGAACATATACAATAGTGGTTTTAAGATTTTGAACTCACGCTCTCTCACTTGCAATGTGTAGCTTGAAAGCTTCTCTCACGCCAAAAGTGAAGCTCACAAAGTGGTTGCTACGCCTAAGTCTCTCCTCACGCATAGAGTGTTGGGATACTATGTGAGATATTGGAGATTGTTTTACAAGAAGGAGAGGGGCCTATTTATAGGCTGGAGACCCCTCATTAAGATTATTGGAAATCCTAATTTACAAGCTAACAAATCAGGATTATGATTTTTTTAGAATATCAAAACATTGCGGGCCTTCTTTGTCTGCTTGAGTCATGGATGTGGGCTCAAAAGAGAGCATTATTGATGGTAGATAAGGTGAAAGTAGAGTTTTAAGGAAGGGGAGAGGGAGAGAGAGAGTTACTATGCACATGTTTTGAGGTGAGGTGTCTTTTATGGTTAGGTCAATGGCTATTTTGTGTTAGTATGTTAGTGGTTAGTCTTAGTAATCACTAGAAAGTTAATGATGTATTTACAATGGGTGGAATGAGGTGGATGGTTGAATGAAGTGAGGAAATCCTAGTGATGGCGAGGCTTGAAAAAGGACTAACTTGTGTAGGTTCCCAAAATGACTATTGATCCTCTCCTTCGTCTTCTCTTCTTTACGCCACGGCCGCCAAGGTTGATTATCGCGATGAAAATGCAAATTCGATTGATGAGATCTCTTAATTTACAGAGGTTAAGCATGGTACACATGCTGAATTTATTTATATATAGAAGGGGTAAGATGGAATTGTACTTTGGAGATAATAGAGAGAGGCATATAGATGGTGTATGTACATGGAGAGTTCATATGAGAGCTATGGGAGTAAGAGGGGAGTTTAATGGTGAAGAAGGTGAGGAAAACCATGGAAGGTGCAGGTTTGAGTGAGGGATTGAGAGGCATGAGTGTGTGTGTGTGTGTGTAGAAGTGTGGAAAGAGGTGAGAGAAGACTATGGGCTACTTGTGAAAAAAGTGGGCAGACTGGGGTCCACTCAAAACATCCTAGCTCACCAGTGGTTGCTCCAAAAATCACCAAAATGTTTGAGGTGATTATTCAGCTCTTGCTACACATTTTCTCGTTTGACCACCTCTTCCAATTTGGAGTGGAAATGGATTAAAAAAATCACATCAAAATACCTGTTTTTCTTCACAAAAAAGTCTTCAGTGGCCCCTCCTTTTGTTGAATTTGCATATGGCTCCAAAGGTGAGCCTCTCCTTGCATGAGGGCATGACTTAATTGATTCTTAGGGGTATTAAAATATGCATGGTTGTGGATTATGCATAAATATAATACACGGATATGATGAGAAAAAACAGGCTAGTATATAAACTATTCATGGAATTTAGAATAATGTCAGCTATATATAAATATAAAATGGAAAAAAGAGATAAATGAAAATATAAGGAATCAAATGAGGGGACCCTCATTTGTTTTTATTGAAGTGTATTTATTTACAAGAGATAAGAAAAAATACCTCTAGAAAATAGGAATTTAGTGAAAGGCAATGACTGATGGTGGAAGGTTTTTTTGAGGTTTTTCCTTGGAGTGGATTCTCGCCCAAAAATGGGAGAAGCTTGCATAAAATGATTTTTTATAGAATACAGAGGTAAAAAATATTATGGTAATGGTGAATAAATGTACATAGCATATATATGAAAATAACGCACACCTAGGTAGAAATATTTAAATAAATACCAAAATAATTATGATTATTCCCTATATTAGGTCCTATGTACAATGAAATATATACACACAAATGGGCCATAATATATTTAAATTTTATTATTATTAAATTTTTTTTGGCTCAACTAGCCCAGTGACTAGCTAGCTGAGGGTTTTAAGAAGATATGGGAAAAGCCCCCTAACTCACACACGCCTATGTACAATGAAAATGTAAGAATAGCCACAGTGTTAAGGTGATTTTGATAGGGTGGGGTAACTCACTATGGAAATTACGGAGAGCCGAAAAATGGCTATCAGTACAAGACAATGCTTGATTGCAAGGACAAGACTTGAACATAAGAACTAGAAGAGGGATTTCCTCATAGGAGCCTCACAACTGGTGTTGGCAAGACTATGGGGCTTGTGGCCCAAGATCCCTATTTATACTAGTGCTTGAGGAGGTTACTTGAGGACTTTAGGACTTTCTAGTTTCTTCTTGAGGAGGTTACAATCTTCTAGAACCTTGTTGATCCTTCTAGTTCTTCTAGAACCTTCTAGATCCTTTTTCAACTTTCTAGAGCTTTCGATAAAGTTCTAGATTCTTTTGGAATCTTCTCCATGCTTCTAAAAGCTTCTAGAATCTCCTTGAAACTTTTTAAAACCTTCTAGAATCTTCTAGATCCTTTTAGATTCTTCTAGAGCCTTCTAGTGATGATGTAGGCAATGACACAAGCGATGATGTAGACAACGACTGACTTTGAAGCATCCATAACATTACCTCCTCTTCTAGTGACGAGTTCCACAAGGAACAGTGGTGTTCCTTGACTGGGGCTTCCATGGATGTTGTTGATGGTACTCTTGGACTTTGAGAGATGCATGCTGAAGGTTGTGTGCTGGTTCCCAGGTTCGTTCACTAACATCATAGCCTTTTGGATGCACCAAGTACTATAACCTTCCATGCAAAACTCGAGAATCTAGGACTTTCGTGATCTCATATTTTTCATGTCCTTGAATCTCAACTGGAGGAGGTGGTTGTAGGGCTCTTCTTGGGATCATTTAGATGTGTGACAAGGTTCTAGGACTGCGACATGAAAAACCGGATGTATTTTCATGGATGAGGGTAGTAGGAGTCAATAGGTGACTGGATTGACTTGACGGATAATTTTAAGCGGCCCAAGCCTTCGATAATCAAGATTTTGATAGGGATGAGATGAACGCAGATCACATCAAAGGAGTCACACTTTATCCCCTTCTTTGTATTTTGGATGCTGCATGCGTTGGAGATCTGCACTTTCCTTATACTTGGATTGAGCTTCTTTGATATGAATTGTAAGTTCTTTGTGCATTGCAGATAATTGTTGTGTAAGATGAATAGCAGTTGGATTCTTTACTTGATGGTGTCTATGGATATCTTGTTTGGGATGTTGACCATAATTAGCCAAGAATGGAATATGACGGGTGGAGGCATGAAAATTGTTGTTATAGGAGAATTCTGCTAGCAGTAGGAGCTCGACCCAATTATCCTGGTGATAATTGATAGTACAACGGAGATACTGTTCCAAAACTTGATTTACTCTCTCTGTTTGTCCATCACTTTGTGGGTGATTGACTGAGGAGAGGTTGGTTTGTACTCCGTGTATCTTGAATAAGCTTTTCTAAAAGCTAGATATGAATTGTGGACCTCGATCAGAAACTATGTCATCTGATAATCCATAACGATAGATATGCTGCAAAAAGAGTTTGGCCATACCCTCACTGGTGATGGTTTTAGTGGTTGGAATGCAGTGTGCCATTTTTGTAAACCAATCCACGACTACTAAAATGGAGTCAAATCCTTGTGACAATGGTAGCTCTACAATCAAATCCATGGAGACGGATGACCATTTGCTTGGAATGAAGTGTGCCATTTTTGTAAACCGATGCATGACCACTAAAATGGAGTCAAATCCTTGTGACAAGGGTAGCTCTACAATGAAATCCATGGAGATGGATGACCATGGTTTTCTTGGAATGGGCAAGGGATGGAGTAACCCATGAGGACGATGACGAGGGGCCTTTGATCTATTGCAAGTGTCCCAAGTGCCTACATACTCCTTGACAAGCTTCAACACTTGAGGCCACCAAAAGTGATAGGAGAGAAGCTCAATTGTCTTATTAACCCCAAAATGCCCTGCTGATGGAAGATCATGCCGATGCTAAAGTACCTCCAAGCGTATTGGTCCTGGCAAAATTTAGAGAAGAGCCTTATAGTAAATTAGTCCATCAATTTCTTGAAAGTCTTCATTAACCTCTTGTCCATGCAGTTGTTGTCTAATATTTTGAGCAGGTGGGTCTTTGACAATTTGCGTCTTCACCTTAGAAAGAAAATAGAATCTTTAGGAGATTTGCTCATGGTGGCGTTTAGCTTAAGCTGCTCAGGTTTCAAAATCACTGACTCTTGTTGATCAAATGCTGTGTCAGCTTCTCTAGGTGAAAGGTAGGATCTTCTTGATAAGGCATATGGCTTACCTTGTTGACGGCCAGGTCTATAAGAGATAAGAAAATCAAACTTTGATAGGATACCACTCCACCTGGCTTGGTGACGATTTAAGACACGGGATGTCATGAAGTATTCCAAATTCTTGTGATCTGTATAGACAATGATCTTATGAGGAGTTCCTTCAAGTAGGTGACGCCAAGTGTCGAAGGAGTCAATTATTGCTAAGAGCTCTTTGTCATGGATTTCATAATTGATTTCTGTAGCTAAGAATTTGAGGGAATGAAAAGCCACTGGATGTACCCGACCATCCTCTCCTACTTGGGATAGAATAGCGCCAAGGACAAAATCTGAAGTGTTTGTTTCTAGGATACAAGGCTCTCTAGGATCTACGTGAATTAGAATGGGTGCGGTTGTTGAAGCTTGATTGAGAGTCTGAAATGCTGTCATGGCCTCTGAGTCCCAGAAAAACTTATTATGGCATGTCAACCTTGTGAGTGTTGTAACCACGTTGGAGTATCCTTGTATAAAGATACGATAAAAATTTGCAAATCCGAGGAAACATCGAACATCTCTTACCGAGGTGGCTGTCTCCCAATCAAAGATGGTTTGAACCTTCTTTGGATCCATGGAGATTCCCTTTTTAGAAATTACATAACCAAGAAATTCTACCTTAGATCGATGAAAAGAGCACTTCTCCAACTTTGCATATAACCCTGATGCACGAAGCTTTTCAAGCACTAATCGTACATGGTGCTCATGCTCTTCTTGATCCTTGGAAAAAATCAAGATATCATCCAAATATATTACCACAAAATAATCCAAATACTTCCAAAAGATATCCTTCATTAAATGTTGAAAAATCGTTGGGGCATTTGTGAGGCCAAACGGCATGACGGTATATTCAAAGTGGCCATACCTTGTGCGAAAGGCTATCTTCCATTCATCACCTTCTTTGATTTTGACTAAGTTGTAAGCACCAAAAAGGTCTATTTTTGTAAATATTCCTGACTTGCCAAGGCGCTCAAGAAGCTCTGGGATCAAGGGAAGGGGATAACGATTCTTGACGGTGATCTTGTTCAGGCCCCTATAATACACGCACATCCGGAGAGTTTCGTCCTTGTTTTTCACAAAGAGTATTGGAGCTCCTACTAGGGACATTGAATGCAGTATGAATCCCTTAGCAAGATTCTCATCAATATTTTTTCATATTCTACCAATTCATGTTGAGATAGTTTGTATATTGGGCCAAAAGGGGGTTGGGTTCCCTCTTGAAGCTCTTTGGCACAATCATAGGGTCGATGCTCCGGTAAGAGGCCTGCATTCTTCTTATCAAAAACATCATTGTAATCTTAATATTGACGTGGCAATGCCTCCATGATTTTTGTTGTCGACGTCTCGATTGATGTTGCAAATATCATGAAAGCTGGATACTTTTGGCTGCACGGATGAAGAACTTGGCTCCAAGATATATAGGCCTATTATGCCTTCCCTTCTTCTTTTGAAATTTTTGTGGTTCAATTCTCCGAGCCCTCCAATTGATGTCAATATTATGTAATTCAAGCCACGATAGCCCAATAACAATTGGACTGCTTGGGCTTTGTATAATATTGAACGCTATTCTTGAAACATGCTCCTTCAATGTTACTTCTATGGGGCAAGTTTCATACCTGACATCCCCTGAAGCGAGGGGACGACCATCAATGACTTCTACACTTGCTGGATTAGAATTCTTCACAAGTGGTATGCCTTGTTCTTTTGCAAATTCTTTGTCCATGAAGCACGCCGTTGCACCTGAATCTAGTAGTGCTTCACAATCCATGTGCCTATCCGGCATATGGATCTTGACTAGTAGCATAAAACTTGAAGTGGAATGAGTGGGAAGAAAGAGACCTTTTTTTGCTTGTCTTTTGTCCAACCGATTGATCTCTATTAGGGTTGGACATCCATGTTCTCCGAACACGTTGAGGACATTTCACCATGAACCTTCATACTTCTCTTCCTTGGACACTGTTGAACTATGTGCCCCTGCTCTCTCCAATACATACATAAGCCATTAATGCGTCGCCTTTGTTTCTCTTGGGCTGAGAGAGGTTGAAATTGTTCCGAATCAATTTTCATGGGCTGAATGCTTGATTCATGGCCATGTTGAAGTGTGTAGCCATTATGTGTCACTTTTGTTTGGGGTCCCAATGGTGCCCCAAGACGTCTCTCTTGTCTCTCCTCAAATAGTCGATTATCACATTCTATTTCTTGAGAAATGAACTCGCTTAGTGTGTGAACCTTTTGCATAGTCAATAAAATATCTTTTACGTCATCCTTTAATCCCCACCAAAATTGGCTAATGAAATATTCCTCATGCCAAGTTAGATCACAAGTGAGCTGTTGAAATTCGAATGCATAGATGGATGCAGGTCTTGATCCTTAGTGGAGATTTCTAAGTTTGGTTTTAGAAACCCTTGCTCTATCAGTATCCCCAAAGGTTTCAGAGAACTCCCGCACAAAATCTTCAAAGTCATGAAGGAGAGGAGATTCCTTTTGAAGTAAGGGAGCAAACCAAGAGAGAGCCGTACCCGAGAGGAGGGTCCCAATAAGGCCTACTCGAGAGACATCATCTGGATAACGCTCTCGTTGCATTTGAATGAAGAGACGCACTTGTTGGAGAAAACCTCTAAACTTTGATCTAGTCCCATCAAATTTCTCAGGCATGCTGACCTTCGGCTCCTTCTTATGCTGTTGAGAATAGCTGGATCTTGCATCTTGTGCTTGATGTGTGCTTGTCTCTTGAAGCTCTTGAATTTGACGTTGAAGATCTTGCAACGCCGCTCCCAAGATTAGGGGTTTCCTTAATTGAAGTCGAACCTTTCTCTCACGAAGTTCTTGTAACTGAGCTTGGATGCTTTGCAATGCGTTGATGACGCCTTCCATCGCCGGCTCCATGATGGCGAGAAGATTAAGAGATGGTACTCTTGCCAAATTGTTATGAGCGCGTATAGAGCTACAAGAGAGAAAGAGAAGGTACTCACAATGTACAATAACTTGGACTTGATGATAAGCTTAATATTGATTATAAGAATTAATACTTTATTAAGAGAGCTAGATACAAGACTTGGATTAGATGACTTGGCTACAAGACAAGGCTTGATTGCAAGGACAACATCACTTGAACATAAGAACTAGAAGAGGGATTTCCTCATAGGAGCCTCACAGCTGGTGTTGGCAAGACTCAGGGGCTTGTGGCCAAGACTCCTATTTATACTAGTGCTTGAGGAGGTTAGGACTTTCTAGGTTCTTCTTGAGGAGGTTAGAATCTTCTAGAACCTTCTTGATCCTTCTAGTTCTTCTAGAACCTTCTAGATCCTTCTTCAACTTTCTAAAACTTTCCAAAAACTTCTAGATTCTTCCAAAATATTCTCCATGCTTCTAGAAACTTCTAGAATCTCCTTGACACTTTTTAGAACCTTCTAGAATCTTCTACATCCTTCTAGAGCCTTTTAGTGATGATGTAGGCGATGACAGAGGTGATGATGCAGATAGCAACTAACTCTCAAGCATCCATGACAGAATGTACATTGTAATCCTCCAAGCCATTAATCCTTTGTGTATATGCTCCCAAGTTTCAACAAGAAGTACAACATTGGCTTTGCTTGTTAGTTCATCAACGCCAACCCCCGCATTCCATGGGTATCCATTACAATTCCAAAAGCATATTTCCAATCGTAACTCAGTCTCATAGGTCACGCATTCCTATTTTCTCGAGGGATTTGCCTCCTCCTTGGGCACATTTTCTTCGTGAGAGATCTCCTTGTTTTTCTTATTCTTTTTCTCATATGCCTTGCGACACATATTTTGCTGGTTAATAGTGCAATCTCCACATACAAAACATTTTCTATCCCTCAAATAGATCCAGCTATTATCAAGGATAGTCTTCGTTTGGTCTCATCCGACATGGTGCATATAATTGGCCGTTCTCCTGAGCGAGGAGCTCTTTGTTTCCCCATTGTATGTGTTCAATAGACCATAACTTTGGACATGCCAAAGTGGGTTTTGAAGGAATCTTTGATAACAATGGCAAGAGAAGTAGGTATCTCTAACTTCTCTTCTGGAATTCCACAAATAACAATGTTCTTGGAGCGTTGCTCCCGTTCCTTCAACTCCTCCACATCCACATTTTCAACATTGTTTGTTTGAACCATAGCTTACACGAGTGAGGAATTAGGAACCACAGTGTTACCACATACAACAACCCATGACTTGGTTGTGCATACCTTTTTCATGTCGCGTACATCCCGGCTCATGGTGTCAAATTTCTCCTCTTTCAATATATGGTCGTTCTCTACTTTGCTCATGCGCTCCTTCAAAGCATTCAAGTCCACAAGAGTGCGTTTACATTTCTTGACCTTCTCTTCAAGTTGCATCAAACGTGTTGTTTGCATCTTAAGTGTCTGCTTGAGATTCTCATTCTCAACCACAAGTACCCTTAGTGTGCCATTTGCCATTGCAAGTGTCCATAAGCCTACGCATTGTTTGTTTACTGTCTCTTGCAACAATACCAAATATGCCATGATCATGGTTTCTGATGTCATTTTCTCGGTAGTTGTGTTGTTGTCTCTGCACTTAGGAGATTTTGAATCATTTTCCACAATGGCTGTGGACCTTGTTGAAGAAGAAGAACCCTTGTGAGTGCCTGAAGACAATGTATGTAAAATAAGAGATGAGAGTCAACTTTCTTGAACCTTTTGACTTCAGAAATGTTGCTACAGAAACGCCTTTCATAACTTTGAAAATTTATTTCTTTACATCAATGTGTAGAGGGCGTCGTCTAGATCTCCTAGCTCCAATGCTCGGTCTATGAGAATGCCAGTAGTGGTAGTATGAGTACGGGCACACACACACAAAGAGAGAGAGAGAGAGAGAGAGAGAGAGAGAGAGAGAGAGAGAGAGAGAGAGAGAGAGAGAGAGACAGAGAGAGAGAGGAAGAGAAGTGTTAATATCATAGGAACACATCAAGAGACCTCAAATCTCTGACATAACAAGTCTTTAATTTAAGAGCGTAAGTGTGAGCCCCTCGACTCTAATGGTGTTCTAGAAGCGTACTCATGGAGATTACATTGTAAAAGTTAAGATATAAGGTTGGTCGGATGACCTCTGATGAATTTTTTCTTGGATAACCCTGTTCAAAGGATATACCAAGGCTCTTTGTAATTTTTTGGTGTTTATGCAATTCAGCTTAGCTGAGCACTTAAAAAAAAAAGGAGGGATTTGTGATAATCAATTCACCACACTCAATGTTTATTATAGTTTTCTCTTTTTATTCACTCAAACAGATCTCAAAGATTTACTCGACTAGTTTGGACCTCAAAACTCTCTGTGCATGTGTGTGTGTGTGTGTGTGTGTGTGTGTGTGTGTGTGTGAGAGAGAGAGAGAGAGAGAGAGAGAGAGAGAGAGAGAGAGAGAGAGAGAGAGAAGGGGGGGGGGGGGGGGGGATTTTTATTCTATACTATATATAAAGCTACTTAAATTTTTTGATGCCACACAGACCACCCACGTGTCAATCTCTCCTTTCTTCTCCAAGGAGCACAACAACAACATCACGATCCGCTCCCATTTAATGAGTCCGGAGCCTTGGCGATCTGCATGGAAATGGCAAGAGAGTCAAGACCTAATGTCTATCATGTTCGTGGAGTGTGCATGTGTTCTAAACTGGATAGAGAGAGAGAGAGAGAGAGAGAGAGAGAGAGAGAGAGAGCGAGAGAGAGAGAGAGAGAGAGAGAGAGAGATGTTTGTTCGACATGTTGTCCATCATTTCGTGCAGTGTGCATGTGAGATAGGAACTGATGTGAACAATATGATGTTAAAATGCAAAAGCTGCTCTCTCTCTCTCTCTCTCTCTCTCTCTCTCTCTCTCTCTCTCTCTCTCTCTCTCTCTCTCTCTCTCTCTCTCTCTCTCTCTCTCTCTCCAGTTTCACACACACACACACACACACACGTTGCAATGCGTGAACGTCAAACATGAATAGCAAGTCCTACAAGTCTCTTCATTGTTGAGCTCACTAGAGTTTCACACACACACGCGTTGCAATGCGCGAACGTCAAACATGAATAGCAAGTCCTACAAGTCTCTTCATTGTTGAGCTCACGAGAGAGAGAGAGAGAGAGAGAGAGAGAGAGAGAGAGAGAGAGAGAGAGAGAGAGAGAGAGAGAGAGAGAGATAGATAGATAGATAGATAGATAGATTTTATTATCGTCCTCGGAGGTCAAATATGACCTATGGGACCAAAGTTACATGTGATGTAGTATGTGTATGGCTGATGAGTGACTCTCGATGCTCCAAAATTGTAGTGATGAGAGTCGCAATGGAGAGCCCACACTTTGGCTGGGAGAGGAAAGTGTGTAGGTCTAAGTTATGGCTGAAAATGTGAGAGAAGCAAGTTCGGATGTGATCAAAAGCTAAGCACTCTAGTAGTGTGTGGTACTCAGACTCTCGAACTTGCAGTGAGCATAATGTGCACAATCGATTTGACTCTTCTCCATTGCCCCAACGCCCTATCTCGCATCGAAGGAAATGGGAGCTAAGCCGAATTGCTACGATAGTGCGTATCGCGGACAAGGGAATAGGCTCAAGCATGTAAGTGTGAGTACGGTTTCCTCTCTCAGCGAAGAACATGGTTTTGTAGTTGGGGGCAATATAGGTGGTGTAATGTATGAAGCGTGACCCACCGGATTTCTCCCAAGCCGTAATACATTGGCGTTGTAGAAAAGCTTCATTCACTTGAGAGTCAATTGAAGCATCATGTAGCAAGTGTAATGCATCCCATCTCCCAAACCACTTCTTTATGTCTTGCATCCATCCCGTGCTCAAGATCTTGCTTTTATGCGTCTTTTGAACTTTTTTGCTTGCTTCCCATGCAATTGTAGGAAGTCGATGTGAGGGGTTTTGACGCATCTTTATCATGTACTCCACAACCCTTTCCATGCCCATAACCTCAATTGGAAGAGATCCCGACTCAAGAAGTAAGAGCATATATGGTGTTTGTGTCTTAACTTGGAGAAAGTTTGTAAGAAAACGCTTTTGGACATTCTCAAACTCTTTCCAAGTAGACTTTGAGATGCTCCCGCCCCACACTTCAACTCCATAAAGAAGAACCGGTGTCACCAATGCATCAAAAAGATACTTCTTGAGAACCCAACACTTGATGTTTCCTGCATTACACATGTTCTCAAATGCATAATATGCTCTCTTTCCCGCTTCCAAACGACGCATAGCACATTCATGCCACTTGTGATTGGATGGAACCTCAAGGCCAAGGTACTTAAAGCTCTCAACAACTTCAAGTGTTTCGTTGTTGTACACAATGCATGGCTTCTCCTTATGGTTGGTTTTCACAAGCATAACCTTTGTTTTGGATTCATTTACAATCAGCCCACTATGCAAGCAAAAGTTCTCAAGGACAACCATAAGCTTTTGTGCATCTTCTAAAGTGTGTGCTAGAAGCACTACATCATCCGCATACAACAAAAGCATGATTACCGCATTGCAAATAGTGACCTCTTCAATGCCTTCTTCTTGCATAAAGTCAAGTACCATTTGTTCCAATTGATCGATGCATAGACCAAAGAGAGTTGGTGACAATGGACATCCTTGTTTAACCCCAATAGTGCTTACAAAAATTTCTGAAATTTCTCTTCCCATGTGCAATTGACAAATCACCTTCTCATAGATTCGAGAAACCGCAAGCATAAACTCACTTGGCACTTGGAGTTCTTCCATCCTTCTCCACAAATTGTTACGTGGAATCATATCAAAGGATTTCTTAAAGTCCACAAAACAACAATACAATCGCTTGCCTTTCAACCGACTTTCCTCCATGAGAACACGAAGAGTGACAAGATGATCAATGGTGCTATGGCATCGACGAAAACCCGCTTGTCCCTTTGCACGCTTGTCATTCTCTTCAGCCCAATCACTCAATTTCATTTCCATTATGCACCCAAACAACTTTGCCATAAGAGACCCAATCATTATAGTCCGGTAGTTGCTTACATTCTTTACATCCCCTCCTTTATGCAAAGGCTTAACCCAATTAGTACTCCAATCATAAGGCATACCATGTTGAAGTGCAAGGTTGAACATATCACACATCCACTCATGGGTAAAATCTCCCGTCCATTTGATCATCTCCGGCTTGATACCTTGAAGATCTCCCGCTTTGCGAGTGGCCAACTTTTCAAGCCCACCGCATACATCCTCAATAGTAAAAAAAGACGGCATACATGGGAGTGAACCATAAAATGGCATTTTTTCAGTATTTTCTTGCTCATATAATTGCCTACAATGTGTGTACATATCCACTAGACTCAAGTTACCAAAATTCTCAATCCGCTTGCCTCTCAAGTTTCTCCAAAATCTTCCACATGCATGTGCCTTTTCTTGGACTTGAAATTCTTGTGGCTTTACTTCCCATCTTCTTCTCTTCTTTTGAATCAATGCCTTGTATGTATGCAAATGACTTTGATAGTTGTCTTTGTCCATAGTTGCATCAAGCTTTATCAAGGACTTTCGAGCATCTTGACATTCTTTATCAAACCACCTTTTGCATGATCTATCTTTGTTGATACCATGGAGATGCTTTATGGCAAAGCATTCTTCCGCACAAGAACAAATAGCTTTTTTGAAAGCTTCCCATTTAGTTTCCAATGGTGCATCACATTGAAGCTTTGTCATCCATAATTTTTGCTCAACCATTTCAATGTACATTGGTGCCCGTTTGAAATCCATACATAGTGATAACTTCTCTTTCCTTTGGCTGAGATTATCATGCTTAGTTGCTTCTCCACATGAAAGTTCAATACATAAGGTGCGATGGTCGGATTCCGGGGTCCATTGACCAAACATAAAACTCTTTATGCGATACATGATGGCTTCAGAGAGTAGCATATAGTCAATCACACTATCCCCATTATGTCTTCTACATGTAAATCCATTGGTTCCACTCCACAAAGATACACCATTGGCAATGAGCATACCCGTGCTATTACACATGTGTAAAAGTAACTTTCCATAGTGATCCGGCTCTTTCTCATCCATTGAAGTACGATCATACAAGTGAACTTCCTCCAACTCCCTTGAAATGTATGGCATATCAAATTGTTGAGTATCATGTTGCAATGTTTTTGTGCGAGCATTCATATCCCCAAATACAATAACATCACCTTCACCTTTGAAATAAGCAATGTCCTCTTCCAAATCAGAAAATGGTTGATCTCTATCCATGCAAGCATAAAAGGGAGAATCATGATGAGGAATGTAGCAACCGGCTACAAAAATGGGTACTCTTTTTGGTGTCATAATTTTCAGCCATACATAACGTTTGTACTTGTCATCTTTCACAATTGATACAAAATCTTCCAATCCTTTCTTAACCATACATGCTAACCCTCCTTGTCCTCTTCGTTGCTTGAGATTCTTTGACCACATCAATGAATGTACATTGTAATCCTCCAAGCCGTCAATCCTTTGTGTATCATGCTCCCAAGTTTCAACAAGAAGTACAACATCGGCTTTGCTTGTTAGTTCATCAATGCCAACCCCCGCATTCCATGGGTATCCATTACAATTCCAAAAGCATATTTTCAATTGTAACTCGGTCTCATAGGTCACGCATCCCTATTTGCTTGAGAGACTTGCCTCCTCCTTGGGCACATTTTCTTCATGAGAGATCTCCTTGTTTTTATTATTCTTTTCCTCATATGCCTTGCGACGCATATTTTGTTGCTTAATAGTGCGATCTTCACATACAAAACATTTTGTATCCCTCAAATAGATCCAACTATTATCAAGGATAATCTTTCGCTTGGTCTCATCCGGCATGGTGCATACAATTGGCCGTTCTCCCGAGCGAGGAGCTCCTTGCTTCCCCACTCTATGTGCTCCATAGACCATAACTCCGGACATGCCAAAGTGGGTTTTGAAGAAATCTTCAATAACAATGGCAAGAGAAGGAGGTGTCTCTGACTTCTCTTCGCGAATTCCACGAATAACAATGTTCTTGGAACGTCGCTCCCGTTCTTTCAACTCCTCCACATCCACATTCTCAACATTCTTTGTTTGAACCATAGCTTGCATGAGTGAGGAATTAGAAACCACATTGCTACCACATACATCAGCCCAAGACTTGTTTGTGCATACATTTTTCATGTCGCATACATCCCGGCTCATAGTGTCAAATTTCTCCTCTTTCAATACATGGTCATGCTCTACTTTGCTCATCCGCTCCTTCAAAGCATTCAAGTCCACAAGAGAGCGTTTACATTCCTTGACTTCCTCTTCAAGTTGCATCAAACGTGTTGTTTGCATCTCAAGTGTCCTCTTGAGATTTTCATTCTCAACCACAAGTACCCTTAGTGTGCCATTCTCCATTGCAAGTGCTCGTAAGTCTTCGCCTTGTTTGTTTACGGTCTCTTGCAATGATACCAAGTACGCCATGATCATGGTTTCCGATGTCGTTGGTTGGGGGGTTGTGTTGCTATCTCCACACTTAGGAGATTTTGGATCACTTTCCACAATGGTTGTGGATCTTGTTGAAGAAGAAGAACCCTTGCGAGTGCCGGAAGACATTGTATGTAAAATAGGAGATGAGAATCAATTTTGTTGAACCTGTTCACTTCGGAAATGCTGCTACAGAAACGCCTTCCATAACTCTGAAAATTTCTGTCTTTACATCAATGCGTAGAGGACTTCGTGCTCTTCGATTGAGGCTATAGATCACCCAAATCGGAGTTCGGATGAAGAAGTTATGATCAAAAGAGTGGACTGCTGTCTACTAGGTCAAAAAACGGCTGCACTGAGAGAGAGAGAGAGAGAGAGAGAGAGAGAGAGAGAGAGAGAGAGAGAGAGAGAGAGAGAGAGAGAGTAGCTTATGAGTCTCTTGGCACATCCACCACCCTAGAGGGAATTTCTATACTATATATGAAGGTGAGTCGTGACTAATTCTTTCGAGACCAAAGAGACCACCTATGTGTGAATCTATCCTTTCTTCTTCAAGGATCATTGCAACAGCATCACAATCCGCTCCCATTTAATGAGCCCGGAGACCTCGACGATTCGCATGGGACTGGGAAGAGAGTCGAGACCTGCTATCCATGATGTTCCTCGAGTGTGCATGTGTGAGAAACTTGAGAGAGAGAGAGAGAGAGAGAGAGAGAGAGAGAGAGAGAGAGAGAGAGAGAGAGAGAGAGAGAGAGAGAGAGAGAGAGAGAGAGATGTATGTTCGACCTGTTGTCCATCATTTCGTGCAGTGTGAACGATATGATGTGAACAATATGATGTTTGCCTGCATCTCTCTCTCTCTCTCTCTCTCTCTCTCTCTCGCACACACACACACACACGCACGTACATCTCTCTCTCTCTCTCTCTCTCTCCCTCCCCAGTTTTTCACACACACACACACACGCGTGCTGTAGTGTGTGAACGTCGAACATGAACAACAAGTCCTGCAAGTCTCTTCATCATCGAGCTCACTAGAGAGAGACACACAGAGAAGCGACTGGCAGACTCGTGAGAGAGAGACAGTATCTTATTAGGCTCTTGGCGCATCCACCTGTCACCACCCTCTAGGGAATTTATGAAATTGGAGTGTGAGAGAGAGATGGGTGGCGCAGAGATGAGATTCAAAGAGGAAATTTGTCAAAATGGGTGTTGGTAGTATTTGCAATTTAATTCCATTTTCTTAAATTTCCAAGCAATTTTTTTCCTTCTCCCTCTCTGTTCAACCGACTGTTTTGATTTTATAACTGGACCGAGGCTAAACGATTGTTTTGATTTTACAAAACTGGCTCGAGGCTAAGAGGATGCATAGTTTTCTTGAACACTGCTCAGGAGTCACACTCTCCTAATGCAATTGGACTTCGTCGAAGAGAGAGAGAGAGATGTGGGCCCTCCGCTATAATGTGGAATATATATATATATATATATATATATATATATAGAGAGAGAGAGAGAGAGAGAGAGAGAGAGAGAGAGAGAGAATTACCCATGAGTTGTACAACAAAACAAAACCTTCCCAAATATTTTTTTTTTTGTTTCAAAAAAGAGAGTGATGAGCAAGGCTAGAAAAATATATTCTCTTTAACCGAAGCAAAAAAGGGCAAACTTGAAATTCTCTCGATTTTTAGGTCAAAATTTGACTAGTATTTACACTAAAACTTGTGAAAATTTCTCGATAGTTTTTAAGGGAAGCTTAAAATCTATCTGGGAATTTAGGATTTCATACGATTAAAGAGAGAGAGAGAAGAAGAAGAAGAAAACAATTTTTTTAAGGTCGTGGAAAACTATCTCAATAGTCAACCTCAAAGATTATCTGACGGGAGTTGAATTAGCTACTACTTCTACTGCAGCTTCTTCTCGCCATGGTCCGCAGGAGAGACAAAGACGAGCCTCATATACCAATAGTTGCTGACATTATACGATTATTTTTTCGTATACGAGTGCATATATGGATTAACCGAGTATGTATGAGGTTGCTCCATGATTATTTCATCATGTTTAACACATTGATTCATGCACATGATGTGTTTATGATCACGTGCATGCATAAAAAGCGCTTTTCGTTTCACATCATAGAAGCAGTGGGAACACTATTTTGGCTATATTTCACAAACCGTTATGAATCAGCTTGAACCCTTTGATCAGAGATAAAACACATCATTCAAAACATTTTCTCTCTTTGGTGTCATGTGAAAATCATACACGAGCTAAGAGATATGGCCAAAAAACAGCTTACTGTCCACTGCGTGCAACCAAATTTTTTTACTCCAGGCTCCTTGGTGAACCACTATATAGATTCACCGGATGGGCAAACCCACTTAACCAGTAAGAAAGCTTGATGAAACTTGATGATAAATAAATTTAGGTCTCCATTATCACCTGAAGAATGTGAGTTATTCCACCAAGGGCAGGTACCATATCACGTAGTGAGTTAATTGAGCTCTTTATGTATGATTTATGGTTTGTTTTGGTGAGTTGATTTCAGCTATTAGATGCCCTTAAACTTATAAGAGAGTATATGGTTAGACATCATGAACCGCAGAGGCAGATATGATTAAAGTGGCTTTCTATGTGGGTTATTGTTTGTTGTGTGAGTACCACATGGGTAAAGTGATGTGATAGAGTGATAGTATATGTCATGGAGATGAGCTTGCTACATTGGTTTGAGGTCAAATACTTTTATTTGCATGTTTTGCATGCTCCGAAAAATGTCAAAAAGTTGTTTTTTGCATGTGTGAAGTTTTGGTTTA
Source organism: Adiantum capillus-veneris (assembly GCF_014529385.1). Lineage (NCBI taxonomy): Eukaryota > Viridiplantae > Streptophyta > Polypodiopsida > Polypodiales > Pteridaceae > Adiantum > Adiantum capillus-veneris. The sequence goes on from NC_140951.1 coordinate 103,518,901, forward strand.
TGGTTAACCTAAAGGTCGGCGCTGTTTTGCATCATGTTTATGGTGTTGGAATGTTATCATATTATGTATGGGAACTTATGGATTGATGAGGATGCCTCATATGTATGGGTATGATTTCTTTCCACCTTTCTAGGTCAAAACTAGCTCTATGTGCTAAGGAGGTAAAGTGCAGATGTGATGCATCAACTTTGCATGGTTGGATGTTGTCAAAATTGGATTTTTATATGATGATTAGTTTTTGGTCTGACTCATTTTATGCATGAAAGAATCACATAATCTTAAGGGTCACATGTATATGGACTCAGATTATTTACAAAGAATAATTCAAACTCCAAGTGTGGGAGTTGGTTCAGTGTGGTTATGATTTATGGTTGAGATTCCCTTATGGATTATGGTTGTGATTTTTTGGCGAAAGCCGATGTGGCTCATGGTTTTTTTTTGGATATGGTTATGCTGCCAAAACTTTTGCATCCATGTTATGTTCTAAAGTGGTTATGCAGGATTGGTCGTGCCTCACCCGAGTTGGGTGGAGTGCTCACCCATGTGATGTGATTGGATTATGGTTTATGGTTTTGGATTACGATTATGAAGTGATCGAGATGGTTTATAGTAGACGTGTAAGGGTAGAGATCCTATACAGTCTAACTGCTTGGAAAAGATTGTTTGTGCGTATGGAAAGTGCTATTGTGATTGGACTCATGTGTTATGTTTCTCATGGCAGCATTGCTACAAGACTAAGATCGCCTACATCGCTTAGCCTTAGACTAAAGGGTCATTGACTTGGGGCTTTGCTGGATCAGGGGTGTCGCCTTGGTATTCTTCGTTAGGCTCGTCTACACGATTAGTGCATCGGGGGTTGAATAACCTACACGGCTGACGCGCCAAGGATTTTTCCTTGGCTTTGTGTAAACACCCGTACTAGGAATCGGAGAGGTGTGGCTCTTGATCTGGTATGGCTGGTGTTGATACCCTACCACCTACTTGTACTTGGGATCGTTTCAGAGCTCGCGTTCATGGAGGGAGGCAAAGCGGCCTCTGCTTATATCTGGCTCAGGTAGGCTGGAGGTGTTGTGGCTTTCTCCCGACGAAGTGAAATTCTCTCTATCCATAGTAGAGCATATGTGGATGGGTGGACCGATCGATCCCTACACAGGGTCCAGTGCTCTGCTAGTTATTTTGTCATAAACTTTTTGATGTATGGTATACTCAGATTTTGTCATTGTATTAATACATGGTTGCCTGTTTCATTTAGACAGGGCATTTAAAGATTCTCTGTTGTCATTTTTTCATGTCTCTGTGCACTCTAGTTCACCCTCCATTATATTCTCTCTCTCTCTCTCTCTCTCTCTCTCTCTCTCTCTCTCTTCCCGCAACACAGTCTACACATATATTCACCCTCCACAATGTTATATTTTTCTTGAGAACGCTTTCATTTATAACACCCATTCAGGGGTAGCACTAGCCGATAGGTACCTCTGAATGCAGTCCAGCTCATGGCCTAAACTCCATGCATGGTCAGGCACTAAGAACTGCTCCCTTATGCAAATGCTTCCACACCTTTGATGTATATTGAAAATTGTATAGAGGTGTAAATTGTATATTTTGTGCATAGACAACTAGGAAGGGGTATCTCTCATTGTCATCGAAAACAGATACCGGATGTCTCTCTTTCTCTCTAGTTGTGCGTGCATTGTCCTGTGTCGCGATAGATAGATAAATTCACGATTTTCCATAAGAAAAGAAAAAAATTGTAGTATTTTTTTATTGCAAATTCTGACTTTAGCCTTCATTAGAGTTTCCCAATAATCGAGGGATTTTCTAAAATATAGGTTACACTTTATGAGGTTTTTTGAAAAAAGTGTATTTATGAGATTTTCTGAGAGAATGAGGGCTATTTATCATTATCATTAATGATTAAGAGCAAGCGGTACAAACACGTCCTTCAAGTTCAAACTTTACCCCTGTCATAAGCCTCATCATCCCAATGTCCATGTACGCAAAATGGCAGGTACATCAAGCATCGTGTAGCTTGCTGCAAGCAGCTTTGGCCTTCTACCATCTTCAGCTCTCTCTCTCTCTCTCTCTCTCTCTCTCTCTCTCTCTCTCTCTCTCTCTATAGCACCCAAAAATTGGACGGCCCGCAAGACTCTCTCTCTCTAGTTGCACGTGCAGTCTCCTATGTCGCCAGATTTGCACGCAGCACAGCCGGTTGAAAGTATCGGACCCTAGCACTGCCGGTTGAAAGTATCAGACCCAACGTTGCTGCCACAGGGAGTCTCATTACAGAGACCATGTCCCATGACTTGGCTGAGAGGCATGTGTATGAAAGCTTGATCATGCTCGTATGCCCATCTACAGGTTCTACATACCTTATGGGAAATGTGTGACCGTTCCGTCTCTCTCTCTCTCTCTCTCTCTCTCTCTCTCTCTCTCTCTCTCTCTCTCTCTAGGGGGGACTCAGTCCACATCGCTACAAGGCACACTCGGCAAAGTAAGGAAATAACGCCATGTGGTAGGGAGGGGGGGATTGAAATCCCTCTCCCTTTTATTATAGTATATATATTAAAAGGCCACAGCTCAGATCCGCGTGTTTGGATCGAAGGCTTGCTTTGGCTTCCTCACTACCCCGGTGTGATTGCGAGGGTAGGGCTACGTCGACTCCCCCATTTTGGTTGCGAGCTCCAGCCCAAGTCAATCGCAAGGCAACGTCCTTTAATTGCACCACCCTCGGGACTAACTGGCATGGGCATGGTAGGGTGGGATCTACGATGGGTGCGGACACCCTAGATTACTTTTTTGTAATCTTGGGCACCTTAAATTACAAACGTAATCTAGGGTACTCGCGTTTCAAAGTAATCTAGGGTACCCCATTTTGCGAGCGTGGGGTTTGAACCATGACCTCGCCCATGATAGGAACATGCCCTAACCACTTTACCTTGCGCATGTTTCTAAAGCACGGGGGCCCTAATTTACTTAAAACACGTATGCAAGGCACAAATCCTAGATTACTTTCGACGTTGCCGCCCACGTCTACGACCCACAATCCCCCCACCATAGATCCCCAAAGCTGCATCACTGAGCGCCCTTGAGAAGTGGGAAAACCCGATTTAACTGCAGAATAGCATGACGATGCATCCACTAAGCGCCCTCAAGCAGCGAGCAAACCATACGTAGTTGCTCTCCTCCTCCTCGAGCCGCAGCCCCTCTCTCTCTCTCTCTCTCTCTCTCTCTCTCCCTCCCTCCGTATCTGCTGGCAGTCCATCAAAGTGTGTGCATGTGTGTGTGTGTGTCTTAACTGCTACTCGCGAAACAATTACCTGCCCTTGAGCACAACCCCAGCATCGTCAGGGCTGCGTCAATCAAGACAGAAGATGAGACAATCAAGACAGAAGATGAGACAGAAAAAGAGGGCAGAGCTGGGAAAAGACTCGCAGTGTTCGGGAAAAATCGTATTTCCAAACATACAAAATTTCCTTCCTTGAATTGAATTTGCCAAGAGGAAGGTTTAGAAATTTATTTTCCTCTATTTTTTTGAAATTGCAAACGACACTATATTAAGCTGAGACGCGTTTTTTTCGAACGAGAGAGAGAGAGAGAGAGAGAGAGAGAGAGAGAGAGAGCAGGTGTGGGAGTAGAAAGAGATATGGGTTGCAAGGGTCGATGTGATGTCAAAGCATTGTAGGGCTGCCAAGGCTATGGAGGTGATTGAGGTGAGCAAGTGAAAAGCCCAATAATCCTGCAATTGGAGTGTCGCCCGGATGCGGGTGGATTCTCTTTCTCTCTCTCTCTCGACAAGGGCATCCAACGATGGCAAGTTGACCATGGTCGTGATGGGCTTTCAAAGCACTGCTATGCAACAGCCCTCGAGGAGACACTGCGGTGTAGCGGGCAGAGGAGCCGTAAGTAGATAGACACTTGGCATGAACCACTATCCTTTTATCCTTTTTTAGCTTCGATGTTGAGGTTACAACTGTGTGCATAAAGATACCCTCTGGATTCTTTAATTGAGGCTCTGTTCGAGCTTGTTCTTCTCTCGCTCTCAAATCTCTTTTTTGTCTATTACTAGGTCTTTTAACAGCCTGTGTCAAGGAGGGAGCTCAAATAGCTTTAAGCATGGCCATGATAGGCGCAGAGGGAGAGTTTTAGCATGGTGATGATGGCATGCAATACAGCAAGTGCTGAGAGAGAGAGAGAGAGGGAGAGAGAGGGGGGTGTAGCTAGCCCTTCCGACCTACCATTGCTCGTAAAAAACGTACGTATAAGTAATCCGAGAGAGAGAGAGAGAGAGAGAGAGAGAGAGAGAGAGAAAATAGCCGTAGCTCCTTACGGACTTGAATTTTTCCATAGGAGAAACTCATGGAGGAAAACATAGAGGGTAATCGAGCGATTGTCCACAAACACGTGTGTGTTTGTGTGTGTGTGTGTGTGTGTGAGAGAGAGAGAGAGAGAGAGAGAGAGAATAGTCGTAGCTCCTTACGGACTTGAATTTTCCCATAGGAGAAACTCATGGAGGAAAACATAGAGGGTAATTGAGCGATTGTCCACAAACACGTGTGTGTTTGTGTGTGTGTGTGTGTGTGTGTGTGTGTGTGAGAGAGAGAGAGAGAGAGAGAGAGAGAGAGATTTTATTATCGTCCTTGGAGATCAAATATGACCTATAGGACCAAAGTTACATGTGATGTATAAGTATGTGTATGTATGATGATCAGCGATTCTCGATGCTCCAAAATTGTGGTGATGAGAGTGGCAATGGAGAGCCCACAGTGTGGCTGGAAGAGGAAAGTGTGTAGGTCTAAGTCATGGCTAAAAATGTGAGAGAAGCAAGTTCGACTGTCACCAAAAACTGAGCACTCTAGTAGTGTGTGGTACTTAGACTCTTGAACTTGCAGTGAGCATAATGTGCACATTCGATTTGATTCTTCGCCATTGCCCGAACGCCCTGTCTCCCATCAAAGGAAATGGGAGCTAAGCCGAATGGCTACGATAGTGCATATCCCCGACATTGCGATAGGCTCAAGTATGTAATTGTGAGTACGGTTTCCTCTTTCAGCGAAGAACATGGTTTTGTAGTTGGGAGCAATATGGGTGTGTAATGTATGACATGTGAGCCACCGGATTTCTCCCAAGTCGTAATATATTGGCGTTGTAGAAAATCTACATTGGCTACTGCCTCTCTCTCTCTCTCTCTCTCTCCATATCTGCTGGCAGTCCATCAAAGTGTTGTGTGTGTGTGTGTGTGTGTGTCTTAAAGCCCTGCTACTCGCTACTTTCCCATAAGCACAACCCCAACATCGCCAGGGCTTCCTAAATCAAGCTAGGGTTGTGTCAATCGAGACAAAAGGTATTATTAACACGAGGTCTAAGAGATAGCTTAATATCATGTCGTTTTCAATTTCAGTCAGAAGGTATTATTAATGTCAGTCTCTTTATTTCATGAGACAGAAAAAGAGGGAAGACCTGGGAGTAGTGCAATATTCGAGAAAAATCATATTTCCAAACATACAAAATTCCTTTCCTTGAATTTGCCAAGAGGAAACTTTAGAAATTTAGGGTTTTTTCTGGGGTTTTTACACTATTTTCGTCTATCTTCAATTTCTCCTTTTCCCCTTGCTCTCAATTGGCATTTTTGAAATTGCAAACGACACGATATTAAGCTGAGACTCGTTTTTTTCGAACACTAGAGAGAGAGAGAGAGAGAGAGAGAGAGAGAGAGAGAGAGAGAGAGAGAGAGAGAGAGAGAGAGAGAGGGGGGGGGGGGGGGGGGATGTCTCTCAACTTAATATTGTGCCGTTTTCAATTTCAAACATGAGAGAGAGAGAGAGAGAGAGAGAGAGAGAGCATGTGTGGGAGTAGATATGGGTTGCAAGGGTCGATGTGATGTCAGAGCATTGTAGGGTTGCCAAGGCTATGGAGTATGGTGATTGAGGTGAGCAAGTGAAAAACCCAATAATGTCGCACGGATGCGGATGGATTCTCTCTCTCTCTCTCTCTCTCTCTCTCTCTCTGTGTCCAAGGGCATCCAATGATGGCAAGTTTACCAAGGGGTGGAGGCACAAGATTGGGTCGTGATGGGCTTTCAAAGCACTACTATGCAATAGCCATCGAGGAGACACTACGTGTGCATGTAGGTGTAGCGGACAGAAGAGTTGTATGTAGATGACACAGCTTGGCATGAAGAACTGCCATACCACTATCCTTTTATATTTTTTTAGCTTCAATATTGAGGTTACATATGTGTGCTATTGAGGCTCTATTCAAGTTTGTTCTTCTCTCGCTCTCAACTCTCTCTTTTGTCTATTACTAGGTCTTCTACAACATGTGTCAAGGAGGGATCTCAATAGCTTTAAGCATGGCCATGATAGGCGCAGAGGGAGAGTTTTATCATACATTACGCAAGGAACATGGTTTTGTAGTTGGGAGCAATATGGGTGGTGTAATGTATGACGCGTGAGCCACTGGATTTCTCCCAAGCCTTAATATATTGGCGTTGTAGAAAATCTACATTGGCTACGGCCTCTCTCTCTCTCTCTCTCTCTCTCTCTCTCTCTCTCTCTCTCTCTCTCTCTCTCTCTCTCTCTCCATATCTAATGGTAGTCTAGCAAAGTGTTGTGTATGTGTGTGTGTCTTAAAGCCATGCTACTCCGCAAAACAATTACCTTCCCCTAAGCACAACCCCAGCATCGCGAGGGCTGTGTCAATCAAGACAGAAGGTATTATTAACGCAAGGTCTAAGAGATAGCTTAATATCGTGTTGTTTTCACTTTCAGTCAGAAGGTATTATTAATGTCAGGTCTCTTTATTTTCATGAGACAGAAAAAGAGGAAAGACCGGGGAGTAGAGCAATTTTTGGAAAAAATCATATTTCCAAACATACAAAATTCCTTTCCTTGGATTTGCCAAGAGGAAACTTTAGAAATTTAGGTTTTTTTATAAAAAAAAACCATATTTTGTTCTTTTTTCAATTTCTCCTTTTCCCCTTGCTCTCAATTGGCATTTTTGAAATTGCAAACGGCACGATATTAAGTTGAGACTCGTTTTTTTCAAACACTAGAGGAGAGAGAGAGAGAGAGAGAGAGAGAGAGAGAGAGAGAGAGAGAGAGTTCGGGAAAAATGTGTCTCAACTTATTTTCAATTTCTCCTTTTCCCCTTGCTCTCAATTGGCATTTTTTAAATTGCAAATGACATGATATTAAACTGAGACTCTTTTTTTTGAACGTTGGAGGAGAGAGAGAGAGAGTTTTTGAACACTAAAGGTTAAAGCCTGGGTGACTAGACTCAGGATCCTCCTCCCAACGTCCCAATGTAAAGGTAGGATCCTAGCCTCTTGCCCTAGATGGATCCCCTTGTCCACACTGCCTAGCCTGGCCCATGGCCCAGTCCGTGACTCCTTGGCCTTGCTCTTGTCCTCACATTACCCCCCCCTTAAGGAAGAGTTTTTGTCCTCGAAAACAAAAGTGGGAAACTTCTTCTTAAGACCACTAATCTTTTCCCAAGTGGCACCTTCCTCAGGTCGATCTTTCCACTTGATTAAAGCTTGTCGACGTACATGATGACGCGTGCTTAAATTATGATAGTCAAGAATTCCTTCAGGTTCATGCGGTAGGGTAGGAGGTTCAACCAAATCAACCAGAATCTGTTGGTCAATGATTGTAGTCCCCATGTAATTGCTTACGTAAATGGCTTACATGAAACACTGGATGGATACGAGAATGTGTAGGTAACGATAGTTTGTAGGCACGATCACCAACTCGCTTTAGTATTTTGAAAGGCCCACAATATCTTGTAGATAATTTAGGTGTTGACCCGGTTTTCAAACTTTCTAAATGCTCTGGCACACGTAAAAATACTTTCTCCCCTTCCTCGAAGGTAACTTGCCAACGTTTCTCATCGGCGTACATCTTATACTGATCTTGCGCTTGTCGGACGTTCTGACGAGCGAGTTTCAGAATATCCTTATGGTACTGGAGAAAATCCTTAACCTGCTGGAGATTTTCGATTGCCAACCCCACCATAATAGGTGACCTAGGTTGAAAAGCATACATGAGCATGAAAGGACTAAATCCAGTCGTGACATGCTTAGCACTGTTGTACGCAAACTCAATAAGAAATACATATTCTTCCTAGTCTGTTTGTTTCTTGCTAACATATGCACGTAGCATATCCTCTAGCACTTGGTTAACTCGTTCAGTCTGACCATCGGTTTCTGGATGATCGGCTATACTGAGGTTGACTTGTGTACCCAATCGTTTAAACATAGCCCTCCAAAAATGATTGTTAAATTTGGGATCACGATCACTCACAATGTTACTTGGCAAGCCATACAACCTGTATAGATTGTCCACAAATAACTTGGCTAATTCTAGAGTCTTAATCATTGATTTGGTTGGAATAAACTTACATAGTTTAGTCAACCGGTTTACGACCACCCATACTGAGTCATGACCTCGTACAGTGGTTGGTAAATCCACAATAAAATCCATAGATATACTTTTCCATTTTCCATTGGGAACCTCCAAAGATTGTAAGAGTCCTCCTGCTTTCAGGCGCTCTGCTTTGTTAACTTGACATTTTTAGCAATGCAAGACGTAATCTTGAACAAAGCCATGTAAACTTTGCCAGTAAAACTGTCGTCGTACGAGAACATAAGTCTTTTTAATACCTGGGTGCCCTCCACTTAGACTGTCATGACATTCACAAAGAATTTCGCGTCGAATGTCTGTGTCCGTCGGTACACAAACTCTCCCTTATGGATTAGGTACCCATTGTCGATGGTAAAATTCTTCCATCGTTGTATTTCATCACTCAATAGAGGAGAAATGTGTTTGGAGGTTAATGATACACTACCAGCATTGGAGTGAGAAGGATCCCTGATTTTCACATGGCTCCACACTTTGGAATATGCATCATCCTGCTCATATTTGCCCTTCAAAGAGTCACAACAAAGTTCCGTGAAAAAGAGAGAATTGGTCTCAGGTATATGACTAAGAGCGTCAGGTACCACATTGCATCGTCCTTAACGATACCAAAGCTTTGTGTCATATTCCTAAAGAATCTCATCCCACCTGGCTTTTCGACCCTTCAAGTCGGTTTGTTGTGTAAACCATTTAATGCTTTCATGGTCAAACACGATCTCAAATTGAAGGCCATAAAATAAATGTCTCCATGTTTTCAAGGCAGACACTATTGCATAGAGTTCGCGTTCATAAGCAGAATAATTTTGCTGTGCTGAATCAAGCTTCTTGCTTTCAAATGCAATTGGCCGCCCTTCTTGTAGCAGGACTGCTCCAATAGCACAGTCACTCGCATCTGTTTCCAAAACGGTTGGTTTCAAAGGATCTACAATAGCTAGAATTGGAGCTATAGCTAATGCATCCTTGAGAGTATCAAAACTATGCTGTTGTGCGGGTGCCACTAAAAGGTCTTGCCTTTGCCTTTCAGTTGGTTCGTCATGGGAACAACAATGTTAGCATAGTTTTTAAGGAACCTTCAATAAAACCCTGCAAATCCTAAAAAAATCTGTAACTCTTCCATATCTTTAGGAGAAGGCCATTGCCGAATGGTATCCACTTTGAATTGATCCATGTGTAGCCTAGTATAACATACCCAAGATAGTGAATTTCCTCCTTCAAAAGATCACAATTAGATTCCTTGGCATATAATTGATTTGTTTGTAACAATTCGAACACCTGCCTCAAATGTTGTAAGTGTTCTTCCTCAGAAGCACTGTATACTAGAATGTCATCAAGAAAAACGATGACAAATTTGCCCAAGTACGGTTTCAAGACACTATCCATAAGTGTCATGATTGTTGCAGGTGCATTGGTTAACCCAAAAGGCATAACCAAAAACTCGTAGTGTTCAAACCTTGTTCGGAATGCAGTTTTGGGTATATCAGCAAGTCGAATACGTACTTGGTGATAACCCAACCGCAAGTCTATTTTTATAAAAATACAAGCGTGAGTGAGATTGTCAAATAACTCATCCATACGTGGCAATGGGTATTTGTTCTTAGCAGTAACCACATTTAAGCCACGGTAGTCTACGCACATGCGTATACTACCATCTTTTTTCTTCAGTAATAGGATAGGAGAAGCCCATGGTGAAGAACTGGGTTGGATAAACCCTCTACTAAGATAGTCAGCAAGCTGACATTCCACCTCATCAGCTTCAGAGTAACTCATGCGGTAGGGTGGTTTACTTATTGGTTTACTGCCTGCAACCACATTGATGCTATATATGTTACATCGATCGTGTCGACGGTAATCCTGATGGAAAATCATTAGGAAAAACATCGTGAAATTCCTTTTAAGAATTTTTTTAAAGCACTAGCAACCTTTGCTTGTTGAGAAATAGCCATTGGTGGAGGAGATGAAAGAGAAGCATGCAGCGTTGAGGAATGTTCAACAGATTCAATATTAGGAAAAAAATGAGATAATGAGTAACACAATAAAACTTGATATATTTCATTATCAAAACGAGCTGCATAAGCTCAACTGTACATATTACTGGTGAGGAAGGCACATCCTTCTCTCCTAACAACAACACATGTGCGCCATGGGATTCAAACATCAAGCTGTTGTGGTCATAGCTACGCTTCGGTGATGGTCCTAGGCTATGCAACCATTCCCTACCAAGTACCACATCTGACCTCTCCATGTTCATAACTTGAAAATCCAAGGATGTGGAGTAGCCTTGTACTTCCAACGGTACAGCTCGGACTTGACTATCCTAGATTTTTTCATCATAACCATTCATCATTGCTAACTCGGAGTTTGAGGCAATTCGAGTCTTTTCACCAATGCATAATTAATGAAATTGTGAGTAGCACCGTCATCAACCAAGATGGGCACCTTGTGCCCTTGTAGAGATCCGTGCATACGCACTAACTCATGTGGTCCGGAGGTTTGTTGCCACATGGAAGCTGTGATACAGCATTCATGCACCACCTTGGTGTGTGTTAATTCCACCGTAGAGAATTGTGAGGAAGACTCAAGAGGCAACAGTTGCACTGTGTGCACTACTTTCTCCTTTCCATGAGCAACAGATTTCCCCTTGGGACACTCCTTTTTGCCATGGCCGCTTCCCAAGCATTGAAAACATAACTTCATCCTTACTCAAAGTCCTTAAACTAAAGAGGACCACGGGACCCCTTGGCTTTTTTAGTTGCTTCAAAATTTGCTACTATGAATTTCCTTTTATTGTGTCCATATTGTGTACGTGTATTACCATGTGTATTAGCAGGCACGTGATTATTATGTGATTTCTTTTCATATGGATCATCATGAATGTGTGCTTTCACTATGGCCTCCTCAAGTGTTTTAGGGTCCTGAGTCTTGACGTGTTTCTTAAGCCCACGTACTTGCTGAAGAGTATCTAGTCCTTCCAACCTGAGGATAACATCTCGATAGTGAGAGATATATTCAAGTAATGATGGGTGTTGGCGCATGAAACACGTGTCTGAAGTTGTCCAATTTTGATCTACCTGATTTGTAGGCAAAAATTCTTTTCAAAACATAGCCTCAAAGGTTGCCCAACTCTGTGGTATGATATTCTTCTCCTTGAGAGACATCCACCATTTGTAGGCCTTCCCTTCCAGAGTCAAACTTGTTTGCAATGCTCTGACTGCATCCGGAGTACGCCATAAGGCATGAATTCCATCCCATGCTGAGAAAGATATTCAATGCATCCTTATTGCGATCTCGGTCTTCCCCCTTAAAAGTTGGTGGTTTGGTGTTTTTCAACAACTCGTCCACCTCCTTTGTAGTGAGAGTGTGCAAAGAATCTAGAGATGGACCTTGTCCATGATCAGAAGGGCCTTGCCTCTAAGGAGCAGTGTGCTTATGCATGTGTGTCTCAACAGGGCCCTTGGGCTGCTGTCGCATAAATTGTATCACTAACGTAGATAATTTAGTGACGTTTTCATTTAAAGATGTAAAATTTCCTTCCATTATTGATATGTGTGTCTGAAGTGTACGAATTTCTTGAATATAAAGCAGTTCATAAGCGTCATCACCTCCTGTAGCCTCGCGGGTACCCTCTGTGAAAGCATCCGGCCGCAAATCATCATGGGCAGGATCAGGCGTATGATGCTCAAAATCAAAGGTCATATTGATATCGGAATCCATGGCAACACCATGCAGTGTAAGGAAGAGAAAGAAGAATCCCTTGATTTGGAAAATAATCCCATAGCCATAGTATATACTACAAACTGTAATTAGTTGTGCTAATTACGTTGGATGTCCACTTTAATCAATCCGTAGATCCACCCGTGCACGTACCCAACTTGGACACGTTGTAGTCGAGTCGATTGCAAATGGTAATTTCTTTAGTGCAATCGGTTTTATCGACACTGTCACCAATGGATCAAATTTTGAAATTATCAACTCTACAGGGAATTATTCGACTTGTTGAGTGCTATACGTAGGGAAGTTGAAATTGCTAATTGCCCGGCTTGTTGCCGATGAAGACCAAATACCCTTGAACGCTACAGCCACCACAGGCCGAGACTCCCATGGGCACTTGCCCTAGATCTTTTTTTTTAAATTGGGATGACCTAAATTGGGCGGCCTAATCTGGGAAGGCTCGAGATTTGCAAGGGTTAGCTATGGCGGGCAGTGGCCAGTGAACACCGATGGCGACCAAGAGGGAGAGAGAGATGCCGACCTCTGTGGTGCGCAAACCCGGTGGCTCCTGTGATGGGTTCTACTCAGCAGGGCCTCGTGTAGCTGCCGAGCCCAAAAACTACCAAGAACCATAATGTCAAATAGAAGCCCTAAAAATTCTAGCCAACCCTTTTCCATTAAAAGATCATATAGAAGTTCCCAATTGACCCAAATTCCATTAGAATCTAATGACAAAGGCCTGTATGAAGATCATCAAGGGCAAAAGTTTTAGTTGACTTCCACAAGTCGAAGTCAAAAGCCAACCAACCCAATAATGCTCAAGCAATTTCACGTGACAAAGCTCACATATGCATATCATGATGCAAATGGAAACAAGTACTAACAAGTCCATTACCTTGTACAAACCCCTGCTTATGACTAGATTGAAGTCAAAGATTTTTCCAAGATGGTGCAAAACCTTAAGCTACCAGAAGAGGTCATAGATCGCTCAGAATCAACAAAGTTTATAGGTTAAAAATCTACACAAAGATCACCACCAAAATCACCAAAATTACAGTGGATCTTTTAAGATCAAAATTTATCCAAATATAGGTAGATAATGCACAACAATTGCAAGAAAAAGGTGCAATATCATAGCCAAATGAGTGAACATCGATTGAAGTAGGTAGTCAAACAAGAAAGATGCAAAAAAAGTTCAATCTAGTGATACCACCATAGAAAAACTAGTCAGTAGTACAGAAACAAATTCCAAGAAGATCAAGTGAAACATTATTGGCAAACATGAAGAAAAGCTGTCAAGTGAAGTAAAGCTAGATTTAAAGGTAGATAAGATCCTTATGTATTTTCACACTTGGCAATAATGTGGCCAACCAACGGGACAAGATGCACCAAAATTCATTTACATATCTAGAAAAAAAAGAAAAAAATGTTGGAGAATCATCTCCATCACCATTCAAAGAGGTTCATAGAACCTCATAGCTCAATTTCATGTTATGACAGTAAGAGGTTTACAACACGACATTATATTGGGAATGCCACTGGCCCAAAAAGTTTTGGAGATAGAAAGTTCAAATAGGATGCAGTCTTCAAAGACAATTGAGCATGAAGGAATCCAATATTCGTCATCAATGAAAGACAACAAAAAGTCCTCAAGTACAAACCAAATGGAGACCAATGCCAAATCAAATCTTATTGAAGATAATTCATCTCCACCCAATAGAACCTCAGAAGAGCTTGAATTAGATCAAAAAAAAAAAAAACACTTCAAACATGGCAAGTATCAACCACAAAATCTATTTAGAATGAATCACCATCAAGATAGAAGGTCAAGGAGATTAAGGCTACAGGAAACCAGGAAGCAATGGAAAATCCAAATATCTGTCATTTATTGCCAATAGAGTCAATAGACGGAAGTCCTAATGGAACACAAAGTCTCAAGTCACCTTCCATAGAGACCTAGCTAAATCTGGACGAGACTATGGCCAAAGCAGGACAAAAATCTTCAAGAGAATTGCCAATGAGGATAGCAAGTGTGATGCAATGCTCTATTGGATAAGGAAGAACAATGCAACATGTTTTCAGAGAACATCTAGAGAATACTTGAGATCATTTGATGCAAGTAGGATAGCATAGAAATCCGAGGTATGGCTACAAGTCGTGATCAAGAAATGGCTGCTTCCCTTAGTATTCAAAATCATGAAGAGTTTCAAGTAAATCCTTCAAAAAACATGCATGCAGGTGTCATCCTTGGTAATCAATGGTTAGACTATCACAAAGTATACAAAGAAGATACACTGCTATAACTCTCCTTTGAAAGTGGTAGTAAGCAAAATTTACATGTATCGCTATTGTTGGATTCAAAGTTGGAAATGTGACGAGAGTCACTACCACATCTTACAGACAAAGGTAAAGCTAAAGTGGACCTACAACCGTCGAGCGTGAAAGATACGATAGCATATGCCTCTATATCAAAGAAACATCATTGGTCAACTCCTTCAATCAAGTCAAGCTTTAGAAACTCCGAGTTGTTTGCTGGCTTAGACAAAACCTCTAGGGAGCCACCTAAAAAGGAAAAGGTATATCAACCCAAGTAACCATTAAATCTTGCAAAAGTCAAGCATGTGATTTTTTCAAGCATTCTGATAAAATTCAATGATCCAGTATGGATTGAAGACAGATCCTCAACACAAAAATCAAACACATAGGATGGATAGCATCACAATGTAATATCCAAGAACAAAATTACTACAGAGGTAACAGACACATAAGGGTACCAAAACCAAAGATCACGGCATTTGAACTGCAATCAAGACCCTCTCGACAAAGAAGGTCAAATGGGTATCAACCTTGACAATATTCTAGGATACCCAAGAAGGGACAATATAGAAGAACAACACCGACTACTATGAAAGTCCATTGTAACCCTCATAAAGAAGATACAAAGCAGACATGGACTCAAAAGAATATTCTTCTTGTACAAAGGTTCCACATAGGATACCTAAGAATTTCATAATCAGTCAACCAAGGGCCAATTGCAACTAATACAGACAAGTTGCATGAAGATCTCAAGATCTCAAAAAGACCTCAAGCCACACAAAGTCATCAAAGAAGCTACAAAGGTAATAGAGAGATTTGGATTCCTTAGTCTTCCAATGATCCTAGTGAAAAGTTAAATGCAACAGTCAACAAAGTCCTACAACAACATCATAAGCTCCTTACAACGGGCCTAGCTAGGGAATCGAACGAATAATGGAATCTTCACAGGCACAGAACGACAACCCATTCAACATAGATGCAAATCCAAAGGTGATTAAACATGTATCGCATAAGAAACCTTCAATGCCAACTTGGTTCTTCAGTAATCCAATCTTTGAGGAATCAAGATTACTTTTACCTGAAGAAATGTTTGTTGTAAGCACAAGAATGTGAAAATTCAAGTTGCCAAGGTGCAAAAAACACTCTTTGGCATAGTCAGAGTTGGGTTGATGAGCCACAAAATGAGCAAAGTGTTTCTTAATAAACTCTATGATGAGAGTCATAGTTATTACACTTACCCTCAAGCTAGAAGAGTTGACAATATCTAAGTCATGTTGCTCATGCTGGATGAGATGAGCATTAGAGTCAAAGTCTATTAACTCAATCGTGGTGGAGTGATGTAGTGTCCAACACTCACACACAGTGCACAGTAAGATGAGAGCACATATCCTCCACATCAAAATCCCTTCTCAATGTAGAGTTTAGGGAGGATTAAAGAGAGAAGAATTCATGGTGCTAGCATGTTGAAAGGATGCCCTTTCAACAACGTTTCCACAAAGATTCCATTAAGATTCCTCAAAGATTCTGTAAAGATTCCACATGAAGATGGTGATGAAGTAATGAAGATGAAGATGGATGCTGCAACATGAAGATACGAGTTCATGGACGTCATCGAATATCCCGTTATTATTATTTTGAGCCATTACGGCGGCCACTTTTGTAATGTTTACGGGAATCTCATATTTTAAGTCGGCACTTGTATTTTGGCCGCAGATGCTTGTATAATGACTAAAGCCAACTTAGTTTCTTGTAATTAATCTCTGTAGAAGCCTAGGGACAATTCAGGTCATTTGGCCAGACATTAGGTTTGAAGGCTTGGTATATAAGCTGAAACCTAAGGCTTTGTAAAGGACACATTACGTTATCTCAATTAACATACAGTTGTGGGTTCTGCAACACAAGGTAGTGAGCTTCACGCACACACACCGTCGCGCATACTAATCACATTGAAGATATGAGAGTAGGAGCGTGTTAGCATCGAGGAGCTCTCCGCGTCGACGCAAGCAATGCAAGCCGAGGACCACATCTCGAGCCAGCCTGCTACGAGCTATAGTTGGTCGTAAGTACCTCAAACGACATCCGATCTGAATGATCAAGTAGTCGTTAGAATCAGGGCAAGAAGCTCTTCATGTTGATGTCTTTGTAGATCAGCTCCGGACACTTTGGAAGTTATTGTTTTGAGTCTATCGCGATAGCAATTAGAGGTCTTACAATTATAGTTTTCAGGGTTTAGGTGTTTGGCCATATAGGATATGTCCTTGTGAGTCTTACCCTCCGATTTCGAGTCATTTCGATATGATTTGAGACTGTTTCAAGCTTGTAGTGTTGCGTTGTCTGTTTCTTTGCTTTATGGTAGTGTTGTGGTAGGATTAGTGACTATAGAGTGTTGTCAGTGTCTAGCTCAGGGTTGACAACCCAGAGATTGCCTCCATGCCCTAGTCGGGTCAGCTACGTCCTTGGATTGACAGTTTTTTGGCATGTGTTCTCGCTGTGCTCCATCGTCCGTCGCGGCGTACCCGCTAACATTGATGCCCTTTCAACACATGCCAAAGACAATGCTAAATACACAATAGAGATAGAGTAGAACATAGATGCAAAACTAGATTTGTTAATTCAACTTGAAAGTGTGTACAAAGGGCTCATTATATAGACATGGATAAGGCATTTCATTTGGCATCAAGGATAACATCATACAAAGGATCCAAATCAGCGCATCCAACTTGCAAAATCGTGGGTGATTTTTCAAGGAACTTTAGGAGTCCATTAACTAACTCTAGGTGAGTCCACACCCTCTAGTAATGACTCCCATGGGTACCCACACCTTTAGGTACCTTTTGCACATGCTACCACATGGTTCTATGCCACCTATTCATCCCAATAGGATAGAGGAGATACACACCATCATAGGAAAAAGCCCACAATTCCCAACAACCCTCCCCTGGTTTTAGACTATGACAATAGGAAAAATCTACGCCTATCTAGGTTGACCATCATGCCCAATCTAGAGGACCACCTCCAATCCAGGAGATGATAACACTACAATCCAAGAGAAGAACTCCAATCGAGGAGTCCAAAACACAGCTTTAGTCCAAGAGTCTACAAAAAAACTTTCATTGCCATATCTTCATTGTTTATCCTTCTCCACTCCTCCTTGTTCATCTTCAACTTTGCTACATAGACCATCTTGGTGCTACTCCTTCCATGGTTGATGCCATAGCTTGCTCATGAGTTTTATTGTTTGAATATGCAAAGCTAAATAAAACTAATGCAAAACGTAAACTTGTAATGCTCCTCCCATTCAAATGAGCTTTCTAATCTCCCAATCCCTCGTGGTGCCATGGAGTGGTATTAGCCCAAATATAGTGTGTAACTCCTTACAAGCGCACATCTCAATATCTTTAATGATGAATGTGTAAACATACATTGCCTTATGTAGTGCTAGGTTGCAAAAAGGTTTGGATTTATTTCTTATGGATAAGAGAGATAAAAGAGAGAATTTTCTCCCTGATCTCCTATGTGGAGTACCTCTTCACTCAAAAGTGGTCACCCTCCACTAGGTAGAAAAGATGAGAGTGCTGCCTTTTCCTTTGCTTGGATTCTTGAACCTTGAGGCTTGAGTTCCTTGATGTCTTTGAATTCAAATGAAGAGACCGTTGAAGTACTTTTTGAAGAATTGATTGTTATTTGGCTTCTCAGGTCGCAGGAAGAAGTCCCTTAGATTGCTTGAGGCCCAAGGGAAATGTGTCTGCTCTACTTCTTTACCTACTCTTGGCCATGGGAAAAGGCACTTAAATTGCCTAAACTTTTGGGGAGAGGCTGATGGTCGTGTAAAGGGGGGCCTTGGTGGCTTGAGAAGAGCATGGGATTGGGCTCTTGTGGAGCTGGAACAAGCCCGCTAGTTGGCATAGGCTTCATCTGGGACTTGAGCTATGTGGACCCGAGGGGTCAATAAACCAAAATTGAGTGCAACTCATTGTGTTTGAGAAGCGCTAGGCAACAAAATAGTTTGCGTGTGAACTACTACCAAGCACCAAGCGGACTCAAAAGGAGAGTCTACTACAATTTACCATTGTTGTTAAGTTTCCTTATCAAAAAAGGCTCGAGCTATTTGAACCCATGACCACCTGCCAAGAACAACCTACCCAATTTGGGCTAGCCACAAGGCTCGTGAGCTTCCTTGTAAAGAGCTCTGAAAATAGTGTTCATATATCTATGACGATAGAGAGAAACCACACACACACACAACTAAAGTTAGTGATGCATTTAGGAGGAGCTAATCAAGATCAAATGCAGAGATTGAAGATGCTATAGAGAGATTTTGTAGAGGACTTTGAGGTCATGCATTCAACTAATCCAGATCAAACAAATAATTCATGAAGTTACTCTCGCTAACTAACACCAAATGTGAATAGTGGCACACATAAGTGTATGTATCTCATCAAGATGGTGATTAGTGAGAGGCTTAATGAAATGAAGCCTATTATGCAATGCCAGTGAACTTGATTAGAACTCAATGGTAAGAGAGGATGTTAATGAAAAAAGTATTGAGATCTAAGAGAGATAAGTTATAAACTAGCCCTAGGTTTGAAACCATCGGCTCTGATACCACTTGTAGAGTTTAGGGATGATTAAAGAGAGAAGCATTCATGGTGCTAGAATGACAATGACAATGTTAAATACACAATAGAGATAGAGTAGAACGTAGATGCAAAACTAAATTGACTAATTCAACTTAAAAATGTGTACAAAGGACTCATTATATAGAGTTGGCCAAGACATGTCATATGGTATCACTGATGGCATCATACATAGGCTCCAAATAAGCCCATCCCACTTACAAACTCGTGGGTTACCTTTCAAGGCACTTTTGGAGTCCATTAACTAACTCTAGGTGAGTCCATACCCTCTAGTAATGACCCTCATAGTACCCACACCCTTAGGTACCTTTTGCACATGCTACCACATGGTTATGTGCCACCTATGCATCCGAATAGTATAGAGGAGATACACACCATCATAGGATAAAGCCCAAAATTCCCAACGGTTAGCTGAGTGCCATCTTTTAAAGCCATGAAATATGTTTTTATAGCTACACCTTCTTTTTTAAGAACCCCTCAAAAATCTTTCTTACACATCATATTATTTCCATGCATTTCTATGTATTCATATAGGATGTCCCACCATTGGACATATGCATTATATAGTCCTTTTTGCTTCCACCTATGCACCTTGAGTGGACATGAACAAGCAAACCAACTTCCCATATTGCTACTTTTACGATTACTGCTATCTTATTTCCATATCCATCGACAAATATTCTCCTTAGTACTTTGTTGATATTTTTGGTAGTACTCCAACAATGCACGTATCCCAAAGGCAGTTTTTTTCCACTGGACTTTTTTGCCCACGCATTAGGCCCTAGTTTGGATCCTCACTCATCCACTTTCTCTTGTAGATACTCCTAATAAATAAAAAGAAAACCTCGCCATTACGTTGCTACAATGGACAATGCGACATCATCTCTCACATCAAAGACAAATTTGGACATTCAAGATGCTACAACAAAATGAACCTCATCAATAGATTCATTGAAAAAATGAAAACAATACATGCCATCAATAACCAATCAGCATCCTTCCACAACCTCCACAGACACTTCTCAACAATATCAAAGGACAACCACTAAAATCAAAAGGGGGAATGTTAATTCAAGCCATTGTAATTATAATGTGTCATGGGCTAAATGAGAGTTCCAAGCTATAAAGAATACATCAATTAGTGTGCCTAGTTTATAAATACAGTAAATGGTGGAGTACTAAAGGTCTTGGATGCCTGGGCATTGCACATTTGAAAACCCTATGGCTAAGGTATAAATGCCAACTTTTGTAAGGGTTTTGTAAGTTTTGGATAACAAGCATTATATGACGTCTTTGCAGAGAACTATGTACTCTCCTTCTTCTTTCTCAAGCTCATAACTCCCTCCTGAAGTGTCTATTTTGAAGTGTCATTTGCTTCATCACATTCACGGGTGAAAGCTCTTTGCAATATTGTGCTTTTGCGGTAAAACTTTGTTTTTTTTTTGCAACTAACCTCATTCTAAATCTACTCATAACTTAAGATTTACATAACAAAACTGCATTTTATGCATTGGAGAGGTGTTGGGACATCATTGCTAAGCTCTAGCGTGCATTCAAAGCTGAAAATGGTTAGGTCAAATTTGCCCTCTAGATAACAAGTGCAATTTTGGTAAGTGGTTGAAAGGGAGACTTGAGGGCATATGCATGTGTCTTTAGACATTGCCTATCCATCCTGTAAGTTTTTTCTTGTTTGGACTTTGTTTTCTTAGTGAATCAATGAGATTTTCATATGGTGTCTTAGTTAGCATTTGTTGCTTGACATGCAATTTAGTGTAGCTTTGCGTAGACAAGGATTGAGTGTGTTTTTTGAGAGATTGAAAACCTCTTGTAGCTTCCATGCATTGGTTGACTCGACTCCATTCCATGGTGTCACATTTACGTTCATGGTTCTCACTGTCACTACAATAAGATAGCGAGGCTTGGCATCCGGAGAGCCCCACATTTCCCCTAGGTTTCCAGGGATGAGGTGACCTAAACTAAGGAAAATCCTCAATGATTAGTATTTTTGTCCAAAAAACTTCCCCTAGGTTTGTCTGCAATACAAAAACCAACTTTTAGAAACCACATGGTTGAGATTTTTCTACTTCTACTCTGTAGAGGTATCTTGAGAGTAGTCATACTCACCAAAAACCTTTGGGCTTAGAATTGGGTGTTTTTGAGTGGTTGATAGCTTAGACTATGTCAAATATGAGGATTGTTGCACTTTTCAAGAAAAAAAAAAACCGGTGTTGGTGGACACTTTTCACTACCTTTGGCCGAGTTGATTAAGAGTAGGGTAAGTAGGGATCATTGAAAGTTGTTGATTGTAAATGTGGTACCACATAATCACTTTGTCATAGACCATATAAAATCTTATAGTGTCATATTGGTGCACAATAGATTTGTATGCCAGGATTTAGGAAAATAAAGACTATAGGACTCTGTCTCTTTTCGCAATCCATGTTGTTGAAGTATGATGAAGATATTCATACCAAAGCAAATAGACAAACATTTGCAGTGGGACAAAATAGGTCAAAGTAGCTCTATGAGAGGCATATGTACACTTCATTGTGATATACACATCATAGTCCACTCTATGATCCAATGAAGCAACGAATGCTCTATCAAGCATGATCCACTCAAAGCTATGCTCATTAGGAGAAGAAATGGGGATCAACTTTCCATGAACTCTACCTGTAGGAGCCTCTTATGTGGCATCATAAGAGAAGAAACCCCTAGTTCCAAGCTCATTAATGTAGAACATCTACCAAAGTGAGTGTGAAGTGCCTCAAATGACCCCAACAATGTCTCTATGGGCTCCCATGTTGACATGTAGAGATAAACAAGGTTAGAGGGATTCTCTTCCAAGCCTCTAAGTCAATAGGCTTGAACTATTCACCTAGCCTATAACTCATTAGGCTCAAGCTTTAGTTGGAGCCTGATTTAATAGATAGTTTCCTAGTCAAAAGCCATAATACATTGGCGTTGTAGAAAAAGCTTCATTCACTTGGGAGTCAATTGAAGCATCATGTAGCAAGTGTAATGCATCCCATCTCCCAAACCACTTCTTTATGTCTTTCATCCATCATGTGCTCAAGATCTTGCTTTTATGTGTCTTTTGAACTTTTTTGTTTGCTTCCCATGCAATTGTAGAAAGTAAAAGTGAGGGGTTTTGACTCATATTTATCATGTACTCCACAACCCTTTCCATGCCCATAACCTCAGTCAAAAGAGATCCCGACTCAAGAAGTAGGAGCATAAATGGTGTTTGTGTCTTAACTTGGAGAAAGTTTGTAAGAAAATTCTTTTGGACATTATTAAACTCTTTCCAAGTAGACTTTGAGATGCTCCCGCTCCACACTTCAATTCCATAAAGAAGAACTGGTGTCAACAATGCATCAAAAAGGTACTTCTTGAGAACCCAACACTTGATGTTTCCCGCATCGCACATGTTCTCAAATGCATAATATGCTCTCTTTTGCTCTTCCAAATGACACATAGCATATTCATGCCACTTGTGATTAGATGGAACCTCAAGGCCAAGCATATTCATGCCACTTGTGATTAGATGGAACCTCAAGGCCAAGGTACTTAAAGCTCTCAACAACTTTAAGTGTCTCATTGTTGTACACAATGCATGGTTTCTCCTTGTGGTTGGTTTTCACAAGCACAACCTTTGATTTTTATTCATTCACAATCAACACAACCTTTGTTTTTTATTCATTCACAATCAGCCCACTATGCAAGTAAAAGTTCTCAAGGACAACCATAGACTTTTTTGCATCTTCTAAAGTGCGTGCTAGAAGCACTACATCATCCACATAAAACAAAAGCATGATTACTACATTGCAAATAGTGACCTCTTCAATGCATTCTTCTTGCATAAATTCAACTACCATTTGTTCCAATTGATCGATGCATAGACCAAAGAGAGTTGGTGACAACGGACATCCTTGCTTAGCCCCAATAGTGCTTATAAAATTTCTAAAATGTCTCTTCCCATGCACAATTAACACATCGCCTTCTCATAGAATCAAGAAACTGTAAGCATAAACTCACTTGGCACTTGGAGTTCTTCCATCCTTCTTCACAAATTGTTATGTGGAATCATATAGAAGTCTTTCTTAAAGTCCACAAAAACAACAATACGATCGCTTGCCTTTCAACCAACTTTCATCCATGAGAATACAAAGAGTGACAAGATGATCAATGGTACTATGGCATCGACAAAAACCCACTTGTCCTTTTGCACGCTTGTCATTCTCTTAAACCCAATCACTCGATTTCATCTCCATTATGTACCCAAACATATTTCCCATAAGAGACCCAATCATTATAGTCCGATAGTTATTTACATTCTTTGCATATACTCCCTTCTTTATGCAAAGGCTTGACCCAATTAGTAATCAAATCATAAGGGATACCATGTTGAAGTGCAAGGATGAACATATCACACATCCACTCATGGGTAGAATCTCCCATCCATTTGATCATCTCTGGCTTGATACCTTGAAGATCTCCTGTTTTGCGAGTGGCCAATTTTTCAAGCCCATCGCATACATCCTCAATAGTAAAAAAATAGGGCATACATGGGAGTGAACCATAAAATGGCATTTTCTCATCATTTCCTTGCTCATATAATTGCATACAATGTGTGTACATATCCACAAGACTCAAGCTAACAAAATTGTCAACCAGCTTGCCCTTCAATTTTTTCCAAAATCCTCCACATGCATGTGTCATTTTTTAGGACTTGAAAAAGTTGTTACTTTACTTTCCATCTTCCTCTCTTCTTTTGAATCAATAACTTCTATGTATGCAAATAACTTTGATAGTTGCATCAAGCTTTATCAAGGAATTTTTGAATATCTTGACATTATTTATCAAACCACATTTTGTGTGATCTATCTTTGTTGATAAAATGGAGATGCTTTATGGAAAATCATTCTTTGGCACAAGAACAAATAACTTTTTTGAAAGCTTCCCATTTAGTTCCTAATGGTGTGTCATATTGTTAGCAGCGGGACACACCCTATGGAGCTCGGCGGAATATAATTTTTTGTAATTATTCATTTATTGAGAAAACTCGACATTTCACCTTTGTAAATATTGGGGCTTATAGAAGTTTCTAGATTGTATCCCATTTTTGATATTTAGATTGAGTAGATGGTTAAATTGGAACATGAGGGTTTGAGATTGTAAGGTATTTATACCACTTTTTGACCTTAATAAAAAAACCTTTTGTCATTTTAAAAAAAAGTTCCGTCTGTGAGTGTCAAGTGAGCGTATTGCGTACGAGAGAGAGTGAGAGTTTCATCTTGATGCTACGTGTGCACCGGTGGTCGGAATCGAGTGCGGAGAAGTGCAGTGTGTTGCCCCCGACGAGAGCTACGCGCCAATACCTACATTGCGGGCGTACGGTCTCGTTTTGTGAGCTCTACCTACAAGCTTCATCTGGTGATTCGGTGAGCATACGTTATCCGTTTTCGCATTTCAGCATATCCACGCATTCGCATTGAGTAGAGCTACGGATTAGGCACTTTAGTTTTTGGAAACGACAACCTGCAAATTTCGATCAGACATCCTACGTGATTTTACACCAGGTGTTTAGGGTTGGGATTTTGGTTCATGGACCTTAGGGAGAGCGACCTATTGGTGTTAGTAGGGTCTCCTTCAAGTTCTGTGGCGTTTCGAGACCGTTTGATGGGTATTTGGCTCTTGGAAGCGTTGTAGGAAATCTCCTCTTATGCACTCCTAAAGGCTATAGCTTAGACATTGGGTAGAGACCTCTGTAGGAATTAGTCGAGATTCGGTTGATTGACACCCTATGCTGGTTTCCACGCGCCTGCGGTTCGAGCTTCGTCCTTAGCTGACAAATCTTGTTAGGTTAGTTCTCGCTGTGCTGACGTCCGTTGTGGCGTATCTGCCAACATTGGCGCCGTTGCCGGGGACGAAAACCCTAGGTAGGTGACTGAGACTAGTCCTTGAGGATAGGGATTCTCTAGCTTGCCAGAGTCTCGTTTGACATTTAGATAGGGTCTGAGGGTGGAGGACTCTCTAGGTCTAAGAGGGAGTCTAGGGAGCGTGTGTCTGGCCTAGATGCTTCGACTTAGGTAGACTTAGGTAGACTTAGATAGTTTTTAGGCCTTAGTTGAGTTGATGAGTAGAAGTTGGAGTGGTGGAAGCGGTGGAAGGAGAGCTTGAGAGTCCAGAGAGGTGAGGAAGAAACTGAAACACCAATATCACCATTTCACATGATGAGTAGGAGTAGGCTAAGTAGAACATCATGATTCATGATCTAGAGCACTTCATGCATGTTATACTTGCAGTTAGGTTCATCACAAGGTTGTAAAAGACGCAAAAGAGTGTTTGAAAGCTGAAGTGAAGTTCAAAAGTTATTGTGAGTGTTTATGAGAGAGCTGTAGAGCATCAGGAGCATTTCTGTCAGGAAAAAAATAAATTTTAAGCCAGGAGACATCCTATGCATAGGATGTCTACAGGCTGATCTAGTGAGAATTTTGAAATTTTGAGCTGACCAGTGTGTTCAGAAGGTAGGTTTTAGCCTATTTTCACATGGAAAGAAGAACTTTGACCATATCTTGATAGGATAAGGCCAGATAGATAGAAATTGCCAGACATCCTACCCAAATTGTGTCAAGGCATTATTTTAGGACCAAAACCATAGGATGGCTGCATGGGCATGATCTGCATGATTTATTGAGTGCCTGAAAAGGGTTTCATCTCAATTGGGTTCTAAGCAAACTTTAGCATGTTTGACTGAAAAGGGCTAGAACAACTAACATTGGGGTCTTTTGAAATCCAAACCAAAATCTAAGCGTAGCACTGAGTTGCTGACATCAAGGGGAAGCTGTGGCTCAAGTCTGGGGTCAAAGAGGCCAAAAAGACATCCTACGCCTAGGATGTGTTTTGTGTGATTTGGCACTCCAAACCTTGATTTGAGCATACCAAAGTGATTAGCACCTCAAAAGGAGTCCGTGCTTTGCATTTGAAGCCATTTTGATCAATTAGACATGCTATGCGTAGAATGTCTAATGCATGAAATTGAAGCCAGAAACTGATTGTAGGCATAGCAGGGTGTTGTATAACCTGAGGCAAGCCTCCTAGTCAATTTTGGTCCAAATAGGAGTTGATTTGACTAGTCAGACCAACATCAGCCTGTTGGAACAGATTTTTGATCCATTGGCCAGCTTATAGGTGTCCAAATCAAAAAGTAAAAATAGATGTGGACTCAACACATCAACGGGAGTCTATAGTGCAAAAACCAGGCAAAACAGAGCAAGAGACATCCTATGCATAGGATGTCTATTGGGGCTTAGGGAAGTGGAAAACTGACTGAGGACATACAATGATGTTCCAATTGACTTAAGAGTTCCAGAACTTCTTTCAGAAGTGAATTTGGACCTTGTTTGACCTTTTGATAGAGCAAAGACAGAATTAAGACTTTTTAGGTAAATTGACCAACATTGGAGAGAAGTACAGTTCCAGATTAGCAGACCTAATTAGAACATTAGAAGTGTATAAAATAGAGTAGTGGTTGAGGTTAACCCTCCAGTTATACCAATCATTACTAAAACCACCTCTAGCGGTTAAATGCTTTGATTCGATTGCCAAAATTAAACGCTTATGTACAGGTATAGTCAGCGGCAAATCAAGAAGTTGTGCAGAAACTGATCCTTTGCCAGGTGAGTGGTTGGATTTGTGTTAAGTTGCATTGCTAAGTTTGATGAATTTAAGATCAGGAAGACACATTCGTAGAGATCAAAAGGTGGCAGGTCACCAAGGTAGCTTAGTGTCCACAGAGGAGAGTGTAACTCAGGCAAGGCTAGATCCATTAGCACCAATTATTGAGGAAGGTAGTGATACTGACACTTCATCCAATAAGTCCTTCTTCATGATGGGTAGTCAACAGTCAGGAGGTTTCAGCTATGAAGAACCAATGCCAGGAGCAAGCACCTCCCTAAATCCTTTGAATGATTCCAAGTTCACTATAATCTTCTTAGAAGGAACAAACTCGAGGGGAGCCCTAGTATATTCTGACTATCGAGGACGCAAGTGTATTTGTATTGAAGAAAGACCTGCTCAGAGACTAGAAATAATTCGAGTCTATGATGATGGAGATAGATTCCGAGACGAAATGGGAAACCACTATCTGATAGTTAGTAACCCTGAGGATTACAATAGATATGTGGATAACGTGGCGAAAGGAAAAATGGTTTCAGAAACTTAAGAACCGCCCCCAAACATTGGTCGACCTGGAGTGCTTTTTATGTATGATAAGAAAACAACCAGGGTATCAACCTATAATGAGAATGTGGGAATTTACAAGCATGAGAGCGAGGGAATAGTCTCTTACTTCCGATGCAAAGAACCCTACCCAAACGAATTAAGCAAAGATAAGGTTCTTTACTTATTCTCTTATGAAATTGCTATGGGGAAGGATATTGTCTTTGTTGATAGGTACGCGCGAGAATACAAACATATTCTCCCAGAGGAGGTGGAAAAGGCAACAGTTCCAGAAGCATCAACATATGTCCCCCGAAGAAGTGCCAAGGGTTTTCTACATCCCTAGCAAATCGAAAAATCCATTTTCAAAAGAGTACAACGCAACCTCACATTCTACCCGACAACAGACATTCAACTACCAAAACCAACCAGCAACTCAACCATCATTGCAGGCATGGCTTCGAGAGAGTACAACATTAGAACAGGACTTAAACCGAGATGGTTATCCAGCCGCACGAGGGCTAAGGGATTTACGAGAACCACCACTCTATTCACGGTATCAAGGTGAGAGTAAGCCAAAAACTCAAGGGTTAACAGAGCCTGGAAGACCACCCATAGAGCGAGCTCGAAGAGATGAACCATCTCCTGCAAAAACCGTCAGAAATTACGGCTTAGGAGCCCGCCCACTACAGAAGGCCAGACGAGGTATATAGATTGGGGCGAGAAGATCCAATGATGAGATTTGTAGACCACCGTACAATTAGACCTTCTCAAGTGTAAAAATAGGTAAACAATAAATACACGAAAAACAGAGATCCTAGAGATCATGTAGCAGCCTTTGTACGTGTAATTAGAGCCGAAGAGGTGTTAGACTTCCCTACCCAATTGGCAGGGTTTGGACTAACCCTAGAGGAAGATGCAACTACTTGGTTTGACTCTGTGGAGTGTAGAGACTTTGAGTCTATGGAGAAGGTGTTTGACGAGTTTATTGAGGAATTCTCACAAAGGAGGATAGATTATAATATAGTCTCACAAATCCATAAATTCAAATAGAAAGAAGGGGAGTCTGTGCGAAAGGCAGCCCTACGACTAAAAAGATATGTTAAGTTCTGCCCTGTGGAAGGAATGCCAACTCAGTCCAGACTTATGCTTATATTTATTCAAGGACTGAGGAATGCAGATCTCCAGAAGGACTTACATATGAAGAGGAGCACAATGTTAAATGAGTTAACTAAGGAGGCTCTTTACCTTGTAGACAATTGTGTGGTCTACAAGGAGGGTGAATTCAAGGATCTTGAGGACAATTCATCCTCACAACAAAGTGGAAGAAAGTCCGCTAAGACGGCACCGAAAGGAGAAGTAGCTGTAAGCCAGGAGCAGCTTGTAGAGGAAGTGCTAAAAAATATTCATTTGTATGCTAAACCTTAGGCTAAACAGCGGTGTGCTATTGAGAAAAAATGGACAAACCATGGGACGGAGGAATGTTATTATAACAAGGGGTATGTGAGAGAACGGCCTTACGCTCCCCAATCTCAGGTAGCATCTCCTCAACTTCCACCGATGCCTAGGTATCAAGCACGCAACCTACCAGGACCTCTAGGTGTAGAAAGACCACAACCAGTGTTGGGGCAACAACCACCCCTACCAGGATTACGACCAGTCGGCATAAGATACACACCAACAATATATTATGAAGATCCCAATGGATATACTGCAAATCCTGTCTATTATCCACCGGAAGAACCCCCAACGCCAGAACCATGGAGCATGATAGGAAGTGCAGGACCACCAACAGCTCCATAGGCAGCAGGGGAAGGAAGATATAGCTTGGATGAATGAACATTGTTGTTCATAGCCAACGGAGGCATGGGAGTGCAGAGACATGCATACCAACAAAGAGGAGCTCAAGGAGCACCTCAACAACCTAAGGGACCCTGCTACAAGTGTGGTGGAGACCATTGGTTAAGACATTAACCTCATGATGAAATCATTAGAGTCAACGCATATTGCGTCGAGTGTGGAATTACTCATTTAATTTTTGATTTCCCTAAGAACCCGAGAAAAGGAGAAAAAACTACCTTGAACATGCTGGAAGCAGTGCCTTCCAATGGAGGGTTAGAAAACGAGACAATAATACCTATTCAGGCAGTGACACGAGCCCAAGCTCAAAGAATGACGAAGGAACCCATAATTGAAGAGCAAAAAACCGATGCCCCAAGTTTAGAAGTGAATAATCATAGAAGCACTTGGAAAGCTAGAAAGGCGCGTATGAAAGCCAGGAGAGAACGAGAGCAAAGAGCTCTATCCAAGGAGTTAAAACACACAAAGGATAGATTAGAGCTGCTAGAGGATTTAGCTAGTCTAAGCTCACACACTGTGGCAACCATAGCACCCAAGGAAATAGCAAAACCCAAAAGTGCAGGATCAGGAGGATCAGTGTTGGTAGAAAAGGTAAATGAGCAGTTAGACGTAGTTTTAAAAGCTTATGAAGCCAGACTCAAAAACAACCAAACCCAAGAGCAAAGATGGATGACTTATCCATATGCTGAAATAGAAAAACAGAGGTTGGAAATGTGTCGAAAGATGATTGAAACAACTCAATCCTTGATAGAAAACCCGCTTGATAAACGTGCATGTTGGCATGAAGTACCAGCTCCAGCCCCTATCAAACCAACTCTAGAGAAACAAGTAGAAACGAAGGAAAGACTCACGAATGCCTTTGAGTCTAGGGGAGAGCCTATCATAGTGCCAAATAAAACAGATGAGACAAGTGAGGGGTTCCAGCCTAAAACATTGGTAGAAATGGGTAGGGATTGTAACGGTCTAGATGACCTGTGGAAGCAAATCCGTGATGCCAACGAAGCTAACAGGGCGAGTTACCACACGAATAGCATGAGAAAAGAGAAAAATGAGATCTTACCTCCTATTGAAGAATTTGAGGTAAGATCACAAATGAACTTTGATATGCATTCAAAAGGGGCAGACCAGGGATCAATTAGTTCGGGGCACAGCCAACCAGAATCACTAAAAACTCTACCCTCTTACCTAGGAGAGTATGAAGCCAAGTTTGAGGTGAGAGCAATCCCATCCCAAAGACTTTCTTCTAGCAGAGTGATGGATTCACAAGGGTTGATAGAGTTGATGTCCACCCCTGTGGCATGTACAATCACATTAGCCGAACTCTTGAGGTTACGACCAAACATGTGGACCACCGTAGGCAAATGCTTAGAAAAATTTGGAGTAAAAGACCCCACCTCGAAGCTTCAAGAAGGGATCAGAGAATTGGACAAGCCTCAACTAAACACTAGGCCAGTACCCTTAAACAAGGTTGGAGAGTATTGCGAGGGGGAGATGGAAACACCACGCTACCAGTAGAATTCCAGGGAGTAGTTTCCAAAGCTATTCTTGACAGTGGAGCAGGAGTCGCTATTGCCACCAAGGACATCTGGAAAAAATGGGGAAAATCGGCTTTGAGAGCTACCAGAATGAAATTGCAACTGGCAGATGGGTTCATGGAGAAGCCTATAGGACTCTTAGAAAAAGTAATTGTCACCTTGTGCGGAATCGAGTATGAGCATACATTTGCAATAGTCGATTCCAACAAAAAGAACAATTACGAGATCATCTTGGGAAGACCATTCATGAGACAATTAAAGATGGTCCAGGATTGGGGTTACGACCACAAACTACAACCAAAATACACCTAAAAGACCATAGTTACAAAGATGTGAACCAGACACTAGTGGAAGAGTTTGATTCAACTACATTGGTAGGGTCCGAACTCTCCGCATGGTTAGGGAAAAAGAAAGAGCTATGGATGTGCGGAGCTTCACACTGTGGGAGCTTAAAAAGAGAGGAATGCGTCTTAGAAAGAGCGATTGAGGACAAGGATTATATTTCGGAACCTTTTCCTGAAGATACCTTGGAACCTCTGGAATGGGAACACATACTAGCAATGTTGGATGTCTGTACCATTACAGATAGTTCAACAATAAAATTTTGCGATAAGGATGGCTATGATGTGCTACCCTATTACATGGTAATCCTTATACGAGGAGGAGATGAGATTGTAGAACCACCAGAACAAGAAGATTTTTATAACTCGTCTGAGCATCTGGAGGTAAATAACGATGCAGATAATGAGTGTTCAGACAGCTCAAGCGAGCGTGGGGAGAAAACAGCAAATATCAAATTTTATGATTTTGCCAATCAGCACCCTAGACGCGAGGAATGCTATAGGAGAAAATGAGCAAAAAACAAAATGAGAGAGAAAGTGATGCCCAGGATAAAAGATAAAACCCACTATCTAATGCTTGTCAAAGCAGAGGATTGTGTAAAAGACCAAATATCAATAAGATTCTCGAGAGTGAGAAGGGAACGGCACAAGAGGAAATAAAACAAGTGCGGAAAGCTAAAACAGAAACAAAATCAAAAAAATCTCAAAAATCAAAACAAGAAACAACAAAAGACCCAGAGTGGACCAAATTGGAGCGTAAAAAGAAATACCAAGAACTAAAACAGCCATTACAAAAGGTATGGACTACTGAGGGAGACACTGATGGTAAGGAGGCGTCAGAAAAAGGAAACATGAACAGGACAGAAAAATCATAATGACACCACCAGTCAGGGAAAGAATAAACCAAGAATATTACGATGGGCCGAAAAATGCAAAACGGATAGACCTCGCTGAACCAGGTGAAAAGCCTCAGCCGGTCTATATCACAATTGATTTAGAGCCTGAAGAAGAAGAATAGTTAACACAACTTCTCAAGAATTATAAATATGTGTTTGCATGGTCCTACAAAGACCTCAAAGGAGTTGATCCATCGATATGCCAACATACAGTTCCTTTGAAATCAGATGCCAAACCTAGCAAAAAGCGTCCTTACGCATATAATGACACATTTGCTAAACGAATCAAAGAGGAGATTGACAAGCTGATGGATGCTGAATTCATCTATGGAATCGAGCATACAGATTGGGTGTCACCCATTGTGGTTGTCCCCAAAAAGAACGAAAAACTACGAGTGTGTGTGAACCTCAAAAAGGTAAATGCAGCCACCATAAGGGATAATTATTCCTTTCCGATCACATAACATGTACTTGAGAGGATGGCCGGGAAACTGGCTTATTCCTTTCTAGATGGGTTTTTAGGGTATAACCAACTGGCAATTGCAATAGAGGATCAACACAAAACAGCATTTGCCATAGAACGGGGAATATATGCGTATAGAGTTATACCTTTTGGCTTAGCCAATGCCCCAGATACCTTTCAAAGGTTAATGACTCATGCGTTCAAAGAATACCTGGGAAAATTCTTAGAAATATATATGGATGATCTTTGTGTACTCTCTCTTCTACGAGAGGAACATATTGACCATTTACAGAAGGTATTTGAGAAGTACAGAACATATCGAATCTGTCTTAACCTGGAAAAGTGCATTTTTATGGTTAGGCAAGGCCGCATCTTAGGACACATTGTCTCAAGATATGACATAACCACTGACCTAGACAAAATCAAAGTCATAGTAGACCTGCCCAGACCTACTAATGCGAAACAAGTGCAATCCTTCATGGGACACTGCGGATATTATCGAAGATTCATATATATGTATGCAGTCATCGCACAACCTCTGTATCATTTGTTAGTCAGTTTCTACTAGACTAAGGAGTGTGAAATTTCATTCCAAAAGCTTAAGGAAAATGTTGTATCAGCACCTGTACTTAAAGCACCAGATTGGGAAAAGATATTCCATCTTCACATTGATGCATCTGCATATGCAATTGGGAGTATTCTGGCTCAACCTGGAGAGGGAACAATGGATTTCACAATTTGTTATGCAAGCCGACAGTTAAACAATGCATAAAACAACTACACAACCCCACTGAAAGAGAGAAGTTAGGAATGATTTATGCTGTAAAGAAATTTCGGCATTATTTGCTCGCAAAAACATTTGTGTTCTTCACAGATCATCAAGCTCTTTTGTATCTGGTAAATAAACCATGCAATACCGGGAGAACTGTACGCTCGTTTATTATATTGCTAGAGTTTGATTTCACAGTGGTGGTCAAAAACGATAAAACATATCTACGGGCGGATCATCTTTCAAGGCTATAAAACGGGGAAGCTCCTGAAGGAGTAGATGATGACATACCTGACGCTTATCTTTTCAATATTGAAATGATACCCAAATGGTCTCAGGAAACTGTTAGCATTATTTCCTTTGGAGGTAGATTTGATAACAAAGAAGAAAAATCCAAATAGCAAACAATTCGACAAACAAAAAACTTCCAATTGATTGCAGGACGACTGTATCATCTAGGCTCGGACCAAATTCTACGATTATGTTTTAATCCTAAGGAGTTCGAGTGTTATCTTGAAGAAGCACATGTCCAGGGTTGTGCATTTCATTGTTCAACAATGAAAACACACCAGAGACTGAAGCAATTAGGGGTTTATTGGCCAACTATGTATGCTGACACACATGCTTATGTTAACAATTGTACTATATGTAGTGCCAAACGACCAGTGGATCACACGACATTGTTTCACGTAAAGATGCACCTCCATGGAGTCAATATATCATTGATTTCTTAACCACAAGGATGTTTCCTAAAAACATAACAAGAGCACGGAAAAGGGCTATAGAGCTGGAGGCTCGCGACTATAATTTAATTGAGAACCAACTCTATAAGCTGCGAGGAAACGACAATCAACTTAGAATCTTTGTAAGTGAAAGTGAATACCTGCTAATTCTAGAACACAGACATGAAGGCATAAGTGGAGGCCATTTTGCAGGCGATAAGATGGCAAAAATTTTCTTAACCGTAGGAATATGGTGACCTACATTGCATATGGATGCTAAGGAGTTTGGAAAGCGTTGTGACGCATGTCAGCGCACCAAGGTGCCGATAAAGAGAGATGAGATGCCACTACGGCCAATGATGGGAGCAAGGGTATTTGAAAAATGGGTCATTGATTTTGTGGGGCCTATTTCACCCCCTGCATATCACACCCATACCCAATATATCATTGTGGCTACGGACTATCTCACAAAATGGGCGGAAGCCAAGGCAACACAAAAAGCAGACGCAAGAACCACTGGACAATTTTTGTATGAGAATGTCTTTGTACGATACAGATTACCAATAGAAATTGTCATTGATCGAGGAACACATTTTTTAATGAAGTCATTGAATATCTGCTAGAGGAATTCATGGTCATACATAGAAAATCTGCTCCGTATCATCCAAGGCAAATGGACAAGCTAAGGCCACAAATAAAACACTATGCACGGTTCTTACTAAAATTGTATCAGAGTCAAGAACAGACTGGGATCAGCAGTTACACTCAACACTATGGGCATACAAGGTAGCTTACAAAACATCAATAGGAATAACACCGTACAACATGGTGTTTGGACTAAATGCTATATTACCCATAGAGTTTTTAATTCCAACTCTACGAGTAGTGAAGCGCTTAGAATGGGCAGGGTATGAGCTCTCTTCAAGAATAGATGAACTTTGCTTACGAGCTGTAGCTTCGATCTATGCTAAAAAGAGAAGACAAAAAGAATTTTTTGACAAGCATGTGTGCACGAAAGAGTTCAAAAAAGGTGATTATGTACTTGTTTATACCTTGAAGAAACTTGCTAAGAAACTTAAAAAACAAGGGATGGGACCCTTTGTGATCAGTGACCTATCACAAAGTGGAGTTGTCAAGCTTGCTACATTAGTAGGTGAAGAAATGTCAAATTGGATT
Source organism: Adiantum capillus-veneris (assembly GCF_014529385.1). Lineage (NCBI taxonomy): Eukaryota > Viridiplantae > Streptophyta > Polypodiopsida > Polypodiales > Pteridaceae > Adiantum > Adiantum capillus-veneris. Next base: position 103,553,961 of record NC_140951.1, read on the forward strand.
AGTGGGTGTCGATTAAAAAAGTATCATTAGCCACTAACCAGGATATGCTTCAACAAATCCACCAAGAAAAACAACGGATGAAGGAGAAATAGAGGGTACGAGAAGAAGCTCAAGAAGAAGCAAAAGAACGCATTGCAAAAAGACGGCTTCTACGAGAACAACAACAATGTGGATCACCGTTGCGAATAAATGCTATTCGACTAATGAATTTTGATAAAGACACAGTGGAGCCAATAATTACAGTCAATCAGATTGAATCGACGGCATTGCTTGATTCTGGAGCTCAAGCAAATCTAATCTCTTATAGATTATACAAACAGCTCAAGTCCACAGGACAACTACATCCTACTCCACAAGTGCTGGAAAGTAGTACATCACATTCGCTAAAAACATTGGGCTGGATTATATTGCATGTAAAACTACATCAATATATTTACCCACACAACATTATGAAAAATATGAACCCTCTAGGGGCCCTTTGGGATTAAGGTTAATTAGAGGCCAGCCAATGAGAAGAGGGTGGTGGACACACTCTATGCCCTCAAAAATGTAGGGGGACAAAGTAGTCTTACACTTCTTAAATGGGCTCTTACTTAGTGAGAAGGTGGGGGGGGTGGGTGGGTGGGTGGGCCATATGGAACCTCCAACTTCCCTCCTTTTTGATCCGGTTCTGAAAAAATCCCAAAAATTTGAAATTTTTCAAAATTTTCAAATTTCAAATTTCATCTTCTGAAAACCCCCCTAAAACTATTTTATGGTCAAAAAAGCATTTTTTGATCTCAAAAAGTCAAAACGTGCATCCAAAAACCCTAAAATTCAAATTTTTTAAAAAATCTTTTGAAAAATCATTTTTTGCTATCCAGAGCTCCCCCTAAAGTAGTTATTAGGCAAAAAGTGATTTTCTCTCTCTAGAACCCCTTTTCCAACTCCTCCTAGGTTGCAACCATCACACTCATCCTCTACTCCAACACTCTCTCTCTCTACACCATCTCCATTGCTGTAGCAAGGAAGCTCCTCTCTCCTCCCCTACCACCTTCCATTGCCACACCAAGCAAGGGTTATCCACCTTCTCCTCCCATTGCCACAAGGGTTAACCACATTCTCATATCACTTTATCCCACCTACATTGTAGCAACCAGCAAGGTCCTTCTCCTCCTCCTAGTTTTCTTTGCTCAACCATGGCCAACCATGGCCAACTCTACTTCGCAAAGACGGCCAAAGGATGAGGTCACAACAGTTGCATGCCACAACACTAGAGGTGTAGATGATGAGTGGGTGTCACAAGAGTTCACCAAAGGTGCTTGGGTATACATGCAACCATCTGCTATTGGCCCTCATCGTGTGTGGAATCGTGCAAACTTGGATCTTCATTGGAAAGGAAAGCTCCTTGGCTTCAAGAACCGCAAAGACAAGGGGACCGTAGCCATTTTGCAACATGTTTTCTCAATGTCAACCATGCACTTGCAACAACCACCTCGATTTCCAACACATTGTAAGTACATGTTTTGAGAATACAAAGCTAGGTGTGAAATCACAGTGTAATGTTATTATGGATTCATACTTAACATTTGTCATGCATTTATAGTCATATTTCCATCCACGTTGGTGGAGGAGCAGCCACTACATAGTCTCTCCGGCACATTCAATGCTATACATGCGGATATTGGAGCAATAATGTTTCCACATCTTTGCCCAACCAAACTGGTTCAAAGAAGGATTTTCTTCTATTCTCACTCCTATATTGTCCCTACTTCTACACAAGCGTTAGGAACGCTTGAACCCATCAAAGTAACTTCCTTATTAAGTATGGAGTGGCCGGTCCGAGATTTGTGGCCGGTAGCATCTTTCAAGCAAAAGATGATAATGGATGTCCAAAACTCTTTGAAATACTCTAAAGCTTCTAGTTCTGTGGGCTTGAGTTGGTGTTTGCCTATTCATTGTTTTGTGCACATTTTTAAAGAGTTTGGATTTGTGGAGACTACCACAATGCTTGAATGTAAAGATGCGCATTACGAGGAATTAGGAAGGCTTTTAGAAGAGGACTGGGGTTTTGTGGAGGGCATGCACAACGGGGACCGGTACCGTTGTAAGGTTGGAGTTTCAGGTATTGGAATGCGCTATTTGAAATCCCGCACCTCCTTGTACAGACGATTTCACTATGATCGTTGGATGTGCAAGCTTGGAGTGTGGACTCCCTTACAGAGTGTAGAGGGCGCTTTTGCAAGCTTTGACATTGCAGTGAAGATGCCCAACGATGCTTTGGAGGCAGTCCAAGTGAACAAGCATTGGACTCTAAGTAATGTTCAAGAACATTTGGTTATTATGGGTTTTGAGGACCCTTCAACAAGCACAATTTCGTTTACAAGGTCACAAGGTGAGAATCCTTCCACCACATTTTCAATACATCATGGTTATTGTAGTGAATGTCCGTAGATTGGGAAGAGAATGGAAGACAAATTGAAGGTCGAGGAGAACTGGGGGATAGATGGAACTCTGCTATCGATCTTATAACTTTGTAACTCTTGCAATTTTCATATTGATCCCCACTGTAATCAACATGATTTGCTTCGGCAAATCATGCCTTTCAATATAATTTTTTGCATTGGGATGAGAAATCATTTTTGGTGAAAGTGCCTTTTTTTTTAATGTCTTAAAAAAAGGGTCCATTATAAAAGGGGGGCCACCTAACTCATTCACTATTTTCACTTTTGCAACTCTTGAGCTCCTCCGCTCTCTATCTACACCTAGGCTAGACATGGATGCTGCCACAGCCTCTGCATCTGCACCCACATCCACCCCTTTGTCACGCTTCATCCTCTTCCTCGAGGACACCAAATACAAAGGGAAGTTGGACCTCCACACCTTTTTTACTCGTCTCCCTGACCTTGACGCCACAGTTGCCCTTCACATGGATGCATTTGAGGATATTTTTGCGTTCATGGAGGAGCACATCATAAAATATTCTGTATCTATCCCCCCACATGCAGGGATCTAGGTGCCTTGCGATCTTTTTCACTATATACACAAAGGTGATCGCCCATTCTCCAAGCGGTTGCAACGATTCCAAGAAATTGCAACCGATGCAGGCCATTACTTGGACGAGCAAGCCCCTGGGGTGTCAGCGCTCAAGAAGCGCAAAGTTGGGAGTGGAGTACCTTTCTCGGCTCGCAACATTTATCTTCTTGGTGAGGGAGGAACCTAATCTGGAGGAGCTCCGCTTACCACACCTTCAAGTTGGGTCCTTTATCAGGGACACCAAGGAGCAGCAGGTTATACCCATGAACCCTGCAGCGGAAGGAAAAGCACATCGGCTCGAGTACCCTAGGGGTCTTGAGGAAGTGGTTGAGAAATCCATAGTTGCGGCTGGCCCTAGTGACACTCCAGTGCCACTACCACTAACGGATGTGGCTATCCCAGAGGTAGAAATAAGCCGCTTCTCCTCAGTGTTAGTGGATGGGGAGGAGTATGTGTTCCTGCATGATTTGGAGAAAGCATTTGGCCTGCGCATGGATGAATGCTTGAGCGTGCTAATATGCAACAATAGAAAATATCCCTTAGACAATACGCCAGATGCCCTAGAAAGCAAGCTCTTGCCAGATGGGGACTCTATTGCTGACACGATTGCAGTTGTATGTACGGAGGTCCTAGCAGGAGAGCAGTTGCACGTGGCCGATGAATATTTCCAAGCCACGCAAGCCAAGGTTGAGGCTGCTAGGATGACTATGTCACTATGCAACCTCCCATCTGATGATCCAAAGCTCGTATCTGTGGTGCATGGGAGCATTGACTTGGATGCAAAGGGCAACAGGGAGGAGGACGACAAGGAGCAGGAGGTAAAGTGTATCCTAATTTTCATGTTACTATTTTATCCTTCATTGTCTTTTTTCTCAACCTTCATCGGTTTATGACAGGATGTTGCGGAGGTTGATGATTTTGCTGCAAGGACGGGTGGCAAGCGGACGGGCTTTGGACCTCAAGCTTCCCTGGCGCATTACCTAGGACAACTCCCCCCTGGCGATGTGGCCATTATCCATAATGAATTTACTCCCCAAGCCCATTTTATGACTTGGTCGTTAAAAGCTTTGAGCAAGTTTTTGTGTTTGAGCACCATTTCTCAAACTGCGCATCAAGTGTTCCTAGTGCGTAGATCCCTTGAATGCACAGCGTTTGGCACTGGCTTTCGTGGTAAAGTGCTTGCCCAGATAGGGATACATGCTTCCATTGGCTCAACTGACCCAAAGGCCATAGCGCAGTCCCTCTTGACTGGGGAGTTGCCTTACGCGCAAAATAGGCGCCAGGAAATGATCAAAAAAATTATGAACTCCTCAAATACATGATGTAAAATCACCGTTTTGGAAGGAATAAAAAATATTTGAAATTGTCTCTCTATATTGCAAATTCTTTTGAATGTGATTCGTCAATCTTCAAAATTGTTTCAATTGGTGATATGAGTTTTTTTTTGATTGGTGACTTTGTAATTTCAAGTTCTGTATGTAATTGTAGTCAATTTCAGTAAATTTGTGCTTTTTAAGTACCCTTGGGGGTAGATAAGCCTATAAGGGCCAAAAAAAAGCCTGGCTACAAGGGTGCGCAAATGGCCCATCCATCAGTTTTGGATGGGCCATTTGCACGCCCTTGTGGCTAGGCTTTTTTTTGCCCCTATTAGGCTAATCTACCCCCTAGGATACCTACAAAGCACAAATTGATTGCAATGGATTGGTTTTGCATCACTCATTTAGATGCACCCTTTTTATGGTAATTCCAGCATATGTTCACACTCAAGGACACTAGAAAAGGTGAAATCAATTATGAGATGAAGTTTCCAGCACACTATCACCTGCTTCAACTATACCTAGTACACCCTTGCACCAAAAAGTCCAATTACATTGGACATTTGAAAAATCCAAATTACTGTTGCATAGACACTTGGTTTCACAATATGTTATTTATTTTTATATCCTATAGGGAATTCAAAGCTTGAAATGGCCAAAAAAGGGTGTCCACAAGGATCCATGTAAAATAATGATGCAAAACCAATAGGTTTTAGTAAATTTGTGCTTTGTAGGTATCCTAGGGGGTAGATAAGCCTACTAGGGGAAAAAAAAAGCCTGGCCACAAGGGCGCGCAAATGGCCCATCCATCAGTTTTGGATGGGCCATTTGCGCGCCCTTGTGGCCAGGCTTTTTTTTGCCCCTAGTAGGCTAATCTACCCCCTAGGATACCTACAAAGCACAAATTTATTGCAATGGATTGGTTTTGTATCATTCATTTAGATGCACCTTATAGGTTTATCTACCCTCAAGCGTACTTAAAAAGCACAAATTTACTGAAATTGACTGCAATTACATACAGAACTTGAAATTACAAAGTCATTTCATTACAAAGATAATAGACACAGTAGACACAACTGTTGATCATATTGTCATTGGAAAGTCAAATCATTACAAAGATAAGGGTGTGCAATACAAAAAGAGGGGTAACTTCGGCTAATGCTCGAAGTCTCGTCGCAATCGACGTGCAAGCTGCATATCTTTTGGCTGTATTGTCACTCGCTTTGCATGTATGGCGCATAGGTTGGTATCTTCCAACACCGAAATGATGTGGGCCTCTGCAGCTTCTTGAATAGCCTCTAGCACTATTTCTTGCATTCTATACTGATTTCCATAGCTTTGAAGCACCTCCTTCACAGTGCGAGCAAAGGGGGCGCGTCGAATCAAAAGCTCCGTCGTCTTCTGGTAGTGGAGGATTTCTACAAATGCCCTTGCTATTTTTCGGCGCCGCTGCGGTTGTCTTGGGGGCACTTGCACATTTGCTGGCGGGCGGCGTTTAGGCTTCTTGAAAAACTTAGACTTTGCCCTGTTTACATGCTTAGGGGCTGGTTCTGCGGCCTCTTTTGATTCTTCCTCTTCCCTTGGCTGCCGATCTTGTCGTTTGGGGAGAGCTCCCTGGCCTCCAGGCAATGTCTTCCCCCCAACGGCCACCCGGTGTGTGCGCGGTATTTTTTCTCGCAGACATGGTGGCTCACTCTCTGATTCAGTGTCTGTATGGACCACTCAAGTCCTGGATGATCCTGCTTGTGATTGGTGGCGCGACGGCTGCTCCCTATCGGACTCTGTTGTTTGCTAGCCCTCTTCCTCTCTCTAGCGCTGGGCACGTTGCTTCATTCTCCTTCCAGGTGTTATATCTTGAGGAGGTGGAGATTCAACAGTCCTCGATGACTCTCGTGCCCTACCACCATGCCCACTACCAGATGAGTTCCTGGAACGGCCAGGCGTTCGTGGCCGTTTTCTTGTGCCCTTAAGCCATGACGGCTTCTCACATCCTTGGAGGGTGTTTTTGTTGGCAGGTGGATGCTCTTTCTCGGTTTGTTTGGTGCGCGCCATTTCGTTGTTAAGAGCTCACCTGTTCTTAAGAAATGAGTGGTTTATGAGAGCATGCAATATTTATAAGGGCCCATTTAAAAAGGGCCCTGTTCACACTAATTTTTTTTTAAAAAGTATTATTTTTTAAATAAACATGTCGCTAAGAGTTGGACCTTGCGTTCACGTTTAGTGACTTGCGCAGTATCCACTTTGATCCTTGTAGCACTCTGCATCGCCGCCATGCAGCATGCTTGGTGGGACCTTGCGACATTTGCCACTTGTTGCTATGCTCTTGATGACTCCATTTCCGCACTTCAATAGCAATCTTGGATTGTCGCGCACGCTCCATTGTGAGCTTACGAGAAAATGTTGTGCGAAAAAACCAATTGAAAATCTCCTCCAAATAATTGGATTGCACCATTCCACCACCATGTCGAGTATTTTTGAAGTACACTCCCCTTGCTCGATAATGGGACTTCTCTATGCGTTGAGTGCTAAAAATTTCAAGCGATCCATACTTGTGCATAAAAAATGCACCATGCGCAAACAAGATATGTTGTTCACATGAGTAAACGATCCACATTATTAAATTAAAAAAATCCCTTGTAATGAATACACCATGTAAAATGACTTACCATGTAATGTGTGATGTTATTTTCACCCCAAGAAAGGGTGAAGACGTTGGTAAAATCCGCCAAGGCTTCTTGAAATGATTGGCGTTGTTCTTCTGTTGTGCTGTTAAGGCCCATAAGCTTGACCATTTTATCAAAATGTGTCCAAACTTGCTTGCGCTTGTTTGCAAGATCGCCATTTGAATCATTTTCGGTAGTAGCTTTGCATAACTCCTTCCAAAGCTCCCAAAGGTTACCTGCCTGCTGGTTGGAGCTGTTTTGAGCATCATATCGACTTGGCTTTCCTTGGGAAACTTTCTTCAAAAAGTGTCTAGCTTTTTGTCCACTCATTGACACTTGTTGAGCAATTTCATGGGCCTCCCCTGTATTTTTTGCAGCAACGATAGACACATTTCCACCGTGACAGCCAATGGAATTCAAGAGTACCTCCACTCTTTCGATCGCTTCCTGAGACTTTTCTAATGGTTTCATTGTGAAAGCATAGTCAATGTGGAGCTTCAATAGACTATCAAAAATGCGCATGAATGCGTGTAATGTACAAAAATGTGCATTCGATAGAGGAAATCGAAAGATTGGATTCCAAGCGTGGTCCTTTTGATCACGGTCTGGGGCATTGAGCATGGGACATCTCAAAATAGACGCTTCCCATTCTCTACCTTCATCTCCGACATCACGACAATCTAACCCTTCTTCTCCATGCCCTTGCCATGGAAGCATGGAACCGGCCTTTGTAGTGATCTTATGTGATTTGTTTCCATTAGGTTTGTACCCTCGAGTGCAAAATGGACAAGGCATGAGAGAAGAAGCCCCTTGTTTGCAGCCAAGCAAACACTTTATGGTCTTCAAATCCCCACCTAAGTGCCACTCCACATCATAACACCAAAACCCTCAATCTCCAACTTCTGACCTGCAATTTGGGAGTGTATTACTTCTGTGATCCATGGAGTTCTCTCAAAAATCCATGAAAGTACTCCATTGGTCTCTTTGGGCACCTCAATAGCACCCAACCACCAAATGTATTTCTCTGATTGCACGCTAAAAGATGGGGTGGGAGATGGCTCGATTGAATCCCTTCGCTTGGTTTGCAGAAGGGCCGCGTTCATTAGAGTGACACTTAGCCTCTCTAACCTTCGGCCTTTCACTATTTGACACTCATCTAGTTTTAGCACAAAAGCGACTTTTGTGCCAAGCACTACAAAATAAATAGTGCTAAGACCTTAAACTTCAGAGTTATAATAAGAATAATACCAAGGAAAAAAGTAAAGTGTGTCACCTTCTTCAGGTAACTCGTAAAATCTAAGCATGGCTTCTTGAAGCCTTCTAAGATCCACGAAAATATTGTTCCACATTGTGTAAGGAAAGCCCTTCTCCGAAGGTCTTATGGATTGTTTCTTACCTTTTCCCCTTGTCTTTGTTGCGCACAAAGCATAAAGGGAAGTTGGCATTGTGTCCTCAATGTGTAGGTATTTCCCAATGCGGGAGAACACATCTTCGTTTGTGGCCTTCTTTGAGATCTTGACCTTGTGAGGAACAGAAAATAGGTTTTCCACAATGCCATGTTCTTTGAGGGCATCCTTTAGGAGTTGGAAAATAGCCTGATAGGCTTTGGTGCTGATTCCAGCCTCATCACAAGCTTGTTGAACGTCATCATCACTAACCATATTTCTTAATTTACGCATAAGGTCCTTGGTGACTGCATCCTTAATGTGATTATCTCCAGGTGATTGTAAGATAGAAATCACGTCCTAGGTATTGAGACAACTAGTGAGAAGGTTGACTCGATCATCTTGGCTTGTTCCACCGCATGCCTCCTGGATGAAGTTTCTAGCAACAAATAATCATAAATGTTAGAAAATAGTGTGAAGTAAGAATGCATCATACAAGTAAAGACCAAATCACCTTGTGGCTGTAACTCGTCATTTGCGTGCTCCTCCCGAATGTGCAAGAGTTTCAATGGATGAATACGTGCGTTTGCGTTCCCTTGCACCAAGGGGTGTTTCTTTCAAGTATGTGATGGTGTTGGTAAGCTTCTGGATGTGGGACTCCTTTTCTTGCATTTGTTGTTCAAGAGTTTTAACTACCCTCTCTGAAGAGGCAACACTCTCTTGTAATGCCGTCGTCTTGAGGTGAAGAGCTTGACATTCGTGCATCCACATATGCAAAGAAGCAGTTGCACCCATTCACAACCGCTTGCAATAGCCTAACAAACCTGCTTCTCCCCTCCCAAGAAATTGAAGAAATGTGGAAAGGCTATTAAATGGTGGATGGAAGCGGCTTATAGGATCGTAAGGGTACAAATGGCCATACACCCAAATGTCAACATTGGTCTCACAAGCGGTGCGACGTTCCTGTGATGACTTTTGATCACCTTCACTAGTGGTCTTTGGTGCAAATGCTGTGGGTAAGCGAATATATATGCTTTTGGTGTGCGAAGTACATGGTGGTGGAAGCAAACCATTTGTGATGTCCGTGAGTACCATGGAAGCTGTTGCGTGAGGAAGCAAATGATGAAAAGATAGAGGGGGAAGGGTAGAGAGGTTGAGGAAGATGGGAGGAGAGAAGGAGGGAGTGGGGGGAGGGAGAGATTGGGGAGGAGGAGGAAGGTAGGGGCAGGGAGGGAGAGGAGAGGGAGAGAGAGAGAGGAGGGAGGAGGGAGGAGAGAGGAGGAGGAGAGAACAAAATGCTTATTACTTTTGGGGGAAAAGAGTTTTGAAAAAATGGACTTTCTAAGCTGGTGGGTTAAAAAATGGGTCAAAAAATGATTTTTGGATATGTATATATGTTGGGAGGGAGTTTTAAGTTAGAAACAAGTAAAAATGAATTTTTTTAAAAAAAGTCAAATTTTGTCTCTTTGTGACCTACGTTTTTGCTGATGTGGACACACCTCTATGCTTCCTTCACTTTAAAAAAAGCTAGAGAGAGAAAGTAACCCTTTAGGTCCACATCCTACATTTGTCTAAAAAAAAGGCTAGAAAAGCCTACTCAAAACTACCTTCTTCAATGCCCTTGCCCCCTAAACCCCACACAACATTAGCCTTAATCCCTAAAAATTAGGATTCCTTACAAGGCCCATGCAGGGTTCATATTTCTCCTAATGAGTTTTATGTGGTCAAAAATGAAAGCAAAAAGAGTATAATGTGCAGATAGATTGGAATGCGGATGTGGTCAAAATTCAGTATGCACAAGAACAACAGGTGGTAGCCTTTTCTCAGCAACCCCGCAAGAAGCAGATGGCAGCAACAGAATCACTGGATAAAGACCCAAAAGGATGGGTTCCACTAAAGAACAATACGATACCCATAGCGACCAAATAGGGAACTGCCAAAGATGTTCACTCCAACCATAAAACAACATCGACCGCAATCAAAAGATCAAGGTTAGCAACCTGTGAAAAACAAGTATGGGTGCGGAAGGTTAAAAGTGACATGACAGATAAACCACATTACAACAGCAGGACTCAAAAGGAGAAAAAAGTTCGACCAGAAAACAAGGGAATAAAACAGATATGGATCCCCAAAATAATGCTTAGTAACAACTTAAGTGCGACTCTCATTTGGATCCCGAAACCAAAGCAGCAGGAACTCCATTCAGTAGAAGCAAAATCGGCATACAGATACATACTACATATGAAACCAGCAAACTGATCTATGTGGGTGCCAATCAGCAGCAAAACAATGACAACCGCGGAAGTAGCAATAAGCTTACAAAAACCTCCAAAGCAAAGCTACAAATGGAAAGCCAAAGAGACAAGGACTATGGCCAATTCCGACACGAAAATTCTCTCCAAGGAGACGACTACGGCAGCGGCAAACCAAACGACTTTTGCAAGCAAGATGATCAAACAAAGAGCGGTAGAGTTACAACTTTTACTTGCAAAGAAAATCTTCCGACCAAATCAACAACAAATAGGAAACCTCGACGACGAATGCCAATAAGCATATTGCTTAAACCCTCCTCTTACACAACATTAATTTTTCCATGCATTGACCGAGTATGCTGCTCATGTAGGGCCACGTTACACGGCCAAGCATTAGAATGATTTTTTTAAACCTAGGCACGGCACATACATCGAGGCAATACCTTGTTGTCCGGGAGGAATCCACCTTGGAGGGGGGGAGGCATTCTCAAATGCGGACCCAATGGAAGAAAGAGCAAAAAACGGCATGTTTTTTGACTATTTTTAAGGTTTGTTGTTTGATTGCGAATTTTTTTGGACTAACCTAAGTACATATACCCTTATACAGCATGCATCTACAGGTATATGGGGCCAAACGCCAAATCAAGCCCCTACGTGTGTGTATATAAGTAAAATAGCCATTTCGGGCAAAATATTGAAAAAAGGGAGAAATCCGGCCATAGAAATTGCATGTGTATATAGTGTTTGGCAATGATGTTTTTGATTTATTATGATTTTTGGGGATTTTCTGGGTTTAATTTGCTATTTTCCTTTTAATTTTACTAATTTTCGGTAGAAAAACTTCAAAAATACAAAAAGCAGGTGAAAAACGGTCGTAATGAAAGTCAAAAAATATGGGGATGATCAGTGACTATAGGAAAACCTATGGTACAATGGGGGTGCAATTATGTGAATGGAGCGGAAAGCGTGTTTTGGCCAGATTTTGACCGAAACGTCAAATTTCTCGTAAACTAAGCAAATGGAGTCCAAATCGAGAAATTTTTGAACCTAAACCGCATCTCACAAGAAGTTGGGAGCACATGTTAAATTTCATGGAAAGTGGTTCCGGGACCCCCATTATAAGAAATTTTCACTTCATTTTAAGCTCATTTCTACTATTGACTTTTGAGAGAGAGCTCCTGCCACCTAGAGCGAACGGGACTTCTAGCAGCTTCTACGACGCGTACGACCACCCGAAAGGCTCCAGACATGAGAGGTGGGCTCACCACCTTGAGCTTTTCGCGCATTTTTGTTGTTTTGTGGCGAAAACTAGCGTAGGGTTCACATGAGAAGAGGGCAGTAGAGACCTACAGGTAGAAGTGACCACCTAACGGCTAACCCAAAAGCCATGAGACTTCATCGGCAGCTTACCCTAGCATAGGAGACCACTTTTGGATGACCAAAGGCAGTAGAAAACCATCGGGAAAAACCCTAATTCCTATAGCCCCGCAAGAGGCCACCAAATGGAAAATTGGCGAAAAGGCGCCCAAATGCTACCAAAACTCATGGGTAGGAGCATCTCCACATGCTCGACAAGTCTATATAGCCCACATGGCCATATGGTGACCTGAAGCGGCACTAAACTTCAGAAACGGCATCAGACACACAAAGCGTCAAATAGCTCTCGCGGCCAAACCGCATGTCCGCTTGCCACCAAACTTAATGAGCGGCTTTTTTAGACCATCAACAACCAAGTCCTATGGTGGTAGACCACCACAAGTCATCGAAGACATGAAATTGCAACCACGGGTGCTTCTAGAGCGACAAATTGCCAAACGGAGCTCCGGTGAAGCCAAAGTCGACAAAAACCATATGGCAAGGATCCCCAAGGGACCATGAAGCTATGGAGACCAACATCAAGAAATTTCATCGCCGAAAATACTCCAAGATTCAGAAAACGGCTCGGAGGATCTGACTCCACACAGGGAGTTTCTTTCTATCAATTTGACTTTTTTGTTGAAATAATGCTTAAAAGGGACTCAGGGGGACTCAGGGCAGGTACTAGCACCTCCAATATAATTTTCATCAGGAGACATCCTACACGTAGAATGTCTCAAGGCCAAATCTGGGCACCAAACCTAACATTTCTCATCACACACGGCTTCTCAATAGCCTGTACATGCTAGCCACCAAGTTTTATCACATTTGGACAAAAATTGACCTCATATGCATCAAAAAATGCAAAGTCAGAGCATAGAGGCAATAATGGGCCATAAACCTACCAAAACTTGTCCAAATCAAATGAAACTTGTACAATACACTCATGAGCACATTGCCAAGCTATCTGTGGGGTCACTAATGAAAAATGATGAAATAGACATCCTACGTGTAGGATGTCTAAATAACCAAATTGGCCCCTAGCTCATATTTTTCAATTCTAGATCTCTTTATGACACTTTCATAAGCCCATATTTCAAGTTTCAAGCCATCCCCATCACATTTGGCCCCCAACACCTCCAAGGTGTACTTTTTGAGCCCAAAAACACTACACATGCTCTTACCAACACCAATTCTTTTCCAAATCAAAACCCAAGAGCAGGGCCATGTTCCACATGCCAAGAGCTACCCACAGAACCAATTTCAAGCCATTTTGATGAAAAAGACATCCTACACGTAGGATGTCTCCAACATGATTTTGACCTAGTGTGCAAAAACTGACTTCATAGGGGCCATTAACATGGTGCAAGGAGCCTGTATATCAACTTTCAACCCATTTGAATATCATTTGCCACCTGTTGAGGACATCCTATCCAATTTGTAAGCCAAAAGCCTAAATCTGCCCAAAAATGCACCTTTTGATGCGCAAACCCAATTCCAATCACATAGCCATGTTGCATAGGCCAAGGGTCACTAGCCTGCCAAGTTTCACCAAAAACTGATGAAATAGACATCCTACGCGTAGGATGTCTAAATGATAAATTTTGGCCAGAATGATATTGAGAGCACATGCAGAGTTTCCCTAGTTCCTTTTAAGTTTTATTTTCAATTTTCAAGTCATTTGGATAGTTAGAACTCAGTTTCTCAGCTAATATGGAAAAAATGCTAGATTTGGACTACTGAGTGCAACAGGATCCATGGCAGCCGCAAAATCACCGGCAAAGAAGAAGAGAATGACAACAAAAGACTACTTGGAATAAGTAGAGCCATTTGTGATCCCAAAAGGAACCCTAAAGCCAACAAGCACATGGATTCAGGATGATTTGCTAGAGTCCAATGATTTGAAGATCTACCAAGGCGTGTTCAAAGATCCTGAAGGAAATGCAGTAGAGCTACCCATGATACCACTGGAGCTCAATGAGTTTGTCAGAAGCAAGATGTGAGATTACCTAGAGAAGATAGATCTCCGTAACTACTTTGAAGCTTTGCCAGCGGGGATTGACATCAAAAGAGTGTGGGAATTTGTGACCACTATCAAAGAAGATGGAGTGACCCGAGTCACTGATCTGCAAGGCAAGCCGGATACCATGATTGTCATCACAGAGAGGGTGGTGGCAGCCGCACTAGACATCTCCAACAAGGGAGATAGTGTGACCAAGAGAAGAGATGAAGTCAAGGTGTACTCCGAAAAGAAGAACAACTACACTTTTGAAGATATTGCAAACCTTAAAGTGGCTATCATGAGCCAGCTCTACAACCGATACTTCCACATGTGTACAAAGCAGCCACAAAATTACAGAATGCCGCCTGGAGCCATTGGTACCACCTTCACCTAGCAAAGAGCAAACCAAATGTGATCAATTATTGCTGCTTACATCCATGACAACCTAGGTGAAGATGGGCAACGAAAATCCCACCTACATTGTACCTGGTGAGCTAATAACAAAAGTGGTCTATGGAGCACTGCATGCCAAGGGAAACTGTCCTAAACCTCCATCATAGAATGAGTGGCTAAAGCTAAAAGAAGATAAATAAGAGGAACCTCCCAGGGCACCAAGAGTAGCCACAAGGTTGAAGCGCCAAAACCTCAAATAATATCAAACTTTCCATGTAGATCAACTAAATGTATCAAAGGACATTGTAAGCGGGAGGAAAACGCACACAACACCTCTATAATCACCTGACACACACTCTTGGAATGATACACACACACACACTATGGGGCACCACTCGGCTTACACAACCGACCTAGCCGAGACAGGGAACACACCGATGGAGTGAAAGAAGAGAGACTATCCATTTTCCCACTCCACAAAGAGAGACACACACACACACACACCCAAAAAACTCATCTTAAAAGAGGAGAATTTTTTATGTGTAGATACAATTGAGCTTGGGCCAACACCAATGGGGCAAATAGCTCAAACAATATGGATAAAATATGCCAGATACAATCACAAATTGGAGCAGATTCTTCGCTCATAGGAGAAATTTATACAACCAAAATAGCAAAAACATAGTGAGGAATTTGTCAAAAATGGACAGCACCATCGTGTCCGGTATGGCCCAAAACCCTAGTCTACAATGTCAAAGTGCTCAAATCTGACCTCAGATGAACAGTTTATGGCCAAAACAGGCTCCAAAAACAACAAAAACTCACTTATGGCTGTTCTTCCTCTTCTCTCCAAGTTTTTTCTGGTCTTATCTTAGGTTTTTCAGTTTCCACACTTAGCTTTATTACTTGGGCACCTTTGGCCTTTTAGTTGACCTCAAACGGACCCCGAACAGACCAAAAAGTGACCTCCCAATGCATAGTTGTCACCATGCTGCATCCATCCGCACACATGGCACTCAATTTTTTCTAGTAATGCATCCCAAAACCACGTGGAGTGGCCCCCAAAATAGTCCTCATGATGAACTTTTTTCATAATCATCACAAGAAAACACCCACATTGTGTCCATACTTATCCACGTGCAAGTATTGACCCCATTCGACATCCTGAAGCCACTAGATGCCATCTGATGCACCTACTTACCTCATGTCGTCCACTTGTGGATAGCTTCCTCAAGAATTTTTATGCACTACCAACTTCTCATTATTATAGAAAAAAGACACTGGTACTGGTGATAGTAAAAATCGATGCACTATGTACATGTTGTCTTGCATGTACACATGTGGAACCCACGCAACCACCTGGCTCTAGAAAATGGAAAATCCTTTATTCGATGGACCATGCATGTGTATGTACATATGCACAATCCATTTCTCCAAAAAACTCCTAACATAGTTTGCCCATCCCCTAGCCTGCTAGATTATTCATGATCACTAGCAGCAAAAAGACATATAAGACTCACCGCATCACAAGTCTCCTCATTCCTCACCAACATTACTTGCTCCATAGACATCTCATCTTGCTCCACCATCATTAACCTAGCATGATACAATTTAAGACTTAATCCATTTACCCTTGAATTATGTAGGATTCCATCCAGGTTAGCCAGCTGATATGTACCATTTGGGAAATACTCGACCACCTTAAAAGGGCCTTCCCACTTAACTTGAAACTTCTTTTGGAAGGTGTAGCGCAAAACCAAGTCATGATTCTTGATACCCTTACTTTTGACCTTTTCATTTATCTTTGCCAAATCCTTATCCTGCATCCGCCCATAATGTTCCAATGCACTCATCCTATCCATCTGAACCTCTTGTAACTGTAAGAGCCTCTCTTTGAATGCATCACGGGAATGCCCAAGCAGCTTTTCTAACATCTTTACTGCAGGCAACTCTACCTCCACAGGCAATAGTGCTTCTTTTCCATGTACCAAGTGAAATGGAGTAAACCCTGTACCTGTCTTCACCAAAGTATGGTAAGCCCATAATGCACTAGGCAATTACAAATCCCAATTCTTTCCTTGGTGCTCTGTCAGTTTCGAGAGGATTTGTACCAACTCACCATTGAATCTTTCATTTAGTCCATTACATTGTGGGTAATAAGGAGTGGTCTGTTGGTGCCTAATCTTCATCTTCGCGGATAAGAAGTCTAGTAGTTTAGCTCTAAATCCTGGCCCCTTATCCAAAAGTAGCTCTAGTGGCAACCCAAACTTGCAACATATTTCATCGTACACAAATTTTGCCACATCCTTTGCAGTGATTTTTTTTAGTGCTATAGCCTCTGTCCATCTAGAAAGATAGTCCACTGCAGTCAAAATATAGCTTTTGCCCCTGCTTGTGATAGGTAACGGGCCTATTGCATCAATCCCCCACTTTTCAAACACATCAAACACCATAATGGTTTTCCGTAGTTCTGGCTTCAACACTCTCTTCCCAAATGCTTGACACCTATTGCAAGACCTACACCAATGGTGAACATCCTTGTGCAAACTAGGCCATACATACCCCTCTTGCAAGATCTTATGCAAGGTGATCTTTAGAGCAAAATGTCTGCCACATGCGCCTTCATGATTGTCTTCCAACACTGTATAAAGATCCTCTCGCCAAGGTACACGTCTAAACACGATATCATCCCCTATCACGTACAAGACATCACCAATCAATTTGTACCTGGATGCTCTATGTACAAAACCATACTTCTTAGACTTCTGAATGTATTCGGAAAGATTCCTGTTAGCAAAAACTCCTCTTCTTGAGCCAAACTTTCCTGGCCATGATAAAGAGGTAAGTTGGTCCTCAACAAAAATAGCTCCCCAATCATGCTTTGAGTTGCTTCATGTGCCTCTCCATTTAGAGCACGTTCAGTGTGTGTGATGCTCCATGCTTCGAACTTTTTTAACAGGCCTTTAATTCTAAAACACATTTCCTTCAATGAGGTGTTCTTGCTCTTCCACACACCCAGCACTTGCTTCACAACTAACAAGGAATCACCTTTTATGCTCAACCTTGTAATCCCATGCTTCAAACAAATGTATAATCCACACACCTAGCACTTACTTCACACACCTAGCACTTACTTTACAACTAACAAGGTGTTCTTGCTCTTCCACACACCTAGCACTTACTTCACAACTAACAAGGAATCACCTTTTATGCTCAACCTTGTAATCCCATGCTTCAAACAAATGTATAATCCGGATTCCAACGTAGCATATTCAGCCTCATTGTTACTATGCGCATCCAATTTGAACCCTCTCTTGCATACTAGCTACCCCTCTGGATCATAAAGTGCTATACCCCCTGAAGCCGCATCATGGCTCTTTCTCTATGAGCCATCAAAGGACAAAACATGTGCATTGCTGA
This sequence comes from Adiantum capillus-veneris, assembly GCF_014529385.1. Classification (NCBI taxonomy): domain Eukaryota; kingdom Viridiplantae; phylum Streptophyta; class Polypodiopsida; order Polypodiales; family Pteridaceae; genus Adiantum; species Adiantum capillus-veneris. The sequence goes on from NC_140951.1 coordinate 103,571,763, forward strand.
TCTATGGTGCTTCTTTGACTATCTTTCTCACTACCTCTTCCTTAACAAGAAGGGGATTCTCCTTGTAAGTCAACAAATCAGCTAGGGTAGCTCTTGTACTGTCTTCCACTAAAAAAGAGAACTCAAACTCTTGCAGCTCAATTACCCATTTCTTGAACACATTTGACATGTTAGTGCCATTAATTAACTGTGGCAAAAATGCATAACTCGTCAAGAAAACAAAAGGTCGTGGTAGCAAGTAATGATGAAATCATCGACAAGAAAATACGACACTGGCCATCACTAGCTCACTTCCGAGAATTTTCTCTCAGCTACCAACTTTACTCAGCGTCATGCACAATACACGGGCCTCGTATAATGGCTTCCCTTCCCCTTTTTCAATAGCATGGCTCCAATGGCATCATTCCCTACTGATGGATTTACATAAAACGCCTTCTCCCAATCAGGAGCCTGCATGGCTGACAACCCCCCTAACACCTCTTTCACCTCTGCAAACACTTCTTCACACTTGTCATCCCATTGCAATGGATCATGCTTTTCCACTTGTTGTAATGGATAAAGGAGTTGCGAAGACAATGGAATAAACCGTGCCATGTACTTTACTTTGTGTATAAAGGTTGCCAATTTCTTCGTACTCGTAGGTGAAGGAAGAAGAATAATAGACTTAACCTTGTCTGGATCAGTATCAATGCCCTTTTCTGACACCATATGGCCCAATAACTTCACCCTTGACTGTGCTAGATGACATTTCTTGGGATTTAGTTGTCCTCCACATTCATCATATCAAGCCAATACCTTCTGTAGCTTCTCATGGTGTTCAGCTCTACTGCTGTAGACACAGAAGTCATTCATAAAAGATTTAACACAACTACTAATGAATGGTTCCAATACCCAATTTGCTCTCTCTTGATAGAAGGAAGGTCCATTCTTCAACCCAAATGGCAATATCGTGTAGCAATAACAGCCCCATAGCGTAATGAAAGTTGTCTTTGTTCGTTCTTTAAGAGCAATTTTCAATTGAAAATAGCCTAAAAAACCATCACACACACTGTACCTCTCATAGCCAGCCACAGAATCTAAGATCTGATCAATGAATGGAGGAGGATATGGGTTTTTCTTAGTGGCTGCATTTAAGGGTTTAAAATCTACACAAATCCTCCACTTTCCATCCTTCTTTGGGCTGACTCTCACCCATTCTGTGGTCTCCACTGGGTCTATTAACCCTGCCTTCAATAACATGTCCGCCTCTTCTCGCAAGGCTTCCATTTGCTCTTGAACCATCCTTCTTAGCCTTTGTCGCACTGGCATAGCACCTTCTTTTAGATCTATATGCATTTCTTCTCCTTTGAACTCTCTAATTTCTTCATATGAAGTAATGAACAAATCAGAAAAACTAGCCAGCATGTGAAAATATATTTCCTTCTCCATAGCTTAGAGGTCTCCACTGATCATTTGTGTCATCAATTCCTGCTTCTTTGACAATTCAACCTTGGTTTGGATCACCCCTTCAATCACTTCATAAGGCCGTTCACTTTCATCTTCAACCTCATTTGCAAATGCCACTAAACTAGACTCCTAGATTTGTTTTTCCATCAAAAGAAATGCAACATCAACATCCTCATCACTGCTGGTAGTACTATCACTATCCTTCTCAGACACTGTGGAATATTTTTCATCACTATACTCATCCTCATCTTCATAAATCTCTTCCAATACTTTCCTTGTGTCCATATTATATAGCTTCTTGGCACTTGTCTTTCCATAGAGGCTAATCGTACCAGGTCTCCAATCTTGAACAACTCCCACTGCACGTAACCATGTGCTGCCAAGTATAATAGGATATGCTCCCAACCTCGCTGGCATCACATGAAAATCAACCACCACCTTTGCATCATACGCCTCCACTTCTAAGCTCTTTACAACACACAAACATTTTACTTTTTGATGGTTTGCCAATCTGATCCAGAAGCCTGACACCCCTGTCACACTGTAAGACCCATCTTTTCAACGCATGAGTGTGTTATGACACATATTTGGGCTCCACCATCAACATAACCTTTTCCCAGATTTTTTATTTTGTGCCACACATCTACTATTGGACAAATGTCTCGTATCTCATCCATTGCCAACACCTTTACTGAACCTCCCTCTCGTTCTTTCTCCATTGGGTTAACCATCCTCTTCCACGGTCGCTTTAGCTTAGGCACCATTTCTAGGAGCTACCCAAAAGTAACATCTACTTTTCTGCTTGTCTGATCCTCCTTCAAGTCATATCTTAACTTCCCATCCCCTTGGGGAAAATCTGAAACATGAAAATTGCGACGAGCCCTCCTTTTCCTCTTGGCCTTGACATCCTCGTCTTCATGGCTCTTTCCCTTCTTCTTACTAGGACCTGGGGTACATCTTCCTTCGCTGTCCTCTGTGGTCCTCTTCCCAATAGGTATCACTAATGTATCTGCTAGCTTTGATGCCTTCTCCAAGGTGACCGCACTTATCACTTTTGTCTTTCCCTTTTCCTCCTACGTTAATCCACTAGCTCCTTCCTCTTCCTTAATTTCAATGCCATAATCATTTGACCTATTTAGCACCTGTCTTGGCAATGGATACATGTCTCCCCCCATCCTTGGTGGCTTATCACATTGAGAGCTAACGTGGCCCAACTCTCCGCAATTATAACACGTGGGCGTCTGCATCCAAAACCTACCATTGTTTTGTCCAACACCATTCCTAGGTCTTTCTTCACCTCCTAGATGATTTGCAAACCTCCCTCGACTTTGATTATTTCCCACATTATCTAACATGTTTATGCTTAAATTCTTCATTAAAGCTACCACTTGCCTCATGTCTTGCCTTAGCCCATCATCTTCGACTGCTGTAGTGACAGCTGCTGGCATAACCTGAGGAGTAAGAGGAACCACTTGTTCATGATGAACGCCTGGCATGTGACTTGGAAAAGAATCCATAGACTGAAACTCAGACCTCCTGGGCAAAGACTCTACCCCTAGCTGACTCATTTTCCTCAGCTTCCACTCTTTGTTCCTTGCCACTTCCAATGCATCTTCATATGTTCTAGGCTTCTTTAGCTCCACCCTCCAACGTACATTATCCCAAAGACCAGCCGAGAACCTGTCCTTCTTCATCATGTCAGGTGGGGGTACTTGTGGTGTTAAGGAGTTGCACATCCGCTCCCATGCCAATGAAAACTTACGTATGTACGCATCTACTAGCTCACCTTCCTTTTGCACCAAACCTTCTACTTCTTGCCACACTTTGTTAGGATCTTCTGTCTTCACAAACTCCACTTCCAATCCATGCTTTAGATTGTCCCAACTTAATCTCACAGGTGGATCTGCCACATGCAACTCCTCTTCAAATGCTTTGGACCAAACTCGTGCATCACTCTTCAAACAGATTTGGAGAAGACGTAACATTTATGCAGGATCGTGAATATGATTGCTAATGCAGGCAACCTTCATCTTCCGCAAAAACTCTTCCACATCTTCATCACTTTTAATGCGTTGAGAACCCCTTCTAACACACTTGCAAGAACCCAAAACTTTTGACTAACTCAAACTCGAGAAACTTCGCAGGAGCACGTCTTTAGATAAGGACAAACACATGCACATCAAATGAGTTTTCATAGTTAATCATTTGAATTACAACAGGCAAAGGGCATTCCAGTATCTCTCTTAATCTTCTTGCCCCGAATATAAAGACTATGTGCTGTTGAAAAAAATCATCATAGACATATGAGCATTTATTTGGATTCTTTGTGTTAAATGAAAAGGAGTGAATTGAGGTTCGTTTTGATTATCCATTAAATCCAACCATGCAGGTCCCAAGAAGGCACACCTGACTTATTCTCTGATTTGCCAAAATTTCAGCAGCATAACAACATAAATGTCTCAAAAGACCAAAAAACCAGCCATCACAACTTGGAAAAATTTTGACAGAGTTTCCCCACAAGTAGAATAGTAAGAATCCAAAATATAGACTGTATATGTATGCATAACTTGCCAACAATAGAAGTTGAGCATCAGGTAGGAATCACTAGTACATGGCCTATGGTGAGGTCAAGAAAAGGGTGCTCCAGCCACCTGTATCACTGAAAGGATCTCACATTTGAGAATCTCCCAGCTCAATAAAATGTCAAGCTATCGACCCTCTCACGAAAGATTATGCAAATCTTGTATAGTCAAGTCTCAGAAATGACTATCCTCTAGACCAAGTCTCAGAAATGGTTGGGACTGCCAAATAAAACCAAGTATGGATCCAGAAAGGTGTACAATGGCAGTATCCTCTAGTAACATACAATATCAGACAATGCGCTCAAACAGACGCCAAATGATGCATACCCACGGCAACTGCAAGTGACTCCCACTTGCCAATGTATCACTCCACTCGAGCTACCTATACCTATGTGAATCACCTGTACATGTATCTGTCCCTGTAACCTGTAGCCTGTACTCCCGAAGCTGAAGGTACTCGAAGAAGATCCTCAGTGGGGGCACCAAAAGAATGTGAGCGGGATGGAAACACACACAACACCTCTATAATCATCCGATACACACTCTTGGGATGATACACACACGCACTATGGGGCACCACTCGGCTTACACAGCCCACCTGGCCGAGACAGGGAACACACCGATGGAGTGAGAGGAGAGAGACTATCCATTTGCCCACTCCACATAGATACACACACACACACGCCCAAAAAATGCAGCTTAAAAGAGGATAATTTTTGATGTTTAGATACAATTGAGCTTGGGCCAACACCAATGGGGAAAATAGCTCACACAATATGGGTAAAATATGCTAGATACAATCACAAATTGGAGCAGAGGCTTCGCTCATAGGAGAAACTTACACAACCAAAATAGCAGAAAAACAGTGAAGATTTTGGCAAAATGGACAGCAATATCGTGTCCGGAACGGCCCAAAACCCCAATCTACAATGTCAAAGTGCTCAAATCCGACCTCGGATGAGCAGTTTATGGCTAAAACAGGCTCCAAAAACAGCAAAAACTCACTTGTGGCTGTTCTTCCTCTTCTCTCCATGTTTTTTCTGGTCTTCTCTGAGGTTTTTTAGTTCCCACACTTAGATTTATTACTTGGGCACCTTTGGCCTTTTAGTTGACCTCAAACGAACCCCGAACATACCAAAAAGTGGTCTCATAGTGCATAGGGTCACCCTATTGCATCCATCCGCACACCTGGCACTCAAAATTTTTCAATAATGCATCCCACAACCACGTGTAGTGGCCCTTAAATAAAGTGCTTATGATGAAATTTTTGCATAATTATGACAAGAAAACACCACGTTTTGTCCGTACTTATCCACGTGCAAGTATTGACCCCATTCAACCTCCTGACGCCACTAGATGCCATCTGACGCGCCTGCTTACCTCATGTTGTCATCCCGTGGATAGCTTCCTTGAGAAGTTTTACACGCTATCAATTCCTCATGATTATAGAAAAAAGACACTGGTACTGGTGATAGTGAAAATCGATGCACTATGTACATGATGTCCTACCTGTACACATGTGGGCCCCACAAAACCACCTAGCTCTGAAAAATGGGCAATCCTTTATTCGATGCACCATGCATGGGTATGTACATATGCACAATCCCTTGCTCCAAAAAACTCCTAACAACATGGTACATAGACAACTGTGGTCCCTAAAACCTTGGTTTCAATGTTATTATGGAGAACTCAAGATTTTCAAGAGTTTTTTCATGATAAAAAATTCAATATAGAGTTCAAGCAGCAAGATTTAATTAAGTTAAGGAGCCCCAAAAATACGTAGGTTCTTGGTTTAAACATATGAAGTTATTTGTAGTTGTCAAATTGCACTAGAATAGTACCAATTTTATGAGTGGACCTTTGGAAGACCAAAATTATGCTCTTATTCAGTACGTGCTCAAGTATGAAATCATGTCTATAGCTTGAATGTGACATAAAAACTTATCTTTGAAGTGCATTGCATTGTTTTGTAACACTAAGTGCTAACACTTGGCTTTTATAAACATAAAAAAGTCCATCTCTACAAAAAGATATAATAATTGTATGATTTTTTTGACAAAACAGCTTGAAATTTCACTAAAATTTATGTCTTAGAACTTACAAGAATTCTCTCCATACAGACTGTATTTTGATATGGAGAAAATCCTTTGGTTTTCTTTCCCTCATAACCAATCTATGGTAGAAGCAAGGTGTAAAAAACTTCTTTCTAGCTTGACGAATAAATTGCCAAAACTTGGTGGAAAAACATGACACTTTAGTGTATCAAGACACTTAAGTGTCCAATTACAGAACTAGTGTTAGTAAGCAAACACACTAGCTCAACAAGCAAACCAACACTCAATGATCATGGAAATCTTCCTATGTCCTTTCTCACAGCTCTACGTCATCACGCCATTCCGGCACTCGAACGGAATCGAAATGAAACAAAACTTTAAGAGGTCTAGGACACCTAGGGGCACTAACCTAGCAAGTCTGGTTGCAATCCGACAAGGTACCAAAATCAGGATCCATGATGAAAAAGGTCCTAAAAACTACAACAGATCATCCCAGAAAGGTCGCTCTATGGTCTAAGAACACTCTCCTATGGTCAAAACGTTTGCAATAGGTCACCAATGTTGAAGCATTGTGTGACCTACTTTTGATTGTTGTGGATAGCTCGCTTGTTGATTTTTTCATTGCTTGTCGTTGTAGGCCATTCTTTGACTCTCCATTTTTTGATGGAGCTTTGTTGTCGCCCTTTTAATAAAAGATTCTCTTTATAAGCATATGGAGACCTGCTATGTTTTCTCCATGTCATTGTCGATTGATTTGGGAAGACATTTCCTTATTGTTGATGTAGAAGGAATATATACAAGAAGTCGATGATGAGGGTCTTAAAACCTGGATGACCAAAGGGAAAAAAAAACCCAGTGGAAAAAAGTGCCTTTGGTATACGCTCTTATTGAAGTTGAGCATATCCAGTTGAAGTACCTCTCATGCAAGGTGAGTGCTTGGGAGAAACAATGGAAGAGTGTCTAATGAAAGTGCCAATTGTGGGACACTCTATATGCATATGAAAACATGTCGAAAAAAAGCATGCAGTGTAAGAGATGGAGATGATGGATGCTTCAAGGAACAGATGTAGCACATGTGACATCAAAGGATGTCTCAATAGCTTCCATGTTTCCAAGATGATTTGTCATGGTCAAGACTCACTCAAATTTCTCAAGATAGTACTTGACAAGCCCAATTTGGCTTAGTGCAACTTATCCCTTTTTGCCACTGGTAAGGTCTCTCAAAAGTCTGTGACTCTTTTGGTCTTTGAAAACTAGTTTGGGTACCCTAAAAGTTCGGATTTAGGAAACTAGTAAAATTTAGCTTTCTTCCTAGCTATGCCTAACTCAATTTGGAGTTGTCTATCAAAAGATAGAGCACTTTTAGTGAACTGCACTTGAAACAACACTCAAAAAAGTCTCAGGACCAAAAAACAGGAACTTTGGCTTTGTATCTTGATCTCTAGAAGGTATTTTTAGCTCAAACTTGAGATTTGGGATATACTCAAGTATGTTTACAAATCATCAAGTCAGATACCCCCACTATGCTGAGAGGTACATGGATCGCGATCCATGTTCCTATCAATTTTTTTTTTCATATTTTTCCAAATTTTGACTATGTGTAGACAAGGTCATATGCAAGCTATATACCAATTTTCAGCAAATTCTGAGGTTGAGGTACATGGATCATGATCCATGTTCAACCACATCTGAACTTGATCTCTTGGCAGCTTATTGCACTCTATTTCCACAAGCTAAATCTTAAATCTTTTTGGATTTGGACTTTCTTTGACAGGCCAAATGGTCAATACAAGGTCTGCATTGCGGTTTTCAGTCTGTCACCTGTTTTGTTCCCTTTTGATCCAAGTTTACTTGGGGATATGTTTTCTTATGTAAGCACTACTGATCTGGAAAGTTTTAGGTCAAGCTGTCACTATGGGTACATGGATCCATGTTTGGAGCCCAAATTGACTTCTCTTGGTACCATTAGAATCAGCATGACTAGTAGGTCCTATGGTATCAAAATTTTTGAAAATGGACCTCTCGATTGAAAGTTAGGTCAGTTCTGGCACTTGCACAGAGAACTTGGAAGTTGTGGACTTTTGGTTTGGTTTTTGGTATCCAAATTCACTTTTGAAAAGACCACTAGACTCTTGGTGATGTCCTCTAGCTATGGTGCAAGTTTGGTATCAGTCTGTGACAAAGGAACATGGATCGCGATCCATGTACATATGTGTCAGAAGGTACTGAAACTTGGCACACAGCTTGTCCTTGGTCTCTTGATCCCTGCTATATGGTTTTTATTTGATTTGGACTTTTCCTGGCCAGGCAAAAGTCAATTTACAGGCCTGTTTTAGGGTTTTCACTTGAAAAGTTTTTGGCTCTTTTCACCCACTTTTTGAACTTTTTTGACAAAATTTCTTTGGAGACTTTTGTTCACAATGGTCTCTACTACAGGCTGGAAAAGTTCCTGTCCAAAAATTTCTTAAAGGTAAATGGATCGCGATCCATGTTCCACCACTTTTGGATCTGAAAGTTTGGTGTGCTAATAGCTTGTGATGTTTGTAGCTTGCTCCACAAAATGTTTTGGATTTGGATCAGTTTTGCCCAACCAAAACTGACTTCTACAGTCTATTGTGGCCGTTTTGACAATGCTTTGTTTTTGTCTCTTTTGACCACTTTTTACAACTTTTTTGCATTTGCTTCTTTTGGGAAAATCATTTGTCTATGTGTCAGCTATCGACTGCTCAAATCTCAACCAAAAAAAAATTCAAAATATTTTCATGAGGTACATGGATTGGGATCCATGTTTGACCACATTTTGACATGAAACTTGGTCAACTTGTAGTCCATGTTATGGTGATACTCTTCCCCAAATATTTTTGAATTTGGCCAACTTTTTTCTAATCAAAAGTAAGTTTTTCTGTGTGCCCTGTGGTTTTTGACTAGTTTCTATATTTGGCTATTTTGACCAACTTCTTTCAATTTTTTGACATGGTCCTTTTTGGCAAAGTTGTTCCCAAATGATATCAGGAATGTACTTGTCAAATATTAGTCTCAAATGCCAAAAAGGTACATGGATCGTGATCCATGTTTGGCAACATTTTTTTATGAATTTTGTTCTGTTGGTTCTTTATGCCTTGTAGAAGCCAAATCTCACCCCTTTTTTATTTGGATCCCTAAATCTTAAGATTTGCTCAATTTTGTGTCTGCAATGCCTGTTTTACTATTTTTGCACTAACAACCAATTCTCAAGTGATTTTTGAATTTTTCTTTGAAGCAAACTTGATCACAGCAGTTTTCCAATGATATACACTATAACTGGTCACTTTTTGCAAATTTGGTTTTTTAGGATACATGGACCGCGATCCATGTTCCTCCACAGAATCTGGCCACACTTCTCAGATTGCTTCTAGAGAGTATATTGATGCCCTAGATTCACAAATTTTTGAATTTGGATCAATTTTGAGGTCCCTACCATCAAATCTTCAAATTTTGAGAGTTATGGTCATTTTTGCCAAAATATGGTTTTCACCCTTTTTTTCCTCAATCTTTTAGCCCAAATTTGATGGTTGTAGTTTCTACTTACCCTACTCCTAAGTACTAAAATGAAACATGAAACAAAACAAGTAAAATGGTACAAAATAAAGTGGAAATGGAAAACGATATAGCACTCTGAAAGAATAGAGAAAATCGGAGAATGAAATGCTTTGGCTATCTCACTCACAATCCTCTTTACTTCTCAAGAATAGATCTAGCAAATCCTCTACTTCTAGACTCTATCAAGCACTAAACCCCATGTCTAGTTGCTTCAATGCTAAAGTGTAAAAGGAATGAAGAGACAAATCTTAGAAAAAGAACGCTCTACATACACACTAGGTCACTCACCATCTAAGGATCATATCCCTAGCAACGGCGCCAATGTTAGCGGGTCGTCCTGACCGACGTCTGCAGTATAGCTTTCTAGCACTAACATAATGTCAATACTCAGGGAAATTGACTCGGATGGGGCACGGAGACTCTATGAGATCGTCAATCTCACAAAGTGAACCTTAACAAGCAAAAACACTAGCTCAACAATCAAACCAACACTCAATGATTAGGGAAATTTGCCTATGTCCTTTCTCATAGCTCTAGGTCATCACGCCATTTCAGCACTTGAACGGACTCGAAATGCAACGAAACTTAAGGAGGAGGTCTAGGACACCTAGGGGCACTATCCTAGCAAGTCTAGTCGCAATCCGACAAGGTACCAAAATCAAGATCCATCATGAAAAAGGTTTTGAAACTGTAACAGATCAGTCCAAAACGCTCGCCCTATGGTCTAAGAACACTCTCCTATGGTCAAAATGACTAAAAACAATGATTTAATCACTCAAATCTGCAATTGTAGCTAACAGACGCGTAGTCGCGAACCACAACAAAACTGACAATGCTTACAGTTAGTTTAAAGAGCAAAGAGAGAGGGACACAGTGCAAGTTTTGGATTTAAAACTAATTACCCAATCATTATCTGCATGATTACAAGGTTGGAGCAGCACGTAGCTTGAGCGTACGTTTTTTGAGCTCCCTTCTTCTAAACATAAGCCTCCTTTCACATTAAGGTTATTGAGAGGTCCCCAACCCGCCAATATCAAGATCGGGATGGGATCCTTGACAGGTCTCTAGGTCTGATAAAAATCAGATCCTCTAAACAAGAAAAATTCAAGGAATAGACCTTTATCATTGACAATGGCTTGGGTCTATAGCCTTAGAAGAAGACCTAGTCCTGTCTCACAATGGAAACGGGACAACGTATTAAAAGTCCAAAAAACTATTTCGGCCCTATAATTGCCACAATTGGGCTAAGGTATCCTCAACCAACACTTTTTTCCCCCTAACACATGTGAGGGCACAGCCGCTGGTGGACTCCTCTTTCAAGTGAAGAACTTTTCTAAACGTTTTAGTGCGCAGGGTTAGATAGTTACCTGACTAATCAGGTCCACCTATCCATGATTGACAACCTTAGTCAATCCCCACTTACCACCCCGCACTAACACGTTTTCTAATTACTATCACATTGTTTTAACGCTTAAAATAATAGTTTCTTTTAACTTTCCATCACAGTAATTCCTTCAATCAACTATTAAAGATAACATTGAAAGCATTCTTTAGAAAACAGACATCTTTAAACTTAAGACAGGGTACTGTCAATGAAAACATTGTCTATTATAACCATGACCAGTACTCTTCTTGTCTCAAGATCACATAAGGGTGAAAAAAAACGGCTCACATTCCTTATTCATAATCCGGAGTGGATAAACCCCCACCCAAGGTTCCGGGTTCCCATACACCAAACCAGTTGGCCATACAACCGGACAGCTCCCCTAGGATAAAAAATGGTATCCTAACTTATGTAGAAGCAACAAGACATGACACGGAGTAGAAACTCATCATTCATGGGGGTAATTGAATTATCCATGGCTGGAAAGCCATCATTATCATCAATTTATACCAAGGAGTCGGAGGTGTCTTGAGACAAGCTGTCTTAAGGATGATCAATCATATCTTTCCTAATTCAACTAGTCTTAACCCAAACAATTCTTTCCTACATTATAAACAAATGCACGTTGGAATTTACCTTTCGTTTTTGGTCAATTATTCCTTTCTTGATTCTCTCACTCCTTACGTATGCAATGCTAACTTATAAAAGAACTTAAACTATTTAAAGACTTAATTGAATAATGGGAAATCCACCTGGGATTGATCGGCCATCTGTTGCTGCGCTGACGGTTGAAGACTCTCCTCCATAAGCTTACTACTAGGCCCAGCTTCATCGTCGTGCGACGCTCTACTTCGTTTTGGAGCTACGTCCTCATCATCAGATGTACCTCGGGTCCTTTTAGGTGCCATAACTTCTTATCCTTATAAAAAGGACGTCTAATCATTAGGTAAATTATCCGAACTAGAAACCTTTTTATCCAATTTCACCAAAATCTAGGTTAAATTTCTAGTCTTAATTGATATATTTCTGACCTAGTAAATTCTTATTTGTCTATATAGGCATGATAAATTTTTCCATAGCTTCCCTAAGGATTTTCTAAGCTATCCTAATTTACTTATAATTTTGTATATCTTTTTCCTAATTTTTCCATCGAATTTTAAGCTTGGAATCTGCTTATTTTGAGCTTAATATTTATTCTATTTATTTTCTCTTAAAGAGTTCATTTTCTCCACTTTATATCATAGGTTTACACTTACTATAATTTTCCTAAAAACTTTTGATCGCAAGGTCTTTTTATTTTAATTAATCTTTTGCTAAAAATAGGACTTTTGGTCAGATATAATTTTTTTAACTCACTAATTAACTATATTATAATTATCACAAGGAGATAAAGACGTTTGTGACCTCTGGTTATTATCTTTTAATTTTCCAACTCAATTATCTAATTTTCATCTTTAATTTTTAGCTAAAATTAGTATAATTTGACTTAAATAAAAATCTGTACTAATTCTATAATCTTAACATAATTATCACAGCCTATTTATCATGTAATCTACCTCTCATAAATAGCATGTAATCATATAACATGGTTTACTAATTTCCCCCTTTAGTTTCTAGCTAGAATTAGTTGATTAAACTAAATATCTATACTAAGTTTCTACCCTTGACATAACTATCTCGGCCTTTTCATCATGTAATGTAGCTTTGATAAATAGCATGTACTCATATAGCATGATTTACTAATTTTCCTGATTAGTTTTCAGCTAGAATTAGTATAACTTGACTTATATAAATATCTATACTAAGTTTCTAACCTTGACATAATTACCATGTCCTTTTTATCATGTAGTCTAACTTTGATCAATAGTATATAATCATATCACATGATTTACTAATTTCTCCCTTTACTTTACCCTAAAAAATAGTGTTTTTCTACTAGGATAATTAGCTAAACTAATCATCTGTAATCAAGACAATTATCACGGTTTTGTAAAGATGTGACTTACCTCTGATAATTATCTCAAAGGTTTTTAGTCTAATTTACTATTGTCCCCCATTAATGTTTAATTAAAAACAGTGTTTTTCTATTGAGATAATTAGTTAAACTAATTATCAAAAGTTAAGATAATTAACATGGGTCTCATAGGATGTATTTGCCTCTATTAATTATCTCAAAGCATTTTGGATCAATTTGCTATTTTTACCCCTTTTCATATCCCATATAAACAATGTAATTATGTTGAGATAATTAGTTAAAATAATTATCTGAAGTTCAAATAATTATCACCAGTTTTATAAGATGTGATTTACCTCTGAAAATTATCTCAAAGCATTTTGAATCAATTTCCTATTTTCTCCCTTTTAATTTTCCCTAAAAATAGTATAATTATGTTGATATAATTAGTTAAACTAATTATCTAAGGTTAAGATAATTATCATGGGTATAATAAGATGTGATGTACCTTTGATATTTATCTTAAATCATTTTGGATCAATTTGCTATTTTCCCCTATTTAAATCTCCCTAAAAATAGTGTAGTTATGCTGAGATAACTAGTTAAACTAATTATTTGAGGTTAAAATAATTATCATGGATTTCATAAGATGTGATTTATGTCTGATAATTATCTAAAAGCATTTTGAATCAATATGCTTTTTTTCTACTTTTAGTTTCTTCTAAAAACAGTGTAATTCTGCTGAGATAATTAGGTAAACTAATTATCTAAGATTAAGATAATTATCACGGGTTTTTGAAGATGTGATTTACCTCTAATAAATATCTCAAAGCACTTTGGATTAGTTTGATGATTTTACCCTTTACTTTGCTCTCAAAATAGGTGTAGTTATGTTCAATTAATTATGAAAATTACTCAAAAAATTACAAGATAATTTTCCTAGCATAATGACAGTCTAAAACAACTATGATAATTATTTCATCTTAATCTACATTTAATTAGTATAAATATCATTAATTTATGGTGAAAATGAGTAATTTCAACGCTAATATAATATAATAATTAATTAGCTTAGTGTCCCTAAGCTTAATCTCAATAATCCGCAGAGAATTTTGAATTAGAAGAAAATTTTAGAGTATATATAGGTTTAATCTTCAATTAATTGAGAAAAATATAAATAGGTTAACATAGTTTTACTAACTAAAAAAAGTTAGTGCTAATTACCGTTGATTAACCAACCAGAGCTTTGCTCTCTAGTGATTTCTGCGTAGATTTCTATTTAGATGAGAGAGAATGCACCAAGGCTATGAGTCTGTTTGAAATTGTGAAGCAAGGGTCATATTTATAGGTTTCTGGGCACCCCGGGGAGGTCACCTAATAAAAATGTAACCTATCACGTGAGTTCAATAGAAGGGTATTTAAAGTTCTTGAACTTACATAAATATATATACAGAAGGGCATTATTTTTTCAAATTTGAAAAAAACTTACAGATGTAAAAAAAAAAGGGTACATTATATTCTTAACAAAATTCACAGACAAGGGGTTTTACAAACATGTCCCGAACGCACGTGATATGGTAGTTTTACACATAGTGAACTCCTCGAGCTGGGCACTCACAGGCTGGAAAATGGTAGTAACTTGCATGCCAAGCATCCCTACAGCTCGAAAAACTCCCCCTGCTACTAAATCTAGTATGGGAAAGTTTATCATTACCCCACACAGCCCCCAAATACACAGAATCGATTTTCTGCTAGTTTGTTGACTTTTAATGATTAATTTTGGAAATATCTGCAATTTAGAACCTTAGGACAAAAAGTCTTTAGCAGTAATAATTATTGAAACCATTCAATTTTACTTAACTAATTAAATTCATAGTGTAACCTTTCAGAGGTCGTAACTTTTTCAGATTTTATCGAAATTCTGTTCTGAAAAATTCTAACCATAGTAAAGCTCTGGTTACGGTTCCAAAAATACCAATATTTGCCATAGTTGGATCATTCTACAATGTTTTCTTAACAACCAAGTTAATTTGATCAGGCTTTGTACAATTTCTAAGGTTTCAGAAATTGGAAACCTTATAGTTACTGACCTTTATACCTAGGGCATTCTAAATGGCCAATGGTTGGCTCACACGGACCTTTCCATATATCATTACATCATTACAACTCAGGGGATTGATGCACTACTTTGTAATCAGGATTTACACGGAGTATTACTACCCTAGCTTGAAAAACTATTAGGGGAGAAATGTGGTGTCTAGCTATGTGTCCGACCAATTGGGCGCTCGTTTGATCTGTCCTCAAACAGACATCTATCATTCACTTGCTCCCCTCTTAACCTTCCTCCCTGATCTCTCAATCTCCCAATCTTAGGGAGTTTATATATAGCCCTATGCTCAAGAAAACAAAATAAAAAGGTAAAAGAGCAAGAGCCACCAAACAAAAAGATTGAAACTACAAGTTCTACTACATGACCCAAAAATCATAATAACATGTAATGGAAAATGGCCTATGAACTTTGAGAATTAGAGTGAGCATTTTTGTGAGATTACTTTGAGAACATAGAGGGTGAACTTAATTGATGGTAGCAACATAGACACAATAGTTTATTTACTTGGCATGAACAATACTTTTGCAAGGGAGAGAGAGAGAGTATTAGGGAACACAATAATAGTTAAGGACCGGATTTACTTGGAGCCGGTTCCCCCTCCAAAAGGCATTTGTATTATAGATTATCCCATCAAGAGAGACTTGGTACAATACAATCTTTGTGGTCCTTGTGACCTAGGTGATGCAATGAGATAGAAAGCTTCATGCATCACGAGCATAACATGAACTTTGCAAAAAGCATTACATATCCCAAGCCTCTGCCCCAAGGCCAAGAAGAAAGGAGCTTACAAACGTAAAAATAAGCTCTCTCATAAAGAATTAGAGGCCTTTCATAAAGACCGTAAATGATTTGAGCAAGGACATGGTTATTGTTCTTGCCCCAAAAGAAATGTACTCAATGACACTCTTGGAGCTTCCATGGTTGAATCTCCAAAAGACGATACTCATTGCAAAGGCTCATCACTTTCCTATGCTTGAGGAAAATTAAAGAAGCATGATGCCTTTATCTTGTTTGACCCTGGCTCTACTCACAACTTTATATCACGGAGTTGGCCACTAAGTTAGGCATTCAAGCTTTTGAGATGGGGCTTTCAAGGGATAGAAAGCCTTTATTACTCCCTTGATTGGGAAGTTGAGGCTTCATGTCCAAAGCTACGTCGACAAAGAAGACTTTTTTATCTCTCCTCTCCAACATGAGGATGTTATCCTAAGGGCACCATGGTTCAACCGCATGGATGCCAACATGAAGTTCCCTGAAAGGAGAATCTACTTCACCTACAGAGAAAAGAGCATGTACATAGATGCTAATGAGTCGGGGAACACCATATCCCTGGTAAATACGCTTGCTTTTGATAAGTCAATGAAAATATTTATTTTTGCGTATATGATTTTTATTAGAGAATCTGTAAATGATTTTTATGTTTTCACAAGTAGAAATAAAGGGAATCAAGAGGAGTTAGAGTTGTCTAATTTCCTAAATGGATTCCAAGTTGTTTTTATTAATGACATCCCTAGTGAGATACCTCTAAAAGAAGGGGATGATGACCATGCAATAGAGCTTCTACTAGGAGGCTCACCGCCTAATAAACATCCTTAGTGAGTTTCACAAGCTTAACAAGAGGAGATCATGAAGCAAGTGCATGAATTGGTGGAAAAGGGGATGGTGAGGCCTAGCTCTTCTCCATTCTATTCATCATCAGTACTTTTAGTGCAAAAGAAAGATTGCACATCTCAAATGTGTGTCGACTATAGAGCACTAAATAGGATCACTTTAAAAAAAAATCCCGTGCCGCAGGTAGAAGATCTATTTGATAAGTTCCAAGTTTTGTCATGACAAATGATCCATCCGCATTCAATCTCACGATGGAAAAAAATCTTTAGGCCAATCAAATTCTCTTGAGGAGTACAGTGACACCTCCAGGACCATTACATGACTTAACAAAGAAGAACTTAAGTATTCATGGACTGCTAAGGAGCAAAATCGTTTTGACAAGCTCAAACAGAAGCTTACCTATCATCTAGTCCTCATGCTTCCAAATCTCTCAAATCCATTTGAGGTTCAATTTGATGCTTGTGGTGACTACCATGGAGCAGTCTTCCTTCAAGAAGGGCATGCCATAGCATATGAGAATGGAAGGCTCAATACAAATGAGTGGGTCTTGGGCATTTATGAGAAAGAGATTTTAGATGTTTTGCATGCCCTAGACACATGGAAGCACTATTTATTGAGGCTCCATTCATTTTACGAACATACCACCAAAGTCTCAAGTACTTCATGATGTAAACCAAGCTTTTTGACAAATAAATTAGGTGGGAAATTTTTCTTTTGCAATTTAAGTTTCGTATTTCTCACGCTGTTGGCAAGCACAATCAAGTGGTTGATGCACTTTCACAACGGCCAATGGTAAATGTGATGTCTATAGCAACTCACAATGATCTATCTTTTATGATAGATGAGTATTCTACTGACCGAGACTTTAAATTACAGCCTTCTCATTAGGGAAGAAAAAAGAACCATTCACCTTGAAGGATGGTTAGCTTCCAAACGGCAATAGGCTATGTGTTACTCACCCATACAATAAGAAAGTAATGTATGAATCCCATGCTTCTCCTTATGCAGGCAAAAAGGGATTCCATAATCTACTCTTTGTATTTCTGCTGGTCTACCATGAAAAGCAAACATACAAGAGTATGTTTCAAAATGCGTAGTATACCAAAATTGAAATTTGATCAAGGGAATCAACTTGGATTGTTTCAGTCGACAGGCTTAGCAAGAAAACAAACTCTATGTCTGTCAAAAAGACTATTAAGGCACATCAAACGGTAACCCTCTTTAGATCTCAAATTCCACAGTGTCGGACAATTATCTTAGAATGACCATTAATTTCTTGAAGGGTCTCTTTGAGAATCTAGGATTTAGATTAAATTTCTCTTTCGGCCTATCCACAAACGGATGACCAAAGTGAAATAACTAATCCAATAATTCTTGATCTACTAAAAGCCTATGCCATAAAAGTAGATCAAGGTTCTCAATGAGAGAAGTACCTACCTCTTGTAGAGTATACGTACAATGACATTGTACATACTTCTATGGGGAAAGTACCTTGCTAGAATAAAAGAGGAAAGATCCAAAAGTCCCTTAGTGCTTAAAGTATATGGGAAGATCTTATAGCCGAGACTTACAAGAATCTTTTTCAAATATTAAAAAGGTTATATCCATCTCATAGTAAAGGCAAAAAGGGATGTTTCTTATAAGCACAAAATATCCTTATCCTTTAAGAAAAATGATTGGGTCTTGCTAAAAGTTTTTCAACACTCATCTAAAGCATACTACAGGTAAGAATCCTACGAGCCACCAAGAGTATTATGATTAACTAGCAAAAAGATACTATGGTTCTTTCTTTTAAAATTATTAAGCCAGTCAATGAGATGTCTTATTAGTTAAAGTTTCCCAACCATTAGCTCATTCACAATGCTAACCATGTGAGCCTACTCAAGACTTACAAAGGAGAGCCACCAGAAGAACCAATAATGGAGGACCCACCAGAGATCAATGATCAAGAAGAGGTGTTGTAGCCCGAATCGATTCTTCAACACGAAGACAAGGTACTAAGAAATGTTCCTTTTAAAGATGCTAGATGGATGCAAGGAACCTAGCTAAAGGATAATATGAACCTTGTCAATGCTTACAATGCTACACTAGAGTAATAAAATGAAAATGAATTTTAAATGAACAATGTTTTTGTCTTATAAGACTCATTCTCTTTCTTTTATTGTGCACAAAATTTAAGAAGTATGTATGCTTAGGATCATGTTGTGGTGAGGACGTCTCCCAAACACCACGTATAACTTGTCACTCTACTTTGGAAGTATGATATGGGCTAAAGAGCATACATGCAAATGAATTAGTCATCCATTCTAGAATGATGTGGTAGGGTAAAAAGGGATTCTCTACCCGCTAAGAAACATGGATAATGACTAGGCTTTATCTTCTCGACCTCATAGTCAAGGAAGACTATGATTTCAAGCGAGAGGTAATGTCATAAAATATAATATCTAGCTTTAGCATATGATTTGCTTATATTTAAACTGATCATTTAATATGGAAAGATAAAAGGGGAACAAGAGTTAGAATATAGATATGTTGTTCTAGACATACCTCAATAGGGGACCAAAAGGAGAAATTGTTGCCTCTCAATAGGGGTCCAAAAGGAGACGGTCTACCAAAGAGCAATGTGCAATAAGTTCTTATAGATTTACGTCGGCAAGAGACCAAGAGGAGGGATGGTTACATCTCAATAGGGGTCCAAAAGGAGATAGTCTATCAAAGAGCAACATGCCTCTAATGGAGCTTAAAATACCTTAGGGTTACCTTCATTAAAGACCTCCAAAAGTTAGTGTTAAAAAGTCCTTTGACCTTAGGAAGTCTAGGGATGTCCTAGAGGTGGGAATCCTACCCAAGCATGAGGTGCTAAGGTGCTTAAGGTGTTTGTGGGAACCATTAGGAAGAGAATGGGGTCTAGGAGGGCCTCTTTATTTGGCAGTTTAAGGAAGTCAAACCTTTAGTTTTAAGAAAGTAATCAAAAGATAGCTTTTGAATTTAAACATCCATAACAGATAGTTCATTTGAATTCAAAATTTTCTCCCAAAATGGAATTTAAAATCTAGCGGGGGTAAAACCATATCATGTAGCATATCTATCAAAAGAGCTCAATGTGCAGATTGCAGATCTATGATCTCTGCTCAAATCTCAAACCATATGTGGGAGTTATGAAAGGTTGAAAGTCATAAAATTATCCACCTTTTTGGGAGAAAAGTGCATCATTTCACCACTCTTACACATCTCTTACACACCCACCATTCTTGCACACATGGTGTACACCTATTTGTTAATAAATTATTCACCTCCATAAGCTTATGGAAAGTAAAGAGGCCCTCCTACACCCCATCCTCTTCCTAATGCTTACCCAAGCTTGAGGTGCTTCTCATGCTTAAATGACTCGGGTGCTTGAAGCATTCAAATAAAAAATGATATCTCAAGAGGCATAAATGATTTACATGCTAAAATGACTAGGTGCTTGAGGTGCTCAATTCAAACATGATATCTTAAGAAGCATAAAAGATACATGTCAAGATACTCCCTATGTAGCCCTCATGATGTTCTTGAATCCTATTGGATAGGCTTTAAAGGGGTTCAATGAGAATTTAGATGCATAAAAATAAAGTTCTTTCTCTCAAAGAGGAAAAACAAGACACATGCCCAAATGACTTAAGAAGCATAAAAGACACGTGTCAAGATCCTCCCCAAGTGGCCCTCATCATGTGCTTGAATTCTATTGGACAAGCTTTAAAGGGGTCCAATGAGAATTTAGATGCATAAAAGTAAATAGTTAAGTTCTTTCTTTCAAAGAGGAAAAAGAGGACACATGCCCATATGATATAATTAAATAATATGAGAGAGAGAGAGATAGAGAGAGAGAGAGACTAAGCATGAGATGGGGTATACTCTCGGGCCACACACACACACACTCTCTGTCTCTCTCATTGTGTGAAGTGCAAAGTGCAAGAGCTCCATCTCCTTCTCCAAGATTATTGAGAAGTTGAGAACCTACACCAACACTCTTGGATATGGAATGAAAATCCAACCAAGATCCATGTTTCAAATGCTTAATCTTGTCATCTTATTCATATTCATTACTATGGTATTATACTATGCTAAGTAAGAAGAATGATGATAAGTGAGGAACTATTTCTTTCTCCTATGAATGATTCTTCTTCCTCTTTCCCTACCCTCATTCCCCGCTAGCTCTCTCTACCTTCGAAGGTGTTTGAGGCCTTGGGATAGTTATTGCTTTTTGTAAATTTTATGATATGCTCATGATGCATGAAGCTTTCCATATTCGTTGCATCACCTAGGTCACAAGGAACACAAAGATTGTATTTTACCAAGTGTTAGCAGCGGCTAACACAAGCTACACCGAATATGCATCAAGCGGGAGATATGCAATGGATGTGCACAATATTTTCCACTCACCTTGTATAAGGTCTTGGGCTCATTGGGATTTCCAAAGTTGTATATGCTAGCTAGAGGGATCATACTTAAACCCATAACATAAGGGATTGTGGTGAAAGCCTTTATAAGGAAGCATTTATGCAAGGACGCTTTTTTCTTGAGTATACACTCTTGAGGATCCACTTTTGAGAGCTCTCACTCTCTCTTGAGTGTTCACTCTATGGATGGCCTAGCCTTGAGATTAATACCCATGCTTAAGAGGTTAGTGCTAATCCATTGTAATTAGAGAAGCTTTCTTAATCTAGTCTCTACTTTCTCATTAGTCTCAATTCTTCTATTCCATTATGTCATGAAGTAGTTTCACCTTTCTCATTATTCTAGATTTGAGTGTGTGTGATATGCACCATCATTGGTAATTTTAGCTCTCCGTGGGATTGTATAAAGTGCGCCAGAGTAGGTAGCGGATGGCACCGACTCCCAAGATCAAAGGTGAGCATATTTTGGGCTTGGGTCAAGTTGGATATGCACATTGGGTCAACATGTCGTGTGATATGTGTGTGTGTGGATGTTTGCAGCTTGTTTTGTGTGTTGACGAGGTCCTCAGTCATGCTTCAACCTGCGGTAGGTCGTGCGATGAGCATCTGTCAAGTGCGGCTTGCAAAATAGTTTAAACTGGGCCAGCGTGTGCTACAATTGGACTGACATTTATGGCAGAGATTCATGTGTGTGGTGACTTCTTACTTATTAACCACTCTTATTCTTCTATGAGCATTAGATTTGTAATATTTAACATCACTAATTAGGTTGATTAAGTTGGTTCTTAATCGTGTAATTAGTGTGTGTGCCCTATTGTTTTCTTGTGTGTGGATAGGTTTTATGAAACTCTATCACCATTCGCCTTGTGTGTATAAATTTTGATGAAGTGCCTTGATTGGCATGTGGTGATTGGAGAGGCCAACACCAAAGCAATTAGTGTGTGCTTATCATTAGTGTGCTTTGGGTTTCTATTCTATGGTAAGTCAGATTTTGGTGGGCTTAATGTGTGTAGGAGATGCTTGGTTGATGATGTGATAAGAGTTAGTGATTGAAGACTAATATCTATTGCATTAGATAAGCATACTCTTGAATCCTCTCATTCGATACATCTGATGCTCGTGCTTCCATGTCCTAGCCGGGTTGCCGATCCTAGGATTGATATTTTTTTTGGTCTTGGGTTGATTAGGCTATGCTACAATTGTTCCCAACACCAAGTCTCTCTTGATGGGAGAATCTATAATACAAACACCTTTTGGAGGGGGACCGGCTCCAAGTAAATCTGGTCCTCAACATTGTCATGTTCTCTAATTCTCTCTCTCTCTCTCTCTCTCTCTCTCTCTCTCTCTCTCTCTCTCTCTCTCTCTCTCTCTCTCTCTCTCTCTCGCAAAGTTGTCCGTGCCAAGTTAATGAAGTACTATGTTTATGTTGCTACCATCAATTGAATTCACCCTCTATGTTCTCAAAGTAATCTCACAAAAATTCTCACTCTAATTCTCTTAATTCTGCTATTCTCAAAGTTCATAGGCCATTTCCATTACATGACACATTATGCACAAGGATACAACCTTTTTACATGACCCTTATAATATTTTCATACTGACCAAAATCTATTTGTGTGTACAGATATGGCTAGTATGCTAGAGTCATCCACTCCTACCTTGGGTGAGAGATACCCTCTTTACTTCTCACAAGTGTTTCACATACTCTACCGAGTGGCTTGCCTGCAAATGGGATTTCATAGATATACAATAGCGTGTGAGAACACATTTGAGTAAGTAGAATGATTGATACATCTCTTGACCATGAATGATTCCTACTTAGTAGAGAACGTCTCTCCGATTGCACAAGCTTACTCTTTTAAGAAAGATGACTATACATGCCTAGTGACATTATTAGTGGAAGATTTACATGATTACACGGATGGTACGTATGATCTCACTGATGATGACTTTATTTTTTTTTATGATGACGAGGATATGGGTTTAGACTTAGGGCTACCCGCCCATCTATACAATATCTTGTTCCCTTGACCCTCTAGGGGGTGAAAATTCTTAGGTTAGGGTTCTTTATGTTGTTTTGATTGTGTTCAATAAAGGTTGGTTCCTCTTCCCAGTGATGTGCCTCAGTAGATGTATTCCTTGTGTGTACTGGAATGCATTGCAGTAGTTGGGATATTGGACTTCATGCAATCTTTGTCTAGTTCACTCTTCGAATCAAGCGTGATCATCAACACGAACAGGTGTTTCTTGTCCATTATCATTGCCTCTTGTCTTTTTCAGCATCCATGTTTGTCTGTTTTAAATGTGATTGGCAGCACAATATTCATCACATATGCTTAGTATTAAACATTCGATTCAATATAATTTTATGTCATAGTCCCTTGTCTAGGTTTATAGATCAAGAAGTCTGACTAAGCTAGTTTAACCAAGATAGACATTAGAGATCTTCTCTTAGTACCATGGGAAATGTATTCCTAATTGTCAATGGCTACTTTAGATTCTTCATCCAATATTATGAAGCATTGTGTGCAATGTACTAGTGCTTTCTAGTGGGCTTAATTCCTCTTGATCTTTAGCATAATTATTATAAATTGAGTTTACTATTGCGATGAGCCTCGAGAGGGTGAGTGTCAATATGACCCCCCAAAGTTACAAAATTAAAATGCAGTTGAAGAAAAAGAAAAATAAAAGTGCCAAAAATCTAAGATCTTAAGCTGGAAGAGAAATGCAAGCTTGATTTGGTACTTCACTCACATGTATTGCCTGTGGTACTAGAGCCCTAGAGGTTCCCAGTGTGGGCGCTTTTCCTTGAGAAGAAAAAATCCCAAGGCATACAAAATAAGGACACACACCAAAAATTGAACCAATGTGGAAAACACTTCGGGGGGGGAAACAAAGCGAATAATTCATGCAATGATTTCATATCCAATTCCTTTTATCCTAGTGTAGCTAAAAGTCTTCTAGGTATAGACTCTAATCAGTCCTGAGACATAAAATACTTTGCTCTGGCGATCAAACAGCTTAATTGACCAAAGAGAATTGAGAAGCTTGCCTATGGTATTAATAGTTGATATCTAGTGCCTCCTGATCGTTAAATTAGCGACCCTAAACTTGTTTATTTTTCTACCTTTACAAGTGCTTATGCATTTGATTATATTATAGTTTAATGTTTACTATTGAAAAATTGTTTAATATTCTGTTACCAATAAATCTACGTGTCTATTCACTACATATTTATTTTAACTATATATGTTCTATGAGAATACAATTACTGTGCCATTATTGGTTGATTTTGTAGTGTTTGAGAATGCAATTGCTGTGCCATTATTGGTAGTGTTTTGTATTGGCTTCACCTCACCACCTTCCGAGGATGGAATCTATATCGGGAAGGGGGACATGTTAACCACTTACGGACACCCTATCACCTTTGACGCATGCCTTATCACTTTATTTGAGACATGGACCAGGATAAAGAAGTGCTCTTGCTCTACTTTACCTTCTTCTCCATCGTGTGCTCACGAGTGTGTGTGTGTGTGTGTGTGTGTGTGTGTGTGTGTGTGTGTGTGTACGCTTGAGAGAGAGAGAGAGAGAGAGAGAGAGCATTGTAGCGGCGAGGCGGTTGAGAGCGGTGACGGAGGCTCCCTCTTCTTTGCGGCATGGAATCCTTCATGACAGCAAGCGTATGGCGGTGAATGACACACCATTGGTCCCTTTGAGCTTATTAGAATAGTTTCATTATGTGCTTGCAACAACCATTCGTGGCTCGCACACAGTGTTTGGCAATCCCCCAACCTCAAACACATGAAATAAAAGCGCATGTTTCCACATTGGTGACACATTGAAAGACAAATTGTCCAAGATAATCAAGGTCTCTCTCTCCCTCTCTCTCTCTCTCTCTCTCTCTCTCTCTCTCTCTCTCTCTCTCTCCCTCTTCCCCCCCCCTCCCCCCCCCCCCCCCCCCCCCCCCCGAGCAATCTCTTTCTCTCTGTCTAAGCGGGTTGAGTGCCTTAGGCTACAAGCGGCCGGCCGCCTCTCTCTTCACACATCGGAGAAGGAGGAGGAAGACAATGTTGATAGAAGTGATGCCATCTGGATTATAATTTTTGCCCCCTTGTGCTCTCTCTCTCTCTCTCTCTCTCTCTCTCTCTCTCTCTCTCTCTCTCTCTCTCTCTCTCTCTCTCTCTCTCTTTTGCCAACACTGGCTGGGTAGGCATGTATGAGCAGTGAGCCTTGAAGGCGGCGGGTGCAAGGTTGTAGGTGTGTGTAGTACAAAGAGAGAGAGAGAGAGAGAGAGAGAGAGAGAGAGAGAGAGGAGCAACGGGCTAGGGGTTGCACGGCGTCACTGTGGCCAGCGGACATGGATTTTATAGGCACCCAAAATCTCTCTATCCCCCAAGCCGGGACTCTAGGCATTGAAGGTCCTTACATGTAAGGTCTCTTCCACCCTTGGAGAGGGGATTCCCATGTAAAGGATTAATATCATGACATTTTGGTCATATTAATAGAAAGTGTCTATTTTTGGGATTTTTTCCACCTCTGATTAAATACTAATGAATATATTGATGTAAGATTTTCAAAAAATAAAATTTTTACTTTTTGTCACTTTTGTTGAGATATAGTACGAGGTGCTTACACCCACCTACACGCGACCGTCTCGTCTAAATCTACCCCGTCCTGAATTTCCATAAAAATAGTTGTCTACTCCAAAAAATTGTTAAATATAGCAGGTGTGTGAATCTAAAACCTTAACTTGTCATCCTCAAACTTGTCTTTTAATATCAAATTTTGAGAAGCCAAGCTTACTCTAGCTAATTAATTTTCATCCTAGTGTTAATAAATTAAATCCTAAGTCTAAGGTATACATATGTATGCATGTGCATAGGCATGTATGTGCATGTGTATGTGTATGTATGCCCATAAATGACCATATCCATGGACCCATCTCTTATGGTATGTTGACTCTAAGCATGGGTAAGTATATGAGGTGTATCACTTGACTAGGTAAATTGGGACACCTCTAGTGTTAAATGAGAGGCTTGTGACACCTATACTTCTTCATTTGGCAAGAGGGGATGAGAAAGTGAGGTATGGGCATATCTTGAGCATCAAGCAACCCCCAAAACACTATATGAAGGGCATTCATATTCAAATTTACACACACTTGAACACACTTGGGAGAATGGAGCTATGTTGCTATGGCAAACAACTTGGTGACTACTGCGTCGAAGCTTTGAGAGATTAATAACTCCCAAGCACATTTGGGTAATGTCAATATATTATTCAATCAAGTTATTATTAATCTCTTCTCTCAATTGGAATCCTTTCCAATTTCTGCCATATTATTATTCAATTGGAATTCTTTCCAATACTACTCTATTATCGGATGCTCTACTCTTATTTACCTATTTTCAAGTCAACAATCATTATACCTATTTTATGGTAATTTCTCTACATTACAAAGTAATAAAAAGGTCTCACTATTTGATTAAATAATCAACTGTGTTGGCTACATGCACAATTCTTCATCAATGTAACCTAGATGCTTGGAAAAAGTAGCTAGTCGTATTAAAGAATTTTTGTCCAACTACAATGATGGATTGTTCTTGCAAGGAGATATAAGTGATTAATCATGTGATTATTGTGTGTGTTATAATGCATGTTTATCATAAGATTACGGCAGGATAAGCAAAGCATATGTTTTTCGTTTTATGTGTGGAATAACCATATATGTTTTGGAATTATATTCCTTATAACCATTTAGCTTAGTTGCATTGGATTTTTATACTTAAGCTTACAACTTCTCAAGTTAAGTTAAGTATCTAGTAGTGGGAATGGCACCCAAGAGAACTTGCTATGGTGGGTCACACAATCATCAAGCCAGAAGCAGTGATGGTGAAGGAAAAGGAAAGGCCCCGATGAATGAGGATGTGCCACTTATCCCACAAAGTGATGTTATTGCTCATAAATAGGTAGGAAAGTTCTATTTTGTTCAATGAATCATGAGTAATTAGGAAGGAGAAAACTACCTAAACATTGGCCCAGTCCCAATTTAAAATTGCATCAATTGAACTTGTTAATTTTCTTTAACTTGTATTAATATGGAAGGATTGTTTGAGGATATATTGTGTGAAGTAGGAAAGAAATGTTTGCCTAGTAGGAAAACTCTCGAACCTTCTTTATTCAAAATCCTATACGGATATAGTCAAAACTCCCTTCGATATCCAAAGAGGAGGGCTTAGTGGAGTGAACATGAAAGTAGTGCATATAGGTGCACACACCTTGAGGGTTTGTGCCCATAATGCAAGATATTACTTGCACGGTTTTGACCAGGTTACAAGTTAGTCACCACGGATTTGTGCCCCGATTGCATGACAATTTAGTTGTATGTGCAACTAAAAACCCTGGAAGGTGTAAATGCTCGCCAAGAGGAGTGAACTCTTGGGGTTGGGATATTTTAATGAAGAAGGGCCGTATGTTGTTTTCCTTCTAGAAAAGATTGTTTTGGTGCCGCTTTGATCATGTTTAAAGGGCTGTTTTAACAAACTTGTGATGGGAACCATAAAAAGGTACTATGTATGAACACTTATCTGGTAGTAATTAAAGAACAGGATAAAAGTGTGAGCGTGGGGTGGAAAGTTGGGGCTGGCTCAGGTTGCCAGTCAAGGATGGGTGGTCTCAATTAGTCGAGAAACTCTCCACTCTTCATTGAAAGAGGAAGCAAAACTAGAGACTCATTGTGCCAAGAGTCGAGAGGTCCCAATTGTACATGCCTCTAAAAATTATGGGAGAAAAGGCATTTTGTGTTTCTCTCTTTTGAAAGGTGAGAATTAGGAACGTTAAATTATAGTGTTAGTTCATGCTTTCCTTGCGAGACAGGTCTAGGAAACCTTTTCAATGGCTCAGACTCAAGTTACTTGGTGACAAGAGTCTGTCCATTAGAAACCTTGTCTATCTTGAGTATGCTTTTCTCAATCGATTAGGGCCTAGCAACCCATCAGAGACGGATATGGTAAAAGGGAGGGGAGCTCACATTAAAGGACCTCATAGAAGACAACTTTGACAAAAGTGATGCCATTTTCCCCCCTCAATTTCCTCTCGTAAGAAAGAAGCTCCAGAGTGTTAAATGGGTAGTTGATGGATCATCTCAACGCAAGGTCCATAGTCCATCCCTTGCAGAAATTCAAGCTTTTGGATAGCGAGGAAAGCGTGATATATAGTACACTTTGGAAGATTCTGTGCAGGGATCGATTTTGCTCAATGTGGGATGTCTACCTCTACCTCAGCCTCCTCACAGCTTGTCGACAGGCCTTGCCCCAGGCTTCCATCCAAATTCATGTCCATCTGCTTCAGCACA
This sequence comes from Adiantum capillus-veneris, assembly GCF_014529385.1. Taxonomy (NCBI): domain Eukaryota; kingdom Viridiplantae; phylum Streptophyta; class Polypodiopsida; order Polypodiales; family Pteridaceae; genus Adiantum; species Adiantum capillus-veneris. Next base: position 103,600,273 of record NC_140951.1, read on the forward strand.
TTTAAGCAAACTTCACGAGTGTTGTCAACTATCTCTCTGTGTCAGTAAACTAGATGTGAGACAAAGATCATATCTTTTTCTCTCTATGTTTGAGTGTTCAATTAATATAGAAAAGGAGTTATATGTGTGACTGTGTTTGTGGGAGAGAGCAGGGAGACACTGGGCGGGCACTGCCCCTTGCACACTTGGAGAGAGAGAGAGAGAGAGAGAGAGAGAGAGAGAGAGAGAGAGAGAGAGAGAGAGAGAGAGAGAGAGAGAGAGAGAGAGAGATGTGTCATGCACATAAAATTAAAGCATATACAAAACCAGAGTCAAAACCTCTACCTGCAAAGTCAAACATATAGCATAGTTGTACGTCTCTCTCTCTCTCTCTCTCTCTCTCTCTCTCTCTCTCTCTCTCTCTCTCTCTCTCTCTCTCTCCTCTCTCTCTCTCTCTCTCTCTCTCTCTCTCTCTCTCTCTCTCTTTGGAATGTTTGTACATTAATTTACAAAATCACATGTCACATGTCACCATCTCTCTTCTTGATCCTCTCTTCTCCTCCTCTCCTCCTTTGTCATCACTTCCTCAGTTGCCTCTACATTTTATCCATGAGTTGCAAGCATCTATCCTTTAAGTCAGTGTCTCAGATACTGAGACAGTCTTCCATCATCTTCTTTTTTATAATCTCCCAAGGAATGGTTACCTTACACAAGGAAATTTTCTCAAAACAAGAAAAGTTTGTGGCATTCCAGATGAAATACAACAACCATACTCTGAGGGATAGCTCTCTCTCTCTCTCTCTCTCTCTCTCTCTCTCTCTCTCTCTCTCTCTAATTGCATGCACACTATCCTTCATGTTGCCAAAGCAAATTGCAGCATGTGTCTGGGGGAGGTGATGCACAAAGGAGGAGATCCCAACACCCCATGATGCCGAGCAAGTGTCTAGAGTTTCATGGGAGGAACCAAAGGATGGGTTCCCTAATGAGTTCTATGTGGCAAAGATAGTGAAAGGAAATAATACGATGGAAGCACATCTCAGAGCATTGTATGTGGGCTCGATTGTGCATATGTCATATGCAGGAATCATTAGTGCAATCAGGAAATCCAAAAACCCAAGAAAATGCCTATGCTAATATTTTGATTTGAGAATGGTGGATGCACATGATCTTTGGCACGAGTGCCTAGAAAGAGGAAAAGGACTGGGAATTCAGTATGGGATTTAAAAATGTGGAGGGGTGAATGGAGCTCATCAAGGATAATATATGGCACATCGTGCATGGACACCTCCATACCACCACGTTCATGCATGCCAACAACTTCACTGACAATGACATCCATGCTGGGAATATACTACTGCATTTTGGGTAGCATGGGGTGTATGTTGGCCTATGTAATTGGGGATAGGCGATACATGCCCACCAACAAGACCTTCCCTCCCCACTATGCCGCATTTATATTTTTCTACACGAGAGGTCTGTAAGTTGAAGTATTGGTGGATAGATCGATAGTGAATCTCCACCAACCCAAACCCCTTCAACAAGAAACAAGACCTATATGCTAAAGTAAAGACGTAAGATTAGCATCTGAGACACTCTAAACAAGAGTTACATGGAATTGCAAACAAAATGTTGAGTGAGAGAGAATTTATTGATTGAGAGAGGTAGAAAAGTGGGGCACCAAAGGCGTTTTACTTTACAACAAAAAAGGGGGCCTTCGATGCACGCCGTCGAAAAAACCGTCGAAATACGCGTCCCTACAAAAACGTCGCAATATGCATCGATATATGCATCGAAAGGTAATGTTATCGACGCATATTTCGATGGGCCTAGCGACGCATATTGCGACGACTATAAAAAAAAATTAAAAATCTTGGGTAGAGGACATGCAACCTGGCCTGTGCCCAGTGAAAAGATGGACACAGCCACAGCCATGTCCTCTACCCAAGAAAGCGAGCAGCACCAAAATAAACCGTGCTCCCGCAGAAATTTCAGTAGAGTTCCCTTCGTTTTAACATAAACTTTTCAAAAAAAACCATATGTATACGCCTCCTACATGCTATCCATGTAGGATCTCACATGAGATCTAAGGCCAATGAAAGAAATGAAATGAACTTTGTGCAAAACCATAACCATAACGAACTTTGTGCAGAACCATAACCAAATTAAAACCATAACCGGCCATAACCATATTGATCAAAACCATAATGCAGATAACCATAACCATAAACAAAACAATAACCATAACCATATCTATACAATGACAATAACCATAACCATGTCTGAACAATAAGCATAACCATATATGTCTATAAAAAAAAGAGACACAGAAGCGTGTCTGTGTCTCATAAAACATATATATGAAATCCACCTGATGACTAGGTGTCACAACCTACACATAGGACAAGTCACAAAATTAGTATTGATATTATTTCACATATACTTATTTAAGTAAATCAACTCACACCTATTAACATCTCACCTCAATCGATCAGCGAGACTCTAAGGCCTCCCAGTCTACAGGCTCTCCTGAAGCATCAAGATCATTCAATACTTCATAGATACCTCTGCGATATCCATCTGTCTCCTCCTGGCGTGTCGGGGCTCGATGCATTGCAAGATTCTGCGTTTATACAAAAATCAAAGCAATAAGAATACATGATTCATCACGTTTAAAAAAACGCCATAGCTAGGATTGGATTGAAAACTCACAAACTCATAGCGAAAGGTGTCGAAGCCTCCGTTGCCAAGATGAGATTTCCCCCTGGTCATCTATTGTATCTGTGCGGCCTGACGCTGCTCTCTGAACCGCGTGTCCGCTATCCACTCATCCTCCCTAACCTGCTGCCACGTCTCATGTGGGATGCCTGAAGGCTTCGGCGAGCCGGTCCTGAAAGCCTGCCGAGCTGCATCTCATCGATGTTTCATGGTGTCCCGTGCAACACCCTTGATCCACCTCCTCGGAACATCCTTTGAACTCGCAGCAGACTGATACTCTCTCATGATGGTCTCCACTATATAACTGATTTTGTCGCGATCCTGCTCAGGCCAAGGCGTCAGAATGCTGGTCGAAAACTACAACTCCACGAGCTGGCGAATCCGCTGTCTCATCTTAATCCCGACTCTATCCATGTCAACAGAACCATCTGCCCGTACATTATAGAGCTTGGAGGCACTAGGATCGTGTGCCCCCCAAGGTGTCCGAGGTGTGCCAAGAGGTGTGTCAAGAGGTGTGCCTGGGTAGGATGGGGGTCAAGGAGGGGTCGAAGCATCTGTGGACCCTCCTCCACAGCAAGCACCACCTCCACCTGACAATCGCCGAGATCAGCGAGTGCGCCACTGTTGCAGAGATGAGGATGTACCCGCCTCTGCTGCACCCCTAGGTGTCGAAGCGGCCGTGATGGGAGACCTCACGCCTCTGCCATCACGTCATCCGTGTGACGAAGCCCATAAATGCATCTGCACTCATAGAAGCAGGATCTGGAAACTCGTCTGACATACTCAATTCCTCCACAAAGAAAGTAAATCCAATCTTTTCCACCATGTTAGTTGATGACGTTGCCATCTACAATGATTATGAATGTTTTTTTAATATATATACTCCTCACTATGTAAACTACCTCGCATTCTCTAGTCTTGCCCGATCTCCGGACACCTCGGTTTAGAGGTGTACGGAGATCAGCACCACCAGATCAAAATATCGTCTTTATTGGTCAAATCCTATATGGGTAGACACATACGTGCACTCCGAGATGTACATGTCAATGCATGTAGCGGGCAAAACCCCTTTGCCTCTTTTAGTTCCATAGTTTCTTTAGAGGGAGAGAGAGAGAGGTAGAGAGAATTTATGTCCTTTTCACACAATTGGTTAGCCAACATAACTCTTTCACGCTGAATTTCTCTATCTACTATCTATCTCTCTCTCTCTCTACCTCTGTAACAATCTCTAGTTAAAATCTCTAGTTAATTCTCTCTCTCTATATATATATAGCACTCTCTATCTCTCTATTTCTCTCTCTCTCTACGTACCCTATCTCTCGTTCTTTCTCTCTCGATCTCGCTCTCACTATCTCTCTTTCTCTCCCTCTCAATCTTGCTCTCGCTATCTCTCTTTCTCTCTCTATTTCCCTATCTCTCTCTCTCTATCTCTCTCTCTCTCTCTCTCTCTCTCTCTCTCTCTCTCTCTCTCTCTCTCTCTCTCTCTCTCTCTCTCTCTCTCTCTCTCTCTCTCTCTCTCTCTCTCTCTATATATATATATATATATATATATATATCACTCTCTTTCTCTCTCTCTCTCTATTCCCTATCTCTTTCTCTCTCTCTATTTTCCTCTCTCTCTCTCTCTCTCTGGCTCTCTACTTCCCTCTCTCTCTCTCTCTCTCTCTCTCTCTCTCTCTCTCTCTCTCAATCTCTCTCTCTCTAACGCAGCAGAGCTCGTCGCTTTAGACCAGAGACATACCGATCGAACGAGCGACTGAGCTAGGGAGATCCAAACGCCCACGATTGCGGAGCACTATACAACATCAACAGAGGCTGCATCAAAGGATCCAGGTCATTCTGACTCGACATGGACAACGCCCGGTCACACTATTGACCATGGAGGAGATTGATGAGATCCGCCAACGACCGATGTTGGATCTCCTATGATCTACCTATCCCAGCTACTTAGTCCACACCCAGCCGTTTAGGATTCCATAATATTTTATTTTGTCATTTTGTCATCTTGTTACTATGACTTTGTATCAGATTCACCACATTGTAACTTTTTGGTCTCATAGGTCACTTTGGCCTTTTGAAGACGTTAATATAACATTTCATTTCATTTCTCTCTTTAATTTCTCTTTCTTTAATTTTAATTTCCTATGCATACTCTCTCTCTCTCTCTCTCTCTCTCTCTCTTTCCTACTTACACACACACACACCGCTCTCTCTCTGTCTCTATATGTTTCCTACACACACAAACGATGTAGAGAGAGAGAGAGGGGGAAAGTTTCATAATACCTGCGCAGCAGGTTTCGGCCAAGATATCTGAGCACGTCGCAGGCAAAAATGGCCGCCTGCATGCGGGTTTCCCTTTTTTTTCCCCAATTTTTTGTGTCGAAATTTGCGTCGATATAATCGTGGTAATATCCGTCGATATACACGTGGAAAAGTATGCCTTGCCACGGGTATTTCGACACGCATATCGATGGGTATTCAACATATATATCGACCGAATGCAAGTACATCGATAACCGCGTGGAAAGGTATGGCCGTCGATATATACTGTGTCGATATCTTGATGTTATGTTGTAGTTAGAGCTCATAGTGGTGTAGAGAAGGATAAGAGTACAAGCTAGAGTTGAAATTGGGTTTATATAAGGCAGGAAGGGCAAGGGGTAAGTGGTGTTGAGTAGGTTGGAGAAATTTTTGTTTACCAAACATACAAAATTCCTTTTCTTGATTTTGTCAAGAGGAAAATTAGGTCATTTTTTTCAGGTTTTTACTATTTTTTGTCTATTTTGCGGCGGAATTTCTCCATTTTCCCTTGCTCTCAATCGGCAATTTTGAAATTGAAAACCGCACGATATTAAGCTGAGACACATTTTTCCAGGATATGTTTCAATTTGGGAAAGAGAGATATGACACTATGCGTCCTAGACTTGAACTTTGAAGTAGACGTGATCGTTATCTTGAGAAAGGGTGGAGGTTATAAACTTGAGAGCTTGTGATTTCGAGCCTTATAATTCCTATTTAGAGCTTTTGCATATTTCATCATATATATTGAGATTTTCACCACTTAGTGTAAGCTATTTTAAAAAACACTAACCACAAAATATGGATATAATACCCAGCATTAATGGTTTAACACTAGGTTGGTAACCTAACAGGACATAAAAGTGTCCTTTCAGGGTTTTGAAAAAAACCTCCAAAACCATAGTAGATCCACTCATTTTGTAAAATCCTTTCATGAGGTTATAGTTCAAGGCCTACTACACATGGAAAAAATAAGAAACTTGTAAAATTTCTCATCTTTTGGTCACACCAAGCCTCCAAAGTTGATGGACCTGTACATTTTCATTAAAACATTCATTTCTTACATTTTGTTGCATAAAAATAAGATTAGGATTTTTGAAGGACTTGAGATAAATTCCCTAGTTAACTTCAATGGGTTGGTGATCAGAACATATGATTGCTTCTCACTCACTATTTTTTGTTTTGCCAAAAGAAATAGGTATAAAAAAGTTAAATTTTTACCATTCTGCAAACCTATCATCAAAGTTTCTATAGCCACACTCAATACAAATAATATATGCATGTTTTCTTAGTTCCCTATTGTCCTTTGTGTTCATGATGATCCATGGAGCATGTCAAAAAAATAATACATCTCTTACCAAGGGGAATCTTGGGGACAAAGATGAAGTGCTAAATACAGCAAACATGAAAAAACTGGGTTCAACATTATGAGTTGTAGAATCCCATAGAAACTATTCAATATCTAGCCAAATTTGATCCTTATGACTAGATATGGTTACTACCTACAAAATGCATGTAGTTGTCACAAGAAACTAACAATATTGAAAAAGCTATACTTGATATACTAGAATGTTTAGTTTTCTTCTATAATTGAAAAAATCAACCATCGTTGTCTACTATGCAAAATAGGGTATTAGGTGCCCCAAAACTCAAGGAATATTAGCTTTATGTTACAATATGCGACATAGAAAATCAAAACTGCATTTGGATATCATGAAAGCCACCAAAAAAATCATAGAAGAGCTAAAATTGGCTAAAAAATAGGATTTGACAATTTTTGTAATTTGGTCATAACTTACAACTTTAACATTTATTTCTCCCTAGAAGCATGAGAACATGTTGAGGACTACTTAAGATAGTTCTCTAGCATTATAGACCTCACATACATGAATTCTAGAGTTGTATAGTTGCAAAAAGTTGAAAAAAGCCAAAAAACTGGACCCATTTTTTCACACAGTTTATGTTGTGAAATGTTGTGCAAGGACAAGGTTAAAGATGGAATTGATATTCCAAAAAAATGTCGAGTTTTTTTCAGCTCATGAGACAACTTTCTAGACAAATAGCACCTCAAAATTCATTTTGAAACTCTTGAAATAATTCAAGGAAAATGGTCACTTAACAGGACATAAAAGTGTCCCATTACCAACCTAGTGTTAAGATAGAACCGTTGTTGCTAGTAAGCCCACAAATACAAAGAATCCTTCAATACAGTTATTAAAATTATTTTATTAGTAATAAGAATAAAACATGCTTTATAAATGTGATCTGATAATTAATAGAGACAACTGAAATACCAAAACACTTTGTAGTGAATAAACCACCACTAAACCATGTGCCCAACACATGGACCTGCCAATGTGGACATGGTACCTTAATTTAATACTTCATTTCTCCTAGAAATATAGAGCTCAAAATAATATTTCTTGTTAAAATTTCACCGGATACCATAATGGGTTTCACAAAAAAGTTACAACAAAATAGAATTTACAATGCAGTTTGGTGATTAGTAGGGGAATCCAAGTTGCCAAAATATTTTTCGATGGGATAACTTTGAGCATTTTTTTGAGATTGCATAGCTATTCGCTATCTTGAAACTGGACTTAGAAGACAAGGCTGAGCAAGTATGAAGGCTAAATCTTGCTTAGAGAGCAGTGGTTGATGCATTGCCATGTGTTGATTGCGCTCCAAACCCAGGACGTATATATAAACATAGTAAATATGCTTACAGACTAGAAATCCTTCTTATCTTTCTCCCTCTTTTGAAAATCTAAACAAGTGCATGTAAGATCTTCTCGTATATGGACATCATAGCATTCACTCGTAAGAAGACGAAAAACCACATGATTGTGTGCCACCATTTCTTTTTCCTCTATCAATGTTGCACTTAGACTCTCAGTTGAATCCAAGCGCTTTTCAGCTTCTTTTGAGACTCCATTCCTCCATTTTTACTCCTCTTGCGTATTCTCTTACAAAATTTGAGCTGCACTGTCCACACCACCACCATCACCATCTTTATTACCAATGCTATGATATTTTATACTTTCATTGTAAGTTGGTCCTTCTTCTTCGACAAAAGTTTCATGCAATCTAGATGAGTTATCCATAGTCACATTGTTCATATTTGTGAAGTTAATTTTTTGTGGTCGTCCGTGTTGGCAGCGATCTCGTGACTCCATGATATACCCTGGTCGATGTGAGCTATTGCCAAGGTTTGACCTCTTCTTTCTTTGCACTGATTCTTTGTCACCATGTAGAATTGGATCTTGGAAGTTAGTTTCATTATCATTTATTCCATGCAGCACACGAGTCATCGTAACCGGGGTTGGAGTCAACCTTGATTGTGCTCTATTCAAGAGAGAGTGTATGTCTGGTCCAATACCTATGTATCGTCCAGTCAAGTATCCCAACTACTTTGCACATTGAAGATATGAGTTGATGACATCTGTAACACAAGCATCATACAATGTGACCTTTTTTTTCCTCCCTCTCCAGAAAGCCAACTTGCATGTATACTCTCTGATAAGTTTGTAGTAGGGATAGCAGCACGATCCCATGGGCTCAAGTCATCCTAAAAGATTAGAAACATTAGTTCACAACATTAGCTCACAATATTTACTACATAATTGTGAGATTTATACCAAAAAAAGCCTCACATTTATGGAAATGCCCCCCCAATGTGAGATTCTATCTTGTCACTAGGAGAACCAAATTTTCAAAGGCACCAGATTCTCTATTGGAACACCATTCTCATACCACCATCACTTTATTGACCTAGCTTGCATTTGCGCTTCCAACAAAGTGTTACTTGTTCTCCATTTCTCACACAAAGAAATATGCTCCATTTGTTTTTCATTTGGAATGAGTGCTCTTGTTTTCTTTCGGAGACTTTTCTCCCAATGGAACAAGCATGATCTTTCACGACCGTCCATTACATTGTCTGCTCCTCCATTGTAGACTGCCCGAATAGCATTCCAATTGGCACCTGCCTCATCTGCCATAAACCCAGTGAAATTTGCAATTGAATATCCATTCTCAACCATAACAAAATTGAGACTTTTCCAAAATAATATTTGTGACTCTATATCTTCCTCCTTGGTCTCACATATTGCAATAACCATCAAGCTCTTCATGCTGAGGCAAAAAGTATACATGGTAAGATGTATTAGGCAATGATTAAATTATCACTTTTACATACATCTAGAAATTTATCACCTTGGGTCATAAACTGAGCATGACATGGTTGACCATCCTTCAACACAATGTGTATAGTCAAAATGGACCCAAGCATTATGCAGATTTCCTTGACGAGAACGATCCATGCGTCTTATTCAATCAACTCCTGAACCAGGACCTTTGGTGGACATCTTAAAAACAAACATTTATCTTGAAGTACTCCTTGGCCAGGGAAACGACTCCCATGAAAAAATGGGAACAAACATTTTTTCTTCAGTAAATATTGTCAAATCCATCTCCTACTACCACTGACCCTTGTTGTTTTTTTGAAGCAATGATACTCTTTAATCTGTTATGCATTAGAAGAGATAATTTTAGGTACTATACTGATAAATATTAACAAAAATGATGTATCCTTACCTTTGGTTTTGCACAAGTGGCATCATCTCTTCTAGAAAGTTTTGAAGTTCTTCATCTCCCATAGAATGTCCCTTGTCAAGAATGAGTGAATCCATCAAAACTTGATGAGCCACAAGCATTTGAATTTTTTGAGGACCACGTGACATGTAAGTCTTCAACAATTTTTGGACTAATCCTCAAATTTTTTTCTATGGCAGCATGAGATGTACCTTTCTGCACATCATGCTCATGGTGGCCTACATGCACTACCAATCTTGACATGTTGCAATCCCCTGGCAAAACGTAGTAAATTATGCATGGACATATAGCTTGACAAGTGACAACCTTGCCGCAGTAATCTTTGTCTTGTCTTCCTGAGCAAGGTAACCTTTTCCTATTGGTTTATCTAAATATCCATGAAAATATGCATTATTGAATTATTTATTGTTTAAATAGTACTGACAAACATTTCTATGATATTCCAAGGAGCCCAAACAATAACTCATCTGAACTGGACACCCAATGGACATGTTGGTTGTTTGGGAGCGCATGCATGTATGTCCATCAAATTTCTGCTCCATGCCACTCCATGACTTACATTTGCCAAAAGTTGATGGAAGTTCAAACACAAGATTCCCGTTGTATTCTCTAGATAGTTCTTCCGATTTCACAGGCCCGTGAGATTGTTTCATTAGGTCTTTCAATCGGTGAGATGCTGAAAAGGATAATATCCAATCCACTACACTTTTTACCTTTTTTGACAGTTTCTCATCACCGCTGCTACTATCGAGGACAATATAATTCTCCTGTTGTTTTTGCAAATTTGTGTGCAAGTCTCCTTGGTGGTATCTTGATAGCTTCAGCATGGAAAGCGCTTGCACATCATTCGTTTCCTTCTCTGTATGCACCATAGCATATCTTTTTGATAAAGAGGCATGAATAATGAAATGCTGATGGCACTCCATATCAAAGTGAGATGGTGTTTCAACAAGGGTGACTTCATATCCAAACTGTATTAGTGCATTCGATGTTTGAAATTGTCTGTGAGGTGGTAGTAGAATTTGCAAGAAACATGCACTAAGGAGAATCTTTCCATCTCTAAGTTGAACCTCTCGTTTAAGTTCTTGATCACCTATTGTCCAGGTGATGAGGGATGCTCTTTCATCCATGTAACAAGGTGGAGAAGACAGAGAGAAATAAGCAGTTAGTAAGGAGGTCAATATATGGAGACAGACGTGGACAAATGGTTTTTAAGTAATTTTTTATGCAAGTGGCATAATTGTTCATTACTATTATTTTTTATTTGTAAAAAAAATTAATATTTCAATATATTTTTCCTTTAATAAGTGGGCCAAAAAAAACCCACAGTCCAGATTGTCAAGCGGTGGTTACAAAGCTCACCTCCTTATGAGTGGTGTATAAAGAAACCACAATTTTTTATAATATTTGGCACAAATGTCAAGTTTTGCAGTTAATGAGTTCATCTTCTTATGAGTAGGTGAAAAGACAATGTGTTTTAAGCATATGAAATTGTAAAAATCCGCGTTGCATTTTGAACACCAAAAATTTTAAATTTTAGAATGTCATTAATCATCAAAAAATTTACACAATTTTTTAGTGTGGTTACCGACAAAAGCTTCAAATTTTGACCTAAAACTGGGAGGATATCAAGTTTGCCCTTATTTTCACCGATTAGGTGTAATGTATTTTTCTAACAAGCATAATTGAAGTAATTTTTTACCTAGGGAAACTTTTGTGTGCCCTGCTTTGCTTGGAGCTCCTGCTTAGTGGAATTACTCCATCACATGTGTGAAGCCGTGAAGCAAGGTACAATCTCCTTCTCCTCCCTCGCACCCATGCTCCCATAGCTCGATCGGTAATCGTGAGCGTGTGCATTGAAGAATCTCGAGCTGTGGGGGCATGGGTGCGAGGGAGGAGGAAGAAAATTTTTCGTTGAAAGAGTAGAAAAATTTTCTCGTTGCTCATCATGCGCAAGCTCCCCAATCGTAGCAGGCGCACTGACGGTTGAGGAGCTTCAGTTGCTGCTTGTTTTGAGTTGCAATTTTAATTGTTTATGCACTTCAACTCAGTGGGCAGATTTAAGCTCAGCGCACAGGATTAATAGCTTTTACAAGACATAGTATTCAACACAGGCCTTTGACAAGTGCAAGATTCAGCGCCTGGACAGCGCGCAAGATTCACAACGCAGGAAATTTAAGTGTTGGCATCTGGCCTAGATAGCATGCAGGATGACAGAGGGGTAGGAGCTTTATGATCATGTATATTATTGCTTTCTCTTTCTTCAGCAACGTTAGCCTTGCCATTGCCTTCATTGTTGGTCATGTCCCAATGTGGTTGGTTTTTTGTGTAATAATCTTAGCAATTTGGACTTGATTCATAGCATTTAGAACACTTTCTACCCAAGCATCCTCACTTGAGGTTGCAGATAGCGGAAACAACATTGAGGGCGGAAGCATTTGTAATGGAAGCAACATTGAACTTGAAGATGTGAAATAGGAGCTTCCATTCTTTTTGATGGCCCTCCGTCGAGTAAGATATCAACTTCTATCTTCTTCTGTAACTTGGGTGAAAGTACTTCGATGAGAGTATATAGGCAATGCTTATTTGTGTAGGTGGATGCTCAATGCAGGCCTGGACTGCGGAGAGTTCAACACTGCGGACAGCGGACATACCTGCACAACCGACAACAGACAGATTTTGATAGTTCAACACTCCAAACAGCGGACATATTTGGACAACAAACCAATGCTCAATTTTTTTTTCCAAAAACTTGGCAAACCTAGAAACAATAGAGATAAATTGACAAAATTTGAAGGTTTTTACATCAAACTACACTAATTTTTTCAACATTTTGTAGGTTTTCTCACCTTCAGATATAAACTTTAGAGGTAAATTTCAAAATTTGTATGTGGGATTACACTAAACCTAGGTTTTTTTTAGCAGTGCAGCGAACAAATCCGAAGAGCGGGCAGCAAATTTGAAGATTGGCATGTGGAGAGCTCGCAACAAATTTGGAGTAAAATTTTCAACAACTCACTCCAGCAAAATTTTGGAACACTCTATCAAGTTCACACAAATCTAGGCCGGAGCTTTTCAAATGCAATGGATTCTCACTTAAATGCGTGTTATTATGGTGTTTGGCATGAAATATAGCCGCATTAACAAGTGGTGCAGATTGTAGCCAATGTTTGAATGATGATGATGTATAATGCTTTTTCAAATCTTTATTGATGTAACAAGTCAATCAAGAGAAATTTTGATTCTCCGTGCATGACCTTGAGATCTGGTCCTTCCAAGAGAAGGCATCCAATCGATCAAGAGGCATCTTCTCATGCAGTTGCTACTCATAGTCCTCATTTCAAACGAGGGGGAAAGAGACATAGAAAATGCATCTTTGTTGATGATGAAACTGCCATGGAGGAAGGTTCCAACCATTTGGAGAGTGGGGATGATGTAAAATAAGATGAGTCTTGAGAGCTAACACTGGAGGTTGAAAGAGGTGAGCATGTTAAAGATGAAGATTTAAGAGAGTCTGATGGGATAGGTGAGGATGATGTGGCCCAACATTCTTGACACTTGGGAAAAAAAATTCTGTTGGGGATTATGAAGGATGTGTTAAGTCAACTTTACTTAAAACAAAGAAGCAACCCTCCACTTATACCTTTATGTCGTTTGGTTGCTCATGAAGCTGTACGAGTGGCTACAGATTTTGCATCTTGGTTGATTCCTAGTTTTGACAGTGCTGCTTACTTGGATACAATGGGATATTTTTTGGTGTCAGTGAAAGATTCCTTCGGCTCTAACATGCCTGTCACTCCTCTTGTGGAAGGTAGTTGGGATCCTATTTGGCAAGCTAAGAGTGTTTCATTTGATAATCAACTCAATAAGGAGTGGCAAGAGCTTTGAGGGCGTCTATTTTTGGTATCGGATGGAAATCATCGACTGAAAACATGGATGTGATGCATAAAAGAAGGTAAGAATTAGCATCGATGCACTAATTGTTTGCTAGACTAAGTTGTACCTTCTTTTTTGGCTAATTTGGTGTTCTTTTGTCAAGTATGGCATGATAATGAGGAATATCATGTGAGTGTGAGATGCCAATTTTTGGGAGTAGAAAAAAAAAGAGGCGGAACTATTGCTTGCTCTTGACACCACTAATGTGTAAGTTGTAAATTTGTGTTCTGTTTGTATTTCTAAATTAATCTCTCTTTAAATTATTATTTTTTATTTGTTTATAAATTTATTATAGCATTTCATGATCAGTAGTGAAACCAAATCTTGGACATCAGATATACATGTTCCAAAAATTTGGTATCGCCAATAAAGAGAGGATTCTTGCATGTCTCACTCAAGAGGACAGAAAGCGAGCAGAGATAGAGATGGCAGTTGAGAGTAGATTATATCAAGTAGTTCCACCTTGGTATAATTCTCCTTGTGTGTTGATTTCTCAACTAGTTTGGAAGGTGAATTGTTGAATTGAGTATTAATTATATATATTTTTTAAGATTGTTTACGATTCATTCATTGAATGTAGTTGCGGTTATGTAGGATGATTTTATACATCATCATGCATTTATTTCAAAGGAAACTGCAAAATTGAAAGCTCGTGGATTAGATAAGGTGGAGTTCGAAAGGCGATTGCAAAAGGCAACCAAACAAGAAGAAGCTCGATTGAAGGATAGTGGTTATAAGTTTTTGACAATTTGCCAATCCTCTTCATGGAGAGGAATTTTTTGAGTTGCTCTTTGATGTGAAGTGGGATGATCCATCCATGGTATAAATCACACGAGACAAGTTAAATTCTTTGTGCTCCTCAAAACTACCTTCTGAAAGGTATCACACTTTTCAATACTTTTTTGTTTATGTTTTTAAATTCTAATGAAAATAGTGACATTAAACGAGAGTTAAATTTCTACTTTAGCAAAAAATCTCTATATGAATGGTATATGGATATACCTATATAAGATGATGTTTAAGTTTTTGATATTTTTTTTTCTATAATGAAGGAAAAAATATATATTGGAGATGATGAGTCTTACAAAGGCCAAAGATCCAGTCTTTTCCCACTTTGGTGATGTGAAGCACTTGAGGGCCTACATTAGAAAAGAAGTTTATTGGGCTCACGTGCATGATGAAGCTTTGTTGATAATAAGAAGGTTGGAGGTTGAAGAGCTCAATATGTCAGATGGATTTGAAGCTTTTTTCAAGGTTGTTTTCTAAACTGGTCACTTTTTCCTAATAAATGTGGATTTTGTTGCATTGTTTTATGATTTGAATGACTACCATAGGTGCAATTAAGAAATCATGGCTTGCAAGCTTTTCCTCAACTTATTTTTTCGTGCCGCGGACTCCACCAAAATGCTGAGCTACAAGAGTCTTGTAAAAGGGTTTTATACATGTGAAATTACATGAACCAACAATGTCTTTGGCTCTTATTGAAATTATTTTGCTCAAGATTAAATGTTGTTATGGTGTAGATGGATGTGTGAATGTGTTTTAAATGGTACACTTGCTACTATGCCTATGGTTACTAAAGATTGGTCAAAGCTAGAGGATGAAAATACCATGTATCCCGGTTCTATGGTAGAGAAGCGTATTTCTATATGGGAGTGCAGAATTGGCCCATGGTGCTTCGACTACCCTTTGGGGGTGATCCCAAAGCAAGAACTAGACTTACATGCAAGTAAGTATAACACTTTTTCTTTTTACATCAAGTTAGTTCTCATATTCAATTTCTTTATTCTCATACTATTATATTCTTCTATTATAATAATCAATTTTCCTATTATCATTCAAGTCCACCAGCCTTGAACTCATTAGCATTTTCTCTCTCTCTCTCTCTCTCTCTCTCTCTCTCTCTCTCTCTCTCTCTCTCTCTCTCTCTCTCTCTCTCTCTCTCATGCATGAAAAAATGCACAAGAAAGTATGTTCTAGTTTTTTATAGTAGATGACTTGAGTTTGTAAATGCTAAATTAATTTTCATTATATCATTAAACTTTTCTTGTGGTAGAGTTTTTGGAAGAGAATAAAGACAAAGATAAAAACCAATCTGCTTCTTTAGAGCACTTAGAAGACATGGATCACAATCATGAATTGACCATGGATGGGGTCTCACAAAGAACACAAGAAAGAAATCACTCACTACCTCTTCAAAGAGAGCACCAAAATCATGCGAGTGGGTCAAACATGGGTGACCAAAACAAAACAACCTATCCATTAGAGGGCTAAATATTGACATGCCTATAGAAAGCAGTGAAGAAAGCGTTTCATTAGTGGTTGAGTCAGTCATGGAGCAACCAACTGAATCAAGGCGACCAACCTCATGGAATACCGGTAAATTTCTACTTGTTAAACCATTTTTTTTTTATAGTGCAAAACAATTCTATATTACTTGTAATTAAGATAATTGTTTAATGAAAATCTATAGGCTTTCAATTTTTGAATGTGGTAGATTCTCTTCTAGTTGATATGGCTAATGTTGATGATTTTGCCATTCAAAGGTAAAAGAAAGGTTTTGTGGCTTGTGTTATCAACATCAATAGAATGTTCAAGGTGGATGGTGTACTAAGCCACAAACGTTTTGTGTGTAGCATTAAAAAATATTGAGCACTCAAAGTCTTGGCTTGTATCACCATTGTGGAGCACCTTGTCGTGAGGTGTTTCGTCTTATCTTTGCGGATTTCCCTACTTCTTTGTTGGTGGATGGTTTAGGCCCAATTCGAACAGGTTACTCTAAGTTTTTGTTTATACTTTTTGTTTTGATCCATATCACATGAAAAACTCATTCTAAACATCTTTTCAAAGGTGGATTAAGCAAAAAGGTTCCACAATGCAATATATTTTTCCTTCTCTTGTGCAAGGTGTGATGGATGTAGTAGAACCTTTCTTGGCAGATGAAGGTTTTTTCGTGACTCTATGTCTTACAAAACATATTGGAGAGATTATTACCCATGCTATAAAGGCTAGGTTACGACTTCATCGCACATGGAGTCTCATGTGTAATGGGGGATATACACACCCAGATACCCTACAGGAGGTGAATCAAAATACCATGTTGTTGTGAAATATTGCATTATTAACTTGATTTTGATTCAAGTGTGTACAATGTATGCTTATATGTAGGTAATTGATCTCACGGTGGTAGTTTTTTGTCGATCGGATGTTGCTATACCCACATACAATAGGGAGGCAGGGGAGAAAGTCTCTCCTCGCATGTTTCCTGCATCACGAAGCTTTTTAATGGAGGAGCAACAAGAACGCACCATTGTTCTTGATATACCTATCAGAGGTGAAGCAGAGAGGTCACCCAACTTCTACAGGTGAGAAGATAATCATTTTAATGTAAATTGAGCTTTAATTTATAGTTGAAAAATGACTTACATATTTCAAAATTTGCATGTGTAGATGGCTCCTGGCAACCTTCATGGATGACTCAGATTATGTACTAGATGTGTTTTCAGGATGTGGAGGTCTTGGCAATGCATGTGGTGAGGTTTATCGATATTGTATGTGCTTGGAGGGGGATGACATAGTCTATGATGAGTGTCTCAAAAAGGTGGTTTGTGGTCCATATGTGGAAAAGAGAGTTTGGTATCACATCCATAGTTTTTTGAAACAATTATTGAACAGACTCTCTATTTTTGTTTCGAGAATGTTGACATAGGACATCTAGGGTTTTATTGTGCCTGTTCTTGAAGTGATCTTAATTGCATTGCTTTTGTGAACTATCTACTCTTTCTAACATCCATATCAAACACTAATGTAGACACCTTGTTAAGCTTTGTTTTGAATACGGATTTCTCTGAATGCTCTCTCTCTCTCTCTCTCTCTCTCTCTCTCTCTCTCTCTCTCTCTCTCTCTCTCTCTCTCTCTCTCTCTACTACCATATTTAAAGAGAGTAAGTCTGAATAAGGATTTCTTTGCATGCTCTCTCTCTCTCTCTCTCTCTCTCTCTCTCCTTCTCCTTTCTATCTATCTATCTCTCTCTCTCTACATATATATATATATATATATATATAAGCATATTTAAAGAGAGTAAGTCTGATTAAGGATTTCTTTGAATGCTCTCTCTCTCTCTCTGTCCTTTCTATAGCCTAGCATATTTAAAGACAGTAAGTTTGAATACAGGCTTCTCTGAATGCTCTCTCTCTCTCTCTCTCTCTCTCTCTCTCTCTCTCTCTCTCTCTCTCCCCCCCTAGCCTAGCATATTTAAAGAGAGTAAGTTTGAGGCATTTAATTATTCAATGTGAGGTGATATTGTCCTATTGAATATTTCTAGGTGAATTGCAAGAATGTAAAAGATGTTGAAACAAAATGGAAAAAGCTTTAACACTAGTCTTGTAAAAAATTAGCCACTTTTGTGGCTTTTTGAGTCTTTTGTAAAAGAATTCCAACACAATGTTAGATATCTAAATAGAAAATGGTTTCAAGGAATTATGACCAACACTCAATATGAGTTGATAAAAAATAGCACAGACCTAAATGAAGGTCTAAAGGTGTCTTTCCATTTCCATCTTGCACAACTAATTTGTGCGGATGGACAATTTTCTTCTATTTTCTATTGAAAGTAAATCAAATCACTGTCAACAAGCAGGCCCAAACTTCTTTGAAAAATCCCTCAATAGGTATGTTATAGATGTATTAAGATTTTTTAACCCATATACAAAAGCTACCAACATTTTTAACTTCTCCAAGTTAAGTAGTAAAGTGCAGTTTTGCATAAAATTTACCTTTTTTTTGAGCTTTTCATGTAGATTTTGTATTTAGAAACTTGTTTCATCTCTTGAACGCATAAATACTTGAAGTTTTACAAAATTTTGTTGTCATATACAAAAGTTATGTTTTATTTACTAGAATGTTAATGTGATCCATTTTTGTGGCTTCAGCCAGTTTTGTGGCTCATTACAAGTCAAGTGTTAAGCAAAAAGCTCAAAATAGTTTTACATCTCATGAAAAAGCTCGAAATGAAAAGCTCGCAAAAAAAAAAGCACTCGAAAAGGGTAGATTGAATTAGAAGCTAGATTTTTACTTGAAGCACAACATATATGGTGATCGTACACTGGAGATCTGCCACGCACATTCATGTAATGATCTCAATCGTCCTTGAAATTAGTCCAATTATGAAGACTATTGTGTGACTAGGTTGTAGTTCAAGGCCTACTAAACATGGAAAAAATAACAAACTTGTAAAATTTCTCATCTTTTGGTCACACCAAGCCTCCAAAGTTGATGGACGAGTGAATTTTCATCAAAACAGTCATTTCTTATGTTTTGTTGCATAAAAATAAGACTAGGGATTTTTGTAGAACATGAGATAAATTCCCTAGTTAACTTTAATGGGTTGGTGATCAGAACATATGATTGCTTCTCACTCACTATTTTTTGTTTTGCCAAAATAAATAGGTACAAAAAATTTGAATTTTTACCATTCTGCAAACCTATCATCAAAGTTTTTATAGCCACGCTCAATACAAATAATATATGCATGTTTTCTTAGTTCCCTATTGTCCTTTATGTTCATCAGGAGCCATGGAGCATGTCAAAAGAATAATACATCTCTTACCAAGGGGAATCTTGGAGACAATCCCATAGAAACTATTCAATATCTAGCCAAATTTGATCCTTATGACTAGATATGGTTACTACCTACAAAATGCATGTAGTTGTCACAAGAAACTAACAATATTGAAAAAGCTATACTTGATATACTAGAATGTTTCGTTTTCTTCCATAATTGAAAAAATAAACCATCGTTGTGTACTATGCAAAATAGGGTATTAGGTGCCCCAAAACTCAAGGAATGTTAGCTTTATGTTACAATATGCGACATAGAAAATCAAAAATGAATTTGGATATCATGAAATCCACCAAAAAAATCATAGAAGAGCTAAAATTGGCTAAAAAACAGGATTTGCTAATTTTTTGTAATTTGGTCATAACTTACAACTTTAATATTTGTTTCTCCCTAGAAGCATCAAGACATGTTGAGGACTACTAAAGATAGTTCTCTAGCATTATAGACGTCACAAACATGAATTCTAGAGTGGTATAGTTGCAAAAAGTTGAAAAAAGCCAAAAACAGGACCCGCTTTTTCACACAGTTTAGGTTGTGAAATGTTGTGCAAGGACAATGTTAAAGATGGAATTGATATTCCAAAAAAATGTCGAGTTTTTTTCAGCTGATGAGACAACTTTCTAGATAGATAGCACCTCAAAATCCATTTTGAAACTCTTGACATAATTCAAGGAAAATGGTCACTTCACAGGACATAAAAGTGTCCCAGGACATAAAAGTGTCCCATTACCAACCTAGTGTTAAGGAGCTACAACTATTCTCTCTCTCCCTCTCTCTATCTCTCCCTCTCCCCACACACACTCACGCACCCACACACACACACACACACACATGCATACTGGCGTTCATCCGATCACCCTCTCTATCTTCCTCCACCAATCTTTCTCTTTTGATGGGCAAATGGAGGCCCATAAGGAGTTGCTCCCTCTCTCTCTCTCTCTCACACACACACACACACACACACACACACACACACACACACACACAGTCAAACTTAGAAAATTGTAATTGAAAGCATGCCAAACAAACAGTCTCTACAAAATGTATATGTAATACAATTCTAATAATTGATCCTTGTTGGTATCTTCTCTAGAAAGGATATGCTCAGTTACACGGATTTAATTTCTTTGTGTGGAAGATATTTTCAAGATAAAAAATCTTTCAAGCAATCCATGCCTCTATATGAAAGAAATCTTCACGAGTTCTATGTTATAATGCAATGTCTTATGCAGCACAAATCCAAGAGCCTGTGCCTAGAGAAATATGCTGAAATCATTAACTAGATATTCAAATTCTAATGGTTATAGGATTCTATACACACCACCTAAGCTCATGCATCCAAAGACACATTCTTATTTCCCTCAAATGAACCACCCTTTACTTTATTTTGAGCCTCAAAAATACGACCTCAATAGCCATTGGTGCAACCATTTCAATCCAGCAGAATAGGTTCACCCTCTTTTGTTGTTCACAACCTTAGGTCCATCAGCCGTAATTAAGACTATATCAATATATATTAGTAAAGTTTAAATTTGACTCACCATAATCTGTCCCTCGCAAGGCTGGTATGTCTACAAACTCTAACACTGACACTCTTTTATTTTATGGAGTATTTGAGAGCCAAAGTAGCAAGTGCTAGTTCGATAAATCATTTCTCATTGCAAAATTCCTAACTCTCTTTTTCCTTGAAATGGTATGTAGTTGTTTTTGGAAGTCTTCTAGTTTGCCAGGATCTCTCTTTCTCTCTCTCTCTCTCTCTCTCTCTCTCTCTCTCTCTCTCTCTCTCTCTCTTGTTGGTGTCATGCAAGGGTGTAACAAATTTTTGATAGGTGCAAATGTCTTCTTTATGCATAGATTTGTGCTCGAGGTGGTGAGAGAGTGATCGTGGGCGTACTTTGCCTCTAGCTTTTTAGTGCCTCTCTTGCCCTTTTATTTAGGGTTTGTTGGAAACTTATGCTCATGAAAAAAAAAATAACAAGCTAAAATTGTAATACACTCACTACATTCCACGATTGCCTTGTAGAAAATCAATAAATTTTACACATTTCAATGTAGATACGGATAATTCTTCATATTTTAACCTAAAGATTGGAAGAGTGTTATTTGTGCCCTTTTTTATTGGCATACTTCGTTTAGGAAAAATAGTATAAGTAGACGAAGCATTTCTTATCGTAGAATTGACTCCCTTATTTTTGAAACAATATGTGATTTCTTATGGAGGGTTTCTAGGTTGTTGGGAAAACTCTCTCTCTCTCTTTCTCTCTCTCTCTCTCTCTCTCATGCCGGTGTTCCGTGCGGGAGTGTAATAGATTTTTGACATGTGCACTCTTCTCTTCATGCATAGCTTGTGCTTGAGGTGGAGAGCGTATGTACTAAACATCTTAGTTTTCAATTCCTCTCATTTCCTTCCATTTTGGGTCTATTGGAGAGTAGGGTTCGCCCAGAAAAAGGATTTATTGTATTTTTTACCTACTAAAATTGTAAGACCCAAGCTAAATTCCAAGCATGCCTTGAAGAAAATTGATAAAGTTTTGCAAGCGTTAGTGTGAATATCGACAATTCTTCAAATTTTAACCTAAAGACCAGAAGGGTTTTATTTGTGTACTTATTTATTAAATTACTACAATTAGGAAAAATTATATAAGTAGATAAAGCATTTCTTATCATAGAATTGACTCCCTCTCTCTTAAAAAAATACATCATTTCTTTTGGTTGGCTACCAAGTTGTTTGAAAAACTCTCTCTCTCTCTCTCTCTCTCTCTCTCTCTCTCTCTCTCACACACACACACACACACACACACACACATGTTGGTGCACACTCCCTCAATTACCCTCGTTGTCACCCTCCATCAATCTTTCTCTCCCTATGGGTATATTCAAGCCCTTAAAGAGACACATCTACTCTCTCTCTCTCTCTCTCTCTCTCTCTCCCCCCACACACACACACCCACCCACACTTACGCGCCCACACACACATGCATAGTGACGTTCATTCCGATCACCCTCTCTTTCTTCCTCCATCAATATTTCTCTTTTGATGGGCAAATGGAGGCCCATAAGGAGTTGCAACCTCTCTCTCTCTCTCTCTCTCTCTCTCTCTCTCTCTCACACACACACACACACACACACACACACACTCACTCACTCAAACTCAAGAAATTGTAATTGGAAGAATGCCAAACAAATTATCTCTAAAAAAATGTATATGTAATACAATTCTGACAATTGATCCTTGTTGGTATCTTCTCTAGTAAGGATATGCTCAGTTAAATGGCTTTAATTTCTTTATGTGGAAGAAATTTTCAAGATAAACAATCCTTCAAGCAATCCATGCCTCTATATGAAAGAAATCTTCACGAGTTCTATGTTATAATGCATTGTCTCATGCAGCACAAATGCAAGAGCCTATGCCTAGAGAAATTTGTTGAAATCATTATCTAGATATCCAATTCTAATGGTAATAGAATTCTATACACACCACTTAAGCTCATGAGTCCAAATCCACATTATCATTTCCCTCAAATGAACCACCCTTTACTTTATTTTGAGCCTCAAAAGTACGACGTCAATAGCCAATGGTGCAACCATCTCAATCCAGCAGAATAGGTTCACCCTCTTTTGTTATTCACATCCTTAGGTCCTTGGGCCGTAATCAAGACTATATCAATGTATATTAAGAAAGTTTAAATTTGACTTTCCATAATCTTTCCCTCGCAAGGCTGGCATGTCTACAAACTCTAACACTGACACTCTTTTATTTTATGGAGTATTTGAAAGCCGAAGTAGCAAGTGCTAGTTAGATAAAGCATTTCTCATTGCAAAATGCCAAACTCCCTTTTTCCTTGAAATGGTATGTAGTTGTTTTTGGAAGTCTTCTAGTTTGCCAAGGAATCTCTCTCTCTCTCTCTCTCTCTCTCTCTCTCTCTCTCTCTCTCTCTCTCTCATGTTGGTGCCTTACGTGAGGATGTAACAAATTTGTGAGAGGTACATGCCTCCTTTTGTCACATGTTGTCCTTAAGGTGGTGAGAGAGTAACAATGGATGTAGTGAGCTTCCAACTCCTCTATATCCATCATTCCCTTCCATTTTGGGGCTATCCAAGGCCCATCTTTACAAAAAAACAAGGTTTTAGCGTATGTGCCCTTACTTATTTTCAAATTATTTCGATCAAGAAAAAATATTTGGTGCCCTCTGTAAGACACCCCTCCCCCACCGCTTCTCTCTCTCTCTCTCTCTCTCTCTCTCTCTCTCTCTCTTACACACACACATGCACACACACACGTACCCTTCTAATTTGGGAATGTTCAAGGCTGGTGTTCAATAAAAACTGGGTTTTAGTATATTTTTTAATGGTCTAAAGTTGCAAAATTTTAGCTTCATTCCAAGTTTGCCTTGAAGTAAACCGCTAAAATTTTGCTACTGTACATACGAACAATTCCTTAAATTATTAAATTTTATGGCCATTGGTCTGCAAAAACGCAGTTGAGCCACCCTCAACTACCTTTCACAAGTAAAAGTAAATTCTGTCTTAAAATAGAAAGTGAAGTCGACACCTTTTCTTTTTAACTTATCTCGTTGAAAGTTGAAAAGGTTCACAAGTTCCAAGGCTCATAGAAATGAAACATTTTGTAAAGTACTCTTTGAATTGAACCTAGACACATGGAGGTCCTCTCCTTCCTCAAAAATTTCAAGCTCCATTATATCAACTAGTATATGACCCACTTGTTGCTCCACGGCTAGATCTAGTCAAAAAAGACCATCTTTGAGGTGAAAAATACTCTCTCTCTCTCTCTCTCTCTCTCTCTCTCTCTCTCTCTCTCTCTCTCTCTCTCGTCTGCCGACTACACAGAAACCCTAAGCTCCTCTGCTCGTCTCCCCCTGGGCGAGGGCGGCCCTATGGGGGGGCGTTAATGCGTCAGCCCCGCCCAAGGCCAAAGCTCAATACAAGCCCGCTTCCTGCTGCTGCCGACCCGCCACAAAGGGACTTCAACTGCGCCCTCCTGTCGAATTCAACTGCGCCTGAGGCTTCTCTGCATACAACACAGATTTGTTGTTGCCGACGCGACTATACAACTGCCGACTACACAGAGCGTTTCTCTGCCGACTATACAGCAAGCACATTTGCTGCCGACCCTAAGGCTTCAACTTAAATTAAAAAGCCTATGTTCCCGCCTACACAGAGCACCCTTCAGGTCTCTGGTTTTCGAGCTAGGTCTCTGTTTTCAAACAGTTTTTGACTCACACCCTCAACAAGAAGGTGAACTTGTTTCAAGTTTTCAAGAGCTCTGAGAACATGTTCTCACCAAAGCCTCCAGCAAGCGAGAAGATGGCCACCAACAGCCCCAAAACATCGGGGAGAGCGCGGGCTAGCTTTGCCACTGTCCTCTTAGCTCCTAGCAAGACAGACCACATCGGACAATTGCAAGCTGCTCTCGACATGGTCATGGAAGAAAACCGCGACCTCAAAGCGCGCCTTAGCACGCTCGAGGCACGATTTGACTCCATGACTCCATGATCGGCCTCACAACAGACAAGGTGAAGGAAGTCGAAGAAAAGGTCACTCAAGCTCATACAATTGCACTCGCCAAAGTGGAAACTTGTGTGAAGACAGAATTGCGGGAACGTCAGCTTCTAGAAGAGAATTCCCTCAAGCTTCGCATTGGAGGGCTGCCCCAAGCATGGGATGAGTGCCAACAAGACTTCTGCAAGTTAATCGACCTCCTCAACGAAACTCTTAAACCGGTCCATATCGACTACGATCCGGTGGAATGTATCGTCAACAAGTTCAACACCAAGCGCACACCTAGTGGACATGCCATTCTTGAGTTCAAAGACAAGGAGGAAAGGCTCCGATTACTCCAGCAATGGCGTCTCCTTAGAGACACCGGATTTTGGATCACCGAAGAACTCATCCCGACACAAGTCAAGCACAAAGGTGAAGAGTTGAAAAAAGTGCATGAAGTACGAGCCAAAGGCAATTGGGCAGTATACCGCGGAGGGAAGGCCATCATTCAAGAGTTTCGAACGCCTAAACTGGCCCCTACCCCATAGGACCTCTCCTTAGGATTTTATTTTTCTTTTGATGGACCCTCAGTCCTTAACTGATATGTATCGATTGCCCGCACTTAGAAGAACTGGTTGTAATGTTTTGTTTTTGGTCCCATGGGTCATATCTGACCTCCGTGGACGATAATTCAATCTATCTCTCTATCTATCTCTCTCTCTCTCTCTCTCTCTCTCTCTCTCTCTCTCTCTCTCTCTCTCTCTCTCTCTCTCTCTCTCTCTACATCACTATCCAAGCATGGCTACACCTTGGGAAGCAACTATATAAGTGATGGTTTTTGTGTATAAACGACCTTAGTTTAAGAGTCTTATGAATCTCTCTCTCTCTCTCTCTCTCTCTCTCTCTCTCTCTCTCTCTCTCTCTCTCTCTCTCTCTCTCTCTCATTCTCTCTCATTTTAAGACTCCAAATTCCAACTCATCCCATAGATATTAAGGCCTCTTGTGATTATTTCTTTAATGTGAAAATTTACTCTAAAAATTTCTCTTCTAATGGGTGTGTGTGTGTGTGTGTGTGTGTGTGAGTTTTGGGGGGCGGGGGGGCGACAAGTTGTTTATGAGTAAGAAGAGGAAAGTTGTGAGCTGTGGATTCGTTATCTAAGTTCCCACTTGAGTAGAACGTATGAGCTCAAGACCCATTGCATAGAACTTAGAGGTCTCTTGAGATAGTTCCAACACCATTGAGAACTTCTCTTCGCAGTTTCTTCATCTTCTTCTCTACATATTGATATGTTTAGAGACATGATTGAGCACATGAGCATCAAAATTAGAGGAATTACTAAGAGATGTCATCAGCTAGGGAAAATGTATTTTTCTAGTTTTGCTCATCTCTCTCTTTTTTAAAACAAAAAAAATTATTTTGGAATATTTTGTTTTGTTCTACAGTGCATGGCTCTCTCTCTCTCTCTCTCTCTCTCTCTCTCTCTCTCTCTCAGAAAATGTGCCATAGGAGGAGGCAAGTCCCTCAAGAAAATAGGGATGCGTGACCTATGAGACTGAGTTACAATTGAAAATATGCTTTTGGAAACTTAATGGATATCCATGGAATGCGGGGGTTGGCATTGGTGAACTTACAAGCAAAGCCGATATTGTACTTGTTGTTAAAACTTGGGAGCATGATACACAAAGGATTAATAGCTTGGAGGATTACAATGTACATTCATTGATGTGGTCAAAGAATCTCAAGCAACGAAGAGGGCAAGGAGGGGTAGCATGCATGGTTAAGAAAGGAGTGGAAGATTTTGTATCAATTGTGACACCAAAAAGAGCACCCATTTTTGTAGCCGGTTGCTACATTCTTCATTGTGATTCCCCCTTTTATGCTTTCATGGATAGAGATCAGCCATTTTTTGATTTAGAAGAGGACATTGCTTCTTTCAAAGGCGAAGGTGATGTTATTGTATTTGGGGATATGAATGCTCGCACAAAAACATTGCAACATGATACTCAACAATTTGATATCCCTTACATTTGAGGGAGTTGGAGGAAGCTTACTTGTATGATCGTATATCAATAGATGAGAAAGAGCTGGATCATTATGGAAAGTTACTTTTACACATGTGTAATAGCACGTGTATGCTCATTGCCAGTGGTGTATATTTGTGGAGTGGAACCAATGGATTTACATGTAGGAGACATAATGTGGACAGAGTGATTGGCTATATGCTACTCTTTGAAGCCATCATGTATTTCATAAAGAGTTTTATCTTTGGCCAATGGACCTCGGAATCTAACCATTGGACCTTATGTATTGACCTTTCATGTGGACAAGCAACTAAGCATGATAATCTCAGCCAAAGGAAAGAGAAATTATCACTATGTATGGATTTCAAACGGGCACCAATGTACATTGAAATGGTTAAGCAAAAGTTATGGATGACAAAGATTCAATATGATGCACCACTGGAAACTAAATGGGAAGCTTTCAAGAAAGTTACTTGTCCTTGTGCTGAAGAATGCTTTTCCATAAAGCATCTCCATGGTATCAACAAAGATAGATCACGCAAAAGGTTGTTTGATAAATGTTAACCCTCGTGGCTCACAGACACCCTATCGTCTACGACGGACACTGTAACCGTATTATTTATTTAAGTAGAGTCAGGCACCGGGCTTGTCGGTCCAATAGGGAAAGGTAGAGTGATCGCCGATGAGAGGCGCACTCTAACACGAACATGCTAGGGTTAGTTGGCTAAGCATGGGCGCCCAAGTGTGAATGGGGTGAGCTCACATAAAAGCCAATTAAACCTAAAATTGAGTCATTCTCTCATTGTGCAATAGAAGCTGCTCTTGCTCCATCTCCACCTTCTCCTTCACCATCTCCTTGTGTGTGTGCGTGTGAGAGAGAGAGAGAGAGAGTGTGAGAGCGTGTGTGCGATCGAGCGTTGCGGTGGCACGACGGCGGCGAGGCAGTTGAGCGCGGCGTAGCGACGTCTCCCTCTTCTTTGCGGCAAGGAATCCTCTACGGCAGGAGCATAAGGCGGTGAGTGACACACCATTGCCCTCTTTGAGCTTACTAGTTAAACTAGTTGTGTGCTTGGAGCCGTCTGCGGCTCGTACATGGTGTATCGGCAGGTCCCTTGCTTTGACAGTGCGGCAAGGAGCGCACATTTTTGGCGCCGCTGCCGGGGAATAGCCCTGCACTAAGCCCAAGAGGCACTTTGTGCGTCTTGTATGAGTGGTTTGCAGTAGGAAAGAAGAGGGAGAGGAAGGCGTATTTTTTCTGCAAGTTGTTAATTCTGTTTTTCTGTTGGGCACAGTTTGCATTTTCTGTTTTTCTGTTTGCACACAGTTAGCATTAGTCACAGAGTTAGCATTTCTTGCGTTTTTTTGCATTTTCTGTGTTTTCACTGCACAGTTCTGTCAAGTTTCAATTTTTGCATTTTTTGTGTTTTCTGTGTTTTCTGGTTTGTGCATAGTTAGGCGCACAGTTAGTTAATTAAGTAGGTTCGTAATTAGGTGAACCACTGATTAGCAGGTCAGTAGGTAGGTGGGACAGTAAATAGTTAGGTGAGGTCAACACGCACCAAAACGCGTACCAAATAATATCTCAAAAAAAAAAAACCGAAAAATAAAAACGTGAGCGAGGGGGAGGTTAGATTTTCGAAAATAAAAAACGTGAGTTATAAAAACAGACGGGTTGGTTTGTATAAAAGTTAGATCGGGATCGTTTCCCCAAGCCCAAGCCTAGGCCCAGGCCCAGGCCTCAGTCCTCAGTCTTAGGATATATACTAGAATCACTCTTATATATATACCCTACCTCCTCAAGAGGGAATGAGAGCATGTGGGACAAGTCCTCCACTCTCCTCCCTTCTCTTCCCACTTGCACCTTTAGACTTGCTATTTGGAGCCTAGTTCCCCAGCTAGGAAAAGACTGTTTCGGGATTTTCTGGAGCAAAATAGAACCAAACAGTGGGCTGTAAAGCACAGCGCATCCCTCCTAGCAATACGTTTGTTTCGAGCTATCACACGGCCCATTCCACGACACGCTCTAAAAAATCTAGCAAAAAAACAAACAAAAAACACGCTAAAAACTAGTCACAAGGCCTCCTAGAGCAGCTTTTTGACACCTTAGGGTATCAAAAGCACATGCACTTACGCTCTGGGAGGGTGCTAGAACACGAGCATATTGAGGGTGCCTTTGTTCATACAGACACCCATTACCCATCCACAATAGGCTCTAGACCCTCAACGGGGACACAAGGTAGCACCACCCAAGACCCTAAAATAGCCGCTAGTGATTCCTCCTCCGACTCAGAAATCATGGAAGCATACCCTACCCAAAACACTGAGAGAGAAGGCCATGCACCTCCCGAAGCTCCACAGCCTAGTACTAGTATGTTTAGCCGTTTCATGGAAACATTAGGTAGAGCTACTCGCTCGGAACCTGATGCAAATGAAGCACACGAAGGGGGTGGGGAAGTGGACTCTCCTTTCACATCGCACGTGGACCCCACACCCCCAAAGAGTGTTCATGTGGATATCCTGCCAACTTCTTGCCAAGAAGGCCTTGTTGAGCTGCCTCCTTCAGAAGTTCCCTCTAGAGTACCGTTGGTGACAAGTAAAACCACGGGGAGCAACATTGCTTCTACCTCACAAGAAACCGTTAACACGTCGACTCTAGAAGGATTGTTCATTAATGATCATTGGACATACGAACTCCACACTGAGGTGTTGACGGATCTACACTCTGGCCACGCCTACCATGTAGGATGGATAGAGATTGTACAATCCACCTCTAGTGCCACGAGCATCGAAGATCAACAAAAAATGATCTGTAATGTTATCCATGGCATTATTCAATCAGAAAGGCAAAACCGAGGGGTAAATATACTCTCAACTGGCCCCATGAGATTTCTGGATACGAGCAAGGCTCAACAGCCTACTCTATCACAAATGGAGACTCCTCTAATGAGCCCCATGGACCCATCTTACATCATTTCACCTGGGGTCTCTATGCAATCTGAGCCTCCGAGCGACAACTTTAGCTTCCCTAACTTGGCTCAACCCTCTATTAAGGAAAACGCAGTGCTCACTCCAGGGATAAGCCTGACAGAGAATGTACCGATGACATCTACGGTTAGCGCAGTGCCACTACCTAGTGTCGTAGTACCTAATATGGGGCCTCGACCGTATGTGCCTCTAGCCCCTTATGCACACATGGCCCCCACACCTCCAATTGTACCACTTGTTTATGCTCCTCGAGTGCCGCTCCCTAGCCCTTATCCGAGTGGACCTATGCCCGGTTATGTTCCATATCCTGCATCATCCACACATATGCCAAGACCGGTACCCGTCCCTCTCCCACATATGATTCCAAGAGTACCTCCACCGGCCCTGCCTCCTCACATAGGTGACTTGGCAGCGTTTGCTCAAACCATAGGTCGATCTATCGCGGAAAATATGTGTCATGCATCTGATAGAGAGCCTAGAAGTAAGGCAGTACAAATTGCCAAACTCACACAAAAATTCAATGGGGACGAAGATTCTAGAAAACACATTGAAGTGTTTGAACAAGTATGTGATTCCTTAGGGGAACGCAATGAACTACATAAGTGCAATGCCTTAAGCTTGACATTAAGTGGGAAGGCTGGAGATTGGTATAGAACCCTAAGGGTGGACGAGAAAACAATCTACCCTACCCTTCGAAGGTTGTTTCTAAAGGAGTACATACGAGAAGGTGTGCTTTGGGATGTAGCATCTCAGCTACAGAAGGCCGAACGTAAGGAAGGAGAGTCAGTAAGGGACTTCATTAGTCGTCTAAAGCACTTAAACTCTCGCTGCCCTGTAAATGAGCGCTTCAACAATAACCAACTGCTTGATCGATTCATTCGAGGGTTGAGGAATGAAGGAATCTATAATGGACTAGTGATTAGAGGTATCACAACCTGGGAAGATGTCACTGCCAATGCAATCCAATTAGAGGACAACTTGATGATAGCAGGCATGAGGGTGTCTACTGACACGAGATCCACTAGCTCACAAGCCATTGAGTATGAACCCATGACTGCAAAGCCCATTTCCAATGAGCAAAAGGTATTTGAGACATTCTTGACAGACCTCACCAAGGCAATCCAAGAGTCTCTTAAGGATAATCGACCCCCTCAAAATAGTCACATGTATCCAAGAAGGGAGCAACAATGGTGTTCCATTTTCTTAGGTCCACATAGCACTAGTGAGTGCCCTACGTTTAGAGTAAAATTTAATGGAACTTGCAACGCATGTGGTAGGTATGGTCACCAAGCTAAGGATTGTTTAATGATCAAACGTATTATGGAAAATAGACCACCTGTAGCCTGGACGGATGCACCTCGAGCTCCTGTATTGATGCCTGCTCCACCTGTTGAGCAACTACCGCAACACATGGTCGCTAGATCCCAAAATGTTGTACAAGCTACACCGCTACCACCTCCTGTGCTAGGACCGCAGCCCCCGCATCCAAGAGTCGCCCCTATGAACCAAGTGGGTTGCGAGCCATCAAATGCTTATGCAGATGGCTGTGAGGAGGAAATAAACACTAGTATTGCCTACGGACTTGATACATTGGAAGAATGTCCTATATACTACATGGAAGATTGTGGGGGGCAAGTCAAGCCAGTTTATCAAGCTGCTGCTCTCGCATCCAGAGGTCAAAATATCAACACCCAGGCTAGGAGGCCACCTCTTCAATGCTACGAGTGTGGTGGACCACATCGAGCAGCGGAGTGCCCTATTAGGCTGCAAAAGAATGCTGCACAGATGCAAATGAATCAAAGGAGCATGTCTGCAATGCCAATACTCACATGTAATCGTTGTGGCATAGATCACTTGATTGCCCAATGCCCCTATAACCCAAATGCGCCTAAAATCACACCCCTAAATTTGGTCGAAATTGCTAGTGTGACATCGCCAATACCACCCGTCGCACCCGCTTATGCGATTACACGGTCCATGCTTCAAGGGCCAGGCCATATCCTCGAAGAGAGAGATACCGCGTCAGTTATCCAAGCAAAGAAAAAGAAGACACGAAGGAAGAGGTCGAAGAATACGGGAAATTCAAAGCCAAGTTCCAAAACAAACATAGGAACAGGAGATGACCCCGTGTATATGAATGACCTCGAGGATGATTCAGATTCAATCGAGACAATGGAAACTAGAACCAATACCACAAAGGGAAAGACTGACAAAGAAAACCGTTACATGGAACCAAATGAAAACCGAATAAGAGAAAACCATAAAGAGCCTTTGAAAACACCACAAGTGTTTCCAAATCCAATCCAAGACCCCCAAGATAAACCGCAAGGGCAAAAAGGGAAGAATCGTAAAAAGAAGATTGGGACGTACCCAAACCCAGTAGACAAGATTGAGCAGGTGAAACATCTAAGAGGTTTAGTGGAGGAGACTCAAAGGAAACTAGAACCAGAACCCATGCATGTCAAAATTCATGACACAATGTTTCCCACGCAAGTTCATCCACCCCACATGAACCATAGACCGTTAGCCATATCTAGTATCATCCAAGAAGGGAGTGAGGATGGGACATCAAAAAGTGAGCATACACCTTTCTTGTTGGAAAGGATGTTTAACGAAGGAATACCTGATCCCATTGAGGAATATGAGATTCCATCCTCACCAGTTCCTAGTCAAGGACCTACACCCTGCAAAATGCCAATGAATGTTGCCAAACTAGTGGACTTCATGTCTTCTGAGGTCCGAACCACGATCATAGCAAAGCTGTATGGAGATCCTGAGTTATTCCTTGCACTTTGAGCATTCTATAACGGAGAGCTACGAACGGGATTACCGCAGTTTGCGCAACCAAATCGGCCTGACTCGATTATGATTGATGAGGAAAATCATGTGCAATCACTTGACTTAGATGGACACGAGTCTATGATCGAGGTACCCATTAACGAATTAGGGCACTATTTTCAAGGCGACGAGTCTAATGCGACCCTACCCATCGCTACCAAGGGATTAACTATAAAGGGATTTCTTGATGGTGGTGCGGGAGTTAGCATCGTTACAAAAGATTGTTGGGAATCCATGGGAAAACCCCGCCTCAGTGTTACTAACATTGTGGTAAAGATGGAAAATGGTACCATAGCCAAACCTATGGGGATGCTCAAGGATCTTAAGATCAAAGCTCTAGGACACAAGGTACGGCATACATTCATTGTAATGGATTTCTCTAAACACCTTATGTCATATGAAATGATTTTAGGACGACCATTCATGAGGGAAGCACAAATGGTTCATGATTGGTCTAAAAATCATGTCTATTTGCAATTCCAAGACTCTATCCTTAGAGTGGATTTGGTGACTGGTAAGGTACACCCCTTAGGGAGCAAAACCATTATTGATCATCGCTCTGACACCACAGTTCACTCGGCCCCACTACAATATTGTTACACTTGTAAGAAGGATACAGACATTGGCCAAGATTCTCCTTACATGGATGTGTTACCGGGTATGACGGAATCGGACAACGTAGACTGGGTACACCTAGCTGCAACCATAGATACCTGGGGAAATAGAGGAACCACTTGGGTCACACCAGAGGGGGAAGAGGTACCACAAATTGCACCTCTGAACATGATAAGTGCCATACATGCATCTTCTAAGGGCAAGGCAATTGTGGACCAATCTGACAGTGACACCGATAGCTCAATAGAAGACTTTGACCAACACGACTTGGACACTGACTCCCAGAGTGAAACGGATTCTGAATCTCATGAATTAGAGAGTGGAGCAAGTTCAGAGTCAAAACATTTGGAAGGACCGAGCACATCAACCGATGATAGCTCCCTCGAGAGTGAAGAGGACACCAACGAGGACTCCTTTAGTGAGCCAGATCTAAATGCAAATCAAAAGCAGGTCTCAAATAAGAAAAAGAAAAACCTTAAGAGGCGTCGATATCGAGCCAATGTACGTGCTAGGATAAAAAAGAAGAGATCCTCAGCAGAATGGCTCAGTTATATAGGGGCATGTGATGCTCATCGAAAATTGGTAGACAATTGGGGTGAATATCTCCAAAATGTTATGTGGTGTAGACCACGACCCCATGACATAGCCCAATTAGAGATCATAGACAAGCCAAAGTTGAGCCGCACTGCAAGGAGGCGTCAAAACCAAGAGTTAGCTCGACAACACAAGAAAGCAGAAATGGAAGCACAAACCAAAGCACAACCAAAATCCACAGACTTGCATCCTGCAACAGAACATTTCAAATCTTACACCACAGGGGAAGCAAAGGTTGTGTACACAAAAGCCCAAAGAATACCTATCGATGGGAATAATGGAATCTATGATGGTCCGGCAATAGTTAAAGAAATAGAATTAGCTGACCCTAGTGAAGAATCAAAACCTGTTTTTATTGCCCAAGACCTCACAGAAGTTGAAGAGGCGGTCCTCAAAGAGCTTCTCAAGGAATTCAAGGACGTATTCGCTTGGACATACCATGATATGAAAGGTGTTCCACCTTCTGTGGTCCAACATACAATCCTTATGATTAGCACTGCGAAGCCCGTACAACAAAGACCCTACCCGATGAATCCTAAGTACACAAAGATCATTCAAGAAGAACTAGAAAAGCTTATCAAATGTGGGTTCATATATCCTATTGAACACTCTGAATGGGTGTCTCCAATAGTTATCGTGCCAAAAAAGAATGGGAAACTCAGGGTGTGCGTGGACCTCAAAAAAGTTAATGCAGCTACTAGAAGAGACCATTACCCCCTACCATATTCCGAACATGTACTCGAAAGAGTTGCAGGCAAGGAAGCTTATAGCTTTCTAGATGGGTACTCAGGCTACAACCAAATCACGATAGCGCTAGAGGACCAAGCTAAAACAGCCTTCATCACAGAATTTGGCGTGTTTGCATTCCGTGTGATGGCTTTTGGCTTAACAAATGCCCCTGACATTCCAACGATTAATAAACACTGCTTTTAAAGAATATTTGAGAGAGTTTTGTGAAGCTTTCTTAGACGACCTTTGTGTTTACTCTTCTTGGAAAGAACATCTATCATGTATGCGGAAGGTGTTTGAAAAGTGTAGGTTATATCGTATCTCATTGAACCCGTTCAAATGCCAATTTTGGGTCAAGCATGGAGTTATTTTAGGGCATATAGTATCCAAGAATGGTATCTCAACTGATGAGAGCAAAATTAAAGTGATTCTAGAGTTACCACCACCAACCAATTACAAGGGAGTTCAAAGGTTCATGGGACACGTGGGTTATTATCGACGGTTTATTTTATTTTTCGCTGAGATAGCACGTCCTTTGTACAAGCTTCTCATTGAATTTAAATGGACTGAAGAGTGTGACCAGGCCTATGAACAATTGAAGAAAACACTAGCAAGTGCTCCGATTTTAAGGACACCTAACTGGGATGTCATTTTCCATGTGCATATTGATGCATCAAACTTTGCTATTGGGTGTGTTCTCACTCAACCAGGAGAACATAAATTGGACTATCCCATTAGCTTTGCAAGCCGTCAATTGAACGATGCTGAAAGGAACTACACCACTACAGAGCGAGAAGGTTTGGCAATGGTTTATGCAGTAAAGAAATTTCGCTACTACCTTCTGGCAAACAAGTTTGTATTTTATGTGGACCATCAAGCGTTGTTGTATCTGGTAAACAAGCCATGCTCCACAGGAAGAATCACACGATGGTTGTTAATTCTTCTGGAGTTTGATTTCACGATTGTAGTGAGACCCGGTAAAAGGCACGTCATGGCTGATCATTTGTCTCGCATACCCAATGGTGAAGCCCCTACAGGAGTTGATGATGAATTACCCGATACTTCCCTATTCATAGTTGAGACTATGCCTGAATGGAGTGAGAACATTGTTAACTTTTTAGTTAATGGTTTTCCACCCAAGGAACTTCGTAAGGATATCGCTCGAAGGCTAGTAAAAGAATGTGAACCCTATTGTTTGATTGCCAGAACTCTGTATAGATTAGGCAAGGATGATATTCTTAGGCGTTGTGCCCGCGAGGATGAATATTTGTATATCTTGCAAGAAGCACATATGGGCATAGCAGGAGGACATTTTTCAGGAGACCTGACTGCTAGAAAGGTGCTGCAATCAGGCTATTGGTGGCCAACTTTATTTAAGGATGCATCACTTTTTACAAAAGGGTGTGATGAGTGCCAACGTTACAAGACCACACAGCGCAAAGACAGAATGCCCTTACATCCTATTAAAGTAACCCAACCATTTGAAAAATGGGGCTTAGACTTTGTAGGTCCAATTAGTCCCGCAGCTCGCAACACTCAATCTCGATATATTCTAGTTGCTACGGACTATGTAACAAAGTGGGCTGAAGCTAAGGCTTCACAAAAAGCTGACGCGAGGACAACAGCTAAGTTTCTTTTTGAGAAAATTATCACAAGATTTGGTTGCCCTTTTGAAATTGTTAGTGATAATGGTACCCATTTTATAAATGAGGTAATAAGAGAGCTTACCACAACCTTTATGATATCCCACCATAAGTCTACACCTTATTACCCGCAAGCTAATGGACAAGCCGAGAGCACCAACAAGACTCTAATCTCTATTTTAACCAAGACGGTAGAAGCTCATCGCACTGATTGGGATTTGAAGTTGACATCTGCTCTATGGGCTTATCGTAGTGCTTATAAAGTGGCTATTAATTGTACGCCATTCAAAATGGTATACGGACAAGAAGCGGTTATGCCTTGGGAGTTTGTCATTCCTAGTCTTAGGGTAGCTTCGCAAGAAGGATGGAATGGTAACCCCTTAACCGAGCGTTTGTATATCTTAGAAAAACTAGACGAAGAGAGACAGTAGACTGTGCAAATTGCTCTTGTGGAAAAGGATAGGAGAAAGAAGTGGTTTGATCGCCATGTGAAGGACAAGGACATCAAAGTTGGTGATAAAGTCCTTATGTATGGAGTATGTAAAGAGAAGAAAAAGTTGAAATATGCTGGTAAAGGACCATATAGAGTATGTGAAATTACCCCACAAGGTGCCCTTCGTGTGGAAACTCTTGATGGAGTTGAAACCATTGGATTCCTCAATGGGAGTAAATTCAAAAGATATTATGATCCTTTAAGCCAAGAAGAACTACGGGCCATTCATCAAAAGAAGGCCGCCAAAGCACAAACCGAGTTAAACAAGATACAAGCTCAAGCTGAGGCTAAGGAGCGACAACAACGTATAAGACAAAAACGAGAGGCTAACCTTGGAGTCACAAATGCATTCCACGTGGAAATCGAAGAGGATGGGTTGGACTCTGACACACCTCTACGATACCCTATTGAGTTAAATAGTGCCTATGGAAAAGTGCTATATAACGCCTTATTGGACACGGGTGCTAAATATAATCTGCTATCCTATGGGGTGTGGTGTCAGTTAGGGAAGCCACCTCTATCTAAGAGTATTATCCAAGTCAAGGGTGTCAACAAGAAAAAAACTACGGTTTTTGGAATCTGGCACACTTCTGTCAGTTATGACAATGGACTTGTAGCTCAAGACTTTTTGGTCATGCCTACTGGAACTATGGAGGGTAATATAAACCTAGGCCGCACGTGGATGATAGCCACCAAATGCACTATTGATTGGGGGACTGGGGGTGTTACAACGCAAAAACCAACTCTTAGCCCTACCACTCAAGCCATAGTCCCTGAGATATTGCCTAAGGAAATAAAACCCAAGACATTGCATGTCCAGGAGGTTGAACCATACGTCCCCATAGCCCAACTCTCTAGAGCTTCAACTGATGTAGTTGAAAGAAAGCTTGAGACACACAAGAACCATCCTAATATAGCAGAGAAAACATACAAGTGGGTCCCTAAAGCCTCTGTAGTTAGCATGGTTGATGCAAAAAAACGGAAACCTAGTAAGAACCGTCCCACTCACTCCAAGAAACGTAAAGAAACGTTGCGTTGGATTCCTAAACGACTATTGGAAGCCCAAGGATACTATGAAGGAAATGATCAAATCTGGGTGCCCAAACGTAAAGTGTACTCTTACCTGCCACCTGGCTCATGTAAACCCAATCCTGTGGCTCCAAAACAAATTGAAAATCGTGGAAAGGAAAAAATCATGGAATGTTACACACCCGATCTAGAGCTAGTTTGGGTACCAAAGAAAGAACGATTTGTTCCACCTAGCTCAGGAACAGGGAAATCAAATGAAGCTTCTTGCTCTTCATGTAGTTCCTATACGCAAATAGAAGCTTCGACACAACCTCCACCTACCACTGTACATATCCATACAAGCACGAAAGAGTTTGCACCTCCCGGGGTAAGTTCACCACCTACAACAACGTTGCAAATAAAATCATGGGAGAGTACCTTACCACCCTTGCAACTAGATGAAACGCATAGGGCGGTCGAAAACTATTGGTTAAAACCTTCACCCATAACAACTTGGAACAATTGGTTTCAAAAGGTGACGACCTCATTCCAAAAGTTATGATCTACCCAAGGAAGGAGGGACTATTTGCTAACATCAATCATTCACTCGCTCCCCTCTCAACCATCCTCCCTGACCTCTCAATTCCAATCTTAGGGAATGTATATATATAGCCTTATACTCACAAAAAACAAAAATAGTAAAGAGCAAGAGCGACTAGCAACGAGAGAGCACCCTATCAGATCTTACATATAAGTCCAAATTCACCGTGTCAATTCAAGCAACACACAAAAACAACTCTTATGTTTTAAAGGCCTAACCAAATCTATCTGTCTTGTCATAAATGGCTACTTCACCACAGGCATGCACTTCTATTTTTTATGAAAGGTACCCTTTGTCTTTTCCTCAAGTGTTCTACGTTTGCTACCCTATACTTTCTTACGAATGGGATTTGATAGAGAGCCTTGCATGTGAGAGAAATTTTGAGGAGTTAGAATGGCTGATACGTCTATGGCTAACTAGTGATCCCTACCCAGTAGCGAATGTGTCTCCAATGGAACATGCTTATTCTTTTGCACAAGATGAGTATCCACGCATCGCAAGGTTCTTGATTAGCATGCTTGCACAAGAGGATGATGAAGAGGAACTAATAGAGACCGAGGAAGACTATGGCCTCACGGACAACGATTTTATTTATCTAGATGATGAGGATAGAGGCCTAGCCTTAGGGTGGCCACCCGGTTTATATAATATCCTCTTTCCTTGATTCTAAAAGGGGTGACAGATAGGTAGGTTAGGGGTCTAGATTGTGTTTTGAGTTGTTTTTTAGGAGTTTTAATTTTTCACACTGACATGCCTCCTAGAGGTATAGTGCCTGTTTTTGGATGTGTTAGGTAGGACTTATATGGATCTCCATCCACATGGCTGAGGACATCCGCTTCAACAAAATGAGCCACTCCATACCTCCAGGTGTACTACTTTCCATGATTCATGTTGGTGGATATGTGTAATTGCTAATAATGATTTTTCATTCTTTGTTTGAGTGCAATAGTTATGATTGTTATCTGCCATTATAGATGTATAAATTTGTCTTTGCTTAAGTTGATTGAACTCCAGTTTAATCTTATGGATGAGCCTGGAGATTAGGAGACCGTGACTTTAGGTTAACTCATTTACTTGACCACTAGGCCTAGCTAATAAAATTATCCGAGTATTTGAGACCTTAGGAATGTTTTAGGCAGAGAAAGGCTTGCTCACTCAAACAACAATAAACACTAGTGCGAATACCAAGGAAATGGAAGCAAAAAAAAAAAACATAAGTGCCATAAATGAAAAATCTTACGCTGGACGAGAAATCATGGCTTGAATTGGTACTTCACTCACATGTATTGTCTATGGTACTAGAGCCCTAGAGGTTCCCAGTGTGGGCGCTTTTCCTTGAGAAGCAAAAAATCCCGGACATACAAAATAAGCACACACGTCACATGATTGTGACCCAAAGTAAAAAAATATTTAAAAAAAACAATTAAAAAAAATTTAAAAGACTTCCATTGAGCTTACAGTTAACATTTCAAGCTTTTGTTTGCAGTTGTGAGAGTGAGTTGGCTAATCAAAGCTGAAAAGCATAATTAGGGAATCTTGCATTTAGATAATCTTCTTAGCTTAGCTAGTACTAGAGTAGTTGTTTTAACCTTAGTCATAACTAACTAATTGATAGACTCACCCATAAGCTCAAAACTCTTGATTAATTAATTTACTCAAAGTGCAATTTATTTGTCCTTAATGGCAGTCTAACATTTCAAAAATCTTGCATTTACTCATTTCCACATGTACTTTACATTCCCCTCATGATTTATGGCAATATAATTCCGCTTGCTAAAACAGTGACTTTGCCTTGCAGATTCAAATCTAGATGCTCTACAACATGGACATACCAAGCTTCAACTCAATAGCTTCCGAGGACGGAATCTACATCAGGAAGGGGGGCAATGTTAACCCTCGTGGCTCACGAACACCCTATCGCCTACGACGGACACTGTAACCGTATTATTTATTTAAGTAGAGTCAGGCACCGGGCTTGTCGGTCCAATAGGGAAAGGTAGAGTGATCGCCGATGAGAGGCACACTCTAACATGAACATGCTAGGGTTAGTTGGCTAAGCATGGGCGCCCAAGTGTGAATGGGGTGAGCTCACATAAAAGCCATTTAAACCTCAAATTGAGTCATTCTCTCATTGTGCAATAGAAGCTACTCTTGCTCCATCTCCACCTTCTCCTTCACCATCTCCTTGTGTGTGTGCGTGTGTGTGAGAGAAAGTGTGTGAGAGTGTGTGTGCGATCGAGCGTTGCGGCGGCACGACGGAGGGGAGGCGGTTGAGCACGGCGTAGCGGCGTCTCCCTCTTCTTCGCGGCGAGGAATCCTCTACGACAGGAGCATAAGGCGGTGAGTGACACACCATTGCCCTCTTTGAGCTTACTAGTTAAACTAGTTGTGTGCTTGGAGCCGTCTGCGGCTCGTACACGGTGTATCGGCAAGTCCCTTGCTTCGACAGTGCGGCAAGGAGCTCACAATAAAGAATATCAAAATGCTTGAAAGTCCTTGACAAATCTTGATGCAACTATGGACAAAGACAACTATTGCATACATACAAGGCATTGATTGAAAAGAAGAGAAGAAGATGGGAAGTAAAGCAACAACTTTTTCAAGTCCAAGAAAAGGCACATGCATGTGGAGGATTTTGGAGAAACTCTAGGGGCAAGCGGGTTGAGAATTTTGGTAACTTGAGTCTTGTGGATATGTACACACATTGAAGGAAATTATATGAGCAAGAAAATGCTGAAAAAGTACCATTTTATGGTTCACTCCCATGTATGTCCTCTTTTTTTACTATTGACACTATATGCGGTGGGCTTGAAAAGTTTGCCACTCGCAAAGCAGGAGATCTTCAAGGTATCAAGCCAGAGATGATCAAATGGATGAGAGATTTTACCCTTGAGTGGATGTGTTATATGTTCAACCTTGCACTTCAATATGGTATGCCTTATAATTGGAGTACTAATTGGGTTAAGCCTTTGCATAAAGGAGGGGATGTAAAGAGTGTAAACAACTACCTCACTTTAATGATTGGGTCTCTTATGGCAAAGTTGTTTGGGTGTATAATGGACATGAAATTAAGTGATTGGGCTGAAGAGAATGATGCCATAACAAGCGTGCAAAAGGACAAGCGGGTCTTTGTCGATGCCATAACACCATTGATCATCTTGTCACTCTTTGCGTTCTCATGGAGGAAAGTTGGTTGAAAGGCAAGTGATTGTATTGTTGTTTTGTGGACTTTAAGAAAGCCTTTGATATGATTCCAAGTAAAAATTTGTGGAGAAGGATGGAAGAACTCCAAGTGCCAAGTGAGTTTATGCTTGCAATTTCTTGAATCTATGAGAATATGATTTGTCAAATGCGCATGGGAAGAGAAATTTCAAAAACAATTGTAAGCACTATTGGGGTTAAACAAGGATGTCCATTGTCACCAACTTTCTTTGGTCTATGCATCGATCAACTAGAACAAATGGTACTTGACTTTATGCAAGAAAAAGTTAATGAAGAGGTTAATATTTGCAATGCGGTAATCATGCTTTTGTTGTATGCGGATGATGTAGTGCTTCTAGCACACACTTTAGAAGATGCACAAAAGCTTATGGTTTTCCTTGTTGAGAACTTTTGTTTGCATAGTGGATTGATTGTGAATGAATCCAAAACAAATGTTATGCTTGTGAAAACCAACCATAAGGCGAAGCCATGCACTGTGTAAAACAATGAGACACTTGAAGTTGTTGAGAGCTTAAGTACCTTGGTCTTGAGGTTCTGTCCAATCACAAGTGGCATGTTCTCGCATTTGAGAACATGTGTAATGCGAGAGACATCAAGTGTTGGGCTCTCAAGAAGTATCTTTTTGATGCATTGGTGACACCGGTTCTTCTTTATGGAGTTGAAGTGTGGGGCGGGATCATCTCAAAGTCTACTTGGAAAGAATTTCAGAATTTCCAAAAGCGTTTTCTTACAAACTTTCTCCAAGTTAAGACACAAACACCGTATGTGCTCCTACTTGACTCGGGATCTCTTCCAGTGGAGGTTATGGGCATGGAAAGGGTTGTTGAGTACATGATAAAGATTCGTCAAAACCCCTCACATATCAACTTCCTACAATTGCATGGGGAGCAAGCATAAAAAATCAAAGATGTATAAAAGCAAGATCTCGAGCACGGGATGGATGCAAGACATAAAGAAGTGGTTTGGGAGATGGGATGCATTATACTTGCTACATGATGCTTCAATTGACTCCCAAATGAATGAAGCTTTTTTACAACGCCAATGTATTACGGCTTGGGAGAAATCTAGTGGGTCACACTTCATATATTACACCACTCATATTGCCCCCAACTACCAAACCATGTTCTTCGCTGAAAGAGGAAACCGTACTCACACTTACATGCTTGAGCCTATCCCCTTGTCGGCAATACACACTATCGCAGCCATTTGGCTTGGTTCCCATTTCCTTCAATGTGAAATAGGGCGTTGGGGCAATGGAGAAGAATCAAATCGACTGTGCATGTTATGCTCATTGCAAGTTTGAGAGTCTGGGTGCCACACACTACTAG
Organism: Adiantum capillus-veneris; assembly: GCF_014529385.1. NCBI lineage: Eukaryota > Viridiplantae > Streptophyta > Polypodiopsida > Polypodiales > Pteridaceae > Adiantum > Adiantum capillus-veneris. Next base: position 103,643,012 of record NC_140951.1, read on the forward strand.
AGTGCTCACCTTTTGGTCACATCCGAACTTGCTTCTCTCACATTTTCGGCCATGACTCAGAACTACACACTTTCTCTCCGAGCCATAGTGTGGGATCTCCATTTCGACTTTCATCACCACAATTTTGGAGCATCAAGAGTCACTCATCAGCCATACACATACTACATCACATATAACTTTGGTACCATAGGTCATATTTGACCTCCGAGGACGATCATAATCTCTCTCTCTCTCTCTCTCTCTCTCTCTCTCTCTATATATATATATATATATATATATATATATATATATATATATATATATATATATATATATATATATATATATATATATATATATTCCACATTATAGCGCATAGCCCACGGGTTTCTCTCTCTCTCCCTCTCTCTCTCTCTCTCTCTCTCTCTCTCTCTCTCAACAAAGTCAAGGTGCATTAGGAGAGTGTGACTCTTGGGCAGTGTCCAGGAAAAGTGTGCACCAATCTAGCCTGGAGCCAATTGTAAAATCAAACAGTCGGTTGAGTAGAGAGGGAGAAGGGGAAAATTTCCTTGAAAAATTTAAGAAAATCTCATGAGAGAGAGAGAGAGAGAATCGTCATGTTCTTGGAGTGATCCACTCTCTCTATAAGTGTGCATACAAACACTTATATACACCTACAAATGTGTGTGTGTGTGTGTGTGTGTGTGTGTGTGCGCGCGTGCACGCGTGACACAATGGCCATGCTTTTCTTGGCTGTTGCAACGCACGGGTCACACACTAGGTTTTATTGATCCAAATAGATATCAAAGATCTACTCCATAAATCTTGATCTCAAGTTAGAGAGAGAGAGAGAGAGAGAGAGAGAGAGAGAAAGAGAGAGAGAGAGAGAATTGTCATATTCTTGGAGTGATTACAAGTACTAGTTCCACCCCCTTCACTTGTGTGCATATGCACACTCACATATACCTACTAGTATGGATGTATGTGTATTTCTTTAAATTGCAAATAATGCCAGCAACTATTGGTATGTGAGGCTCATATTTGTCTCTCATGCGGACCATGGCGAGAAGTAGCTGCAGTAGAAGTAGTAGTAATTTAGCTCTCGTCAGATAATCTTTGAGGTCGAATCTTGTGATAGTTTTGTACGACCTTAAAAATTTTATTCTTCTTCTTCTTCTTTTTCTTCTCTGTCTCTCTCTTTGACCGTATGAAATCCTAAAATCCCAGTTAGATTTTGAGCTTCTCTTGAAAACTATCAAGAATTTTTCACAAGTTTTAGTGTAAATACCAGTAAAAGCTTCAAATTTTGACCTAAAAATCGGGAGAATTTCAAGTTTGCCCCTTTTCGCTTCCGTTAGAGAAAATGTATTTTTCTAGCCTTGCTCATCACTCTCTTTTTTGAAACAAAAAAAAAATTCTTTTGGAATGTTTTGTTTTGTTCTGCAACGCATGGGTAATTCTCTCTCTCTCTCTCTCTCTCTCTCTCTCTCTCTCCCTCCCTCTATATATATATATATATATATATATAAATATATATATATATATATATATATATATATATATATATATATATATATATATATATATATATATATATATATATATATATATATATATATATATATTCAGGGATTTAACATTTGAGATTTTTTCATTTCAATTTTTTTTGACAATTTCATCAAACTTTTGAATTTTGTTAACCAAACACGTTGTCAGGAGTTTTTGGGAGCAAGGGATTGCGCATATGTACATACACATGCATGGTGCATCAAATAAAGAATTGCCCATTTTCCAGAGCCAGGTGGTTATGTGGGGCCCACGTGTGTACAGGTAGGACAGCATGTACATAGTGCATCGATTTTCACTATCATCAGTACTAGTGTGTTTTTTCTATAATAATGAGGAGTTGGTAGCGCGTAAAACATCTCGAGGAAGCTATCCGCGGGCTGATGACATGAGGTAAGGAGGTGCGTCAGATGGCATCTAGTGGCGTCAGGAGGTCGAATGGGGTCAATATTTTCACGTGGATGAGTACGGACACGACGTGGATGTTTTCTTGTGATAATTATACAGAGAGGTCATCATGAGGACCATATTTTTGGGGCCACTTCAAGTGGTGGCGGGATGCACTATTGTGAAAAGCTGAGTGCCAGGTGTGCGGATGGATGCAGCAGGGTGACAACTATGCACTGCGAGGTCAGTTTTTGGCCTGTTTGGGGTCCGTTTGAGGTCATTTAAAAGGCCAAGGGTGCCCAACTAATAAAGTTAAGTGTGGGAACTGTAAAAACAGAGAGCAGACCAGAAAAAAACGTGGAGAGAAGAGAAGGAACAGCCGCAACTATGTTTTTGCTGTTTTTGGAGCCTGTTTTGGCCATAAAATGCTCATCCGAGGTCGGATTTGAGCACTTTGACATTGTAGACTGGGATTTTGGGACGTTTGGAACGCGATGGCGCTATCCATTTTTCCAAATTTCTCACTATTTTTTTGTTGTTTTGGTTGTGTAAGTTTTTGCTATGAGTGAAGCTTCTGCTCCAGTTTGTGATTGTATCTGGCATATTTTACCCATATTGTGTGAGCTATTTGCCCCATTGGTGTTGGCCCAAGCTCAATTGCATTTAAACATCAGCAATTCTCCTCTTTCGAGCTGAGTTTTTTTTTTGTGTGTGTGTGTGTGTCTCTCTCTGTGTGGAGTGGGTAAATGGGTAGTTACTCTCCTCTCACTCCATCGGTGTGTTCCCTGTCTGGATCAGGTGGGTTATGTAAGCCGAGTGGTGTCCCATAGTGTGTGTGTGTGTATCTTCCCACGAGTGTGTGTAGGGTCATTATAGAGGCGTTGTGTGTGTTTCCATCCCGCCCACATTCTTTTGGTGCCCCCACTGAGGCTCTTCTTCGAGTACCTTCTACTTCAAGCTTCAAGCTTCGAGATTTCGGATTACCGATTGCAGACTACAGGTTACATACACAGGTACATGTACAGGTGATTCACACAGGTACAAGTAGCTGGAGTACAGTGATATACTAGTAGTGGTGTCACTTGCAGTTGTTGTGGGTATGCATCATTTGGCGCCTGTTTGAGCCCATTGTCTGTTGGATTATACGTTACTTGTGGAAATTGCCATTGTACGCCTTTGTGGAGCATATTTGATTTTATTTGGCAGTCCCAACCATTTTTGAGACTTGGTTTGGAAGATAGTCATTTCTGAGACTTGACTATAAGAGATTTGCATAAGCCTTCGTGTGAGGGTCGATAGAGTGAGGTTTTATTGAGCTGGGGGATTCTCAAATGTAGAGATCCTTTTGGTGATGCAGGTAGCTGGAGCATCCTTTTTGTGACCTCACCATAGGCTATGTACTAGTGATTCCTAATTGATGCTCGGGTTCTATTGTTGGCAGTTTATGCATACATATACAGTCTATATTTTGGGTTCTTACTGCTCTACTTCTAGGGAAACTCTGGCAAAATTATGATGGCTGGTTTTTTGGTCTTTTAAGCCATTTATGCTGTTATGCTGCTGAAATTCTTGCAAAAATAGAGGATAATTCAGGTGTGCCTTCTTGGGAGCTTCATGGGTGGCTTTAATGGATGATCAAAATGGACCTCAATTCACTTCTTTTCATTTAACACAAAGAATCGAGATAAATGTTCATGTGTCCAGGAAGATTTTTTTCCATCAGCACATAGTCTTTATGTTCGGGCCAAGAAGATTAAGAGAGATCCTGGAATGTCCTTTGCCTGTTGTAATTCCGATGATTAACTATGAAAACTCATTTGATGTGCATGTGTTTGTCCTTATCTAAAGTTGAGCTCCATTGAAGTTTCTGGGGATTGAGTCAGTCAAAAGTTTTTGTGTTCTTGCATGTGTGCTCGAAGGGGTTCTCAAAGCATCGTAACTTGGGTAGCAATGGCTTTCTCTTATCTGGAGTTTCATGGAAGAAGTGATGAAGACGTGGAAGACTTTTTGAAAAAGATGGAGGTTGCCTGTATTAGCAACCAGATTCATGACCCAGCGCAGATGTTACGCCTTCTCTAAATTTGTTTGAAGAGTGATGCACGAGTTTGGTCCAAAGCATTTGAAGAGGAGTTGTGTGTGGCTGATCCACCTGTAAGATTGAGTTGGGACAATCTACGACATGGGTTGGAAGTGGAGTTTGTGAAGATAGAAGATCCTGACAAAGTGTGGCAAAAAGTATAAGGTTTGGTGCAGAAGGAAGGTGAGCCAGTAGATGCGTACATACGTAAGTTTTCAATGGCATGGGAGCGGATGTGGAAGGCCTTAGCACCACAGGTACCCCCACCTGACATGATGAAGAAGGACAGGTTCTTGGCTGGTCTTTGGGAGAATATATGTTGGAGAGTGGAGCTAAAGAAGCCCAGGACATATGAAGATGCATTGGAGGTGGCAAGGAACAAAGAGTGGAAGTTGAGGAAAATGAGCCAGTTAGGGGTGGAGTCGTTGCCCATGAGGTCTGAGTTACAGTCTATGGATTCTTTACAAGGTCGTATGTAAGGTTTCCAGTTTTCGAAACCTTAAAAATTGTACAAAGCTTGCAAAACTTAATAAAAAAACACTATTGAAGGATCCCAACCCTATTAATTTTGGTATTTTTGGAATCATAAGCATAACTTTACTATATGTGCAAATTTTCAGAATCTGAATCCGATAAAAACTGGAACAGTTACGGGTCCTAGAAAATTACAATAGAAATTCAATTAGTAACAAAAATTGGATGGTTCCAGTATTAATCATTAGGAAAGACTCTTTACACTAAGGTTCTAGAATTAGCTAGAAAATTCCAATTTTCATCATTAAGGATCTGCAAAAATCAACCAAGAAAAATCTGGAAGGTATGGGGGAAGTGTGGAAGCTGGGGAAACTTGCCAAGGACAATGATAGCTGAAAATGGCACAAAATGCAAGCTATGGGGCTGCTTGGAAGGTGGGAAAACTGCCAAAACCTGCCAGGTGCCTAGAAAAAGCTATAAACGGACCCTTTCTCTTCATAATTTCTTAGACTCGGAGCCTTTATACTTTCTCTCTCCTCCTTCTTAATTAGCAATGTTAGATTAAGCTATTTGTTCATAAATCAAAGATTAGACCTATGTATACTCATAAAACCTCTCTTAATTGATTAATCTCTGCTGATTATTATAATTAAGCTTAATAATATTAAGCTACTTAATTATCCTATCATATTAGCCAAATTAACCATGAATTAATGGTAAATATATTAATTAAGATTAGATTTAGTTGAAGTAATTATCAGAGATGAAATAGATAGTTATTAATCTAGGAAAATTATCCTATAATTTTTTGAGTAATTTTTCTAATTAATTAGGTAGAATTACTCTGTTTTTTGAGTGATTTAAATAGAGGAAATTAGTAGATAGATTTTAAATGATGTGGTTAATTAGGTGTTCAAGAACCCGTGATAATAAAGAGAAGCTTAGAAAATTAATCTAGCTAATTACTTTAGAAGAAATACTCTGTTTTGTGAGCATTTTAAATAGGAGAAATTAGTAGATGGATTTCAAATGCTGTGATATAATTATCAGTGGTTAATTAGGTGTTCAAGAACCCGTGATAATTATGAGAAGCTCAGAAAATTAATCTAGCTACTTACTTTACCGGAAATACTCTGTTTTTTGAGTAATTTAAATAGGAGAAATTAGTAAATGGAGTTTAAATGCGGTGATATAATTATCAGTGGTAAACTAGGCATTCAAGAACCCGTGATAATTAGGATAAGCTCATAAAATTAATCTAGCTAATTACTTTAGCAAAAATACTCTGTTTTTTTAGTAATTTAAAAAGGGAAAATTAGTAAATGGAATTCAAATGCTGTGATATACTTATCAGTGATTAATTAGGTGGTCAAAAACCCGTGATAACTAGGAGAAGCTCAGAAACTTAATCTACCTAATTACTTTAGTAGAAATACTCCATTTTTTGAGCAATTTAAATAGGGGAAATTAGTAGGTGGATTGCAAATGCTATGATATATAATTTTCAGTGGTTAATTAGGTGTTCAAGAACCCGTGATAATTAGGAGAAGCTCAAAAAATCAATCTAGCTAATTACTTTAGCAAAAATACTCTGTTTTTTCAGTAATTTAAATAGAGAAAATTAGTAAATGGTCTTTAAATGAAGTGATATAATTATCAGTGGTAAATTAGGTGTTCAGGAACCCATTATAGTTAGAAGAAATACTCTATTTTTTGAGAAATTAAAAAAGGGAAAATTCGTAAATGCATTTCAAATGCTTTGATATAATTATCAGTGGTAATTTAGGTGTTCAAGAACCCGTGATAATTAGGAGAAGCTCAGAAAACTAATCTAGCTATTTACTTTAGCAGAAAAATTCTATTTTTTAGACAAATTAAATAGGGGAGATTAACAAATAGATTTAAACTGAATTGAGATATTTATTAGAGGTTTATTAGACCTTAGGGAACCCGTGTTAATTATGCTACCATTCGAAAATTAGTTTAACTATATATCCCAGTAAAATTACTCTAATTTTTGAGAGAAAAAAAGGGAAAATATAGTAAAGTAAACCAAAAACCTTTGATATCAATACCAGAGAAGGGATATACCTTGAGGAATCTACGATAATTAGCCTAACCTTAGATAAATAGTCTAGGTACGTATTTTGGTTAAAAGAAATCGATTTTTGTATATAATGGACAAGGAAAATTAGGAAATAATTTTATCTAATTGCCAAATAAATAACCGAGGTCCAGAATCCTTATTAAAGTGTGAAAAAAATTTTACTTAAATCATAACTAAGTTATAGGATGAGTAACCTATCAAATTGACTATTAAAGATCCCTATTTATTCCAAAAATCCTTATTTTTTGGTAAACAAGGAAAACAAAGGTTATTCAAGTAATCTTCTAATGTATTAAGTCTTTTTATAAGGCTTCCGAAATGGCTCCCAAGAGAACCAGGGGGAATCCTTTGACTGAAGAAGAAGATGTTAGTAACAAGCACAACAAAGCAACTAATGATCATGAAACAGGGCCTAGCCATAGGCCAATAGAGGAGAGTCTACGGGCACATGCCCCTTAGTACACGGACGATCAGTCCCAGGTGGATTTCTATTATGTCATTAATAGCTTTTAGAGTTTATTTTAAGTTAAGCATTGCATACGTAAGGTTAGGAAGGAAAAAAAAAACTGGCTGTAAATGGAAGATAACTTCCACGAAACCCACGAGCAATGATTGTAACTAGGAAAGGAATGATTGGGTTATGATTGATTGACCTAGGAAAGAAATGTTTGACCATCCTTAAGACAGCTTGTCTCAAGACACCTCTGATTCCTTGGAAATATTTTACTCCAGGTAATGAGTAATGATGGAGATACCATCATGGAGGAGTCGGTTAGCTCGGCACGTGTGGAGTCTTTACCCCGTGCTTGTTTATGTTTATGGATAGTACTTTATAGTGTATCCTAGAGGAACCGCCCGGCTGTATGGGCAACTGGTTTTGGTGTATGGGCGCCCGGACTTTGGGTGAAGACTTTTCCACCCCGGCTATGTAAATAAGGAATGGGTGCCGTTTTTCACCCTTGTATAGGTGGTCTTGAGACAAGTTAGTACTGGTCAGTGGTACTTTAAAATGACAATACCTTGTCTTAAGTTTAAAGATGTCTGTTTTCTAAAAGAATGTCTTCAATACTGTTTTCCAAGGTTATCTTAAGGAAATGCAGTTTTGAAAAGTTAAAAAGGAATCATTATTTTAATTGTGGAAAGAATGTGGTAGTATTTAAACAACAATAGAATCATGCACAGTAATATACCCAGGTAGGATCAGGCCCATGAGGGTAGGCCCAAGGTTTAGGGGACCAAAAGACGTCATCTTTTTTGATCCCGTGTCAGACCCACCAGTGGTAAAGAGGATGTTGATTTAGGGAATCACACATTGTATATAGCATGAGTCCATCTTGTATATAGTATAAGCCCATCTTGTACATAGTATGAGTCAGTGTTGTATCAGCCTTCGTATATACCATGGTTTTATGACATGCTTGTGTAGTTAAATTGAAATGGTGATGATGATTGTCAGATCTCTGTTTTTAGTGTTTTTTTTTTAAAGTATATACATTAGAGAACTACATGACAAAACAAAAGTAGTGTAATCACTAAAGCATTTTCATTAATTACAAATTGAGGGAATTGCCAAAAGTATCTATACTCCCACCTAGGAAAAGAAACTACTGTTAAAACAAGTCCAGCTCCCAACTTTCAAGGGAGAAGGAACCAATATAGAACGTGATGCTGAAGCATGGCTCGACGCCATGGATGATTATTTCTTGGCAGCAGGAACTGCCTCAGAGAATCAAGCAATGTTAGGAATGTTCCGACTCATCGGAGATGCCAAACTCTAGTGGAAACAATACTGTAGAGATAATCCTTCCATTAGTCCCTCTTGGGAAAAAATAAAGTAGGAAGTGAAAGAAAGATATCTTCCTCCAGCTTACCAAGCTATCAAGATGAATGAGTTCTTCGCCCTCAAATAGTTAGGGCTTACTTTGGAAGAGTATTACACCAAATATGTGTCTTTACGACGTTACGCACCACCAATGACTATGGAGTAATAGGTTGCTCACTTTTGTCAGACATTAAACAAACCCTTGAGTAACTGACTAGAAGCTATGAGACCCACTTCTATTCAAGATGCTCTTCTAAGAGCTAAACCAGTTGCAGCTGAAGGAAACCCTCCTGCCAGGAACTATTATAACTATAATAACTTTAGACAAAGAGCAAGGGGGAATTATAATCAAGGAGGTCAACGGAGGGCAATGTCAGCTGCATCCACTATAGATTAGACTTTCCTGAACATCAGATGCTATGGATGCAATACAATGGGACACTACAGGAGTCAATGTCCTTAGGGGCAAAATCCTCAAATTTCTACCGGAACCCCTTCTCGCACTCAAATAGGACAAGGAAATAATCAAAGAGGTAGAGGCAATAGAGGACGAGGCAGAGGAAGAGGTAGAGGAGCTAGAGCTTATGCTGCAGTAGGAGAGCCTACCTTGCAGGATGAGGAAGATCAAAGAGCTACTCTTTTTGCCGCCATTGATAACCCTGGAGCTCGGCAACAGTATGCTGTCATCCAAACCACTGCAAACAGAGAAGGTGAAAATTTTGAACTACTTATAGATTGTGGTAGCACACGCTCTTTTCTCTCTCCTAAATGTTTAAGGAAACTTAAATTGAACCAATATCCTACCAAGAAGTTAGTAGTAGAACTAGCAAGTGGGAAAGAGGTTCTATCTCAATTTACAATTGGGAAAATTGAGTTTGAACTAAGGGGAACCCTGACTTCATCCTACTTTCGAACTCTTCCAGTAGGAATCTATGATGGTATCCTAGGAATGGATTGGCTAATAAAAAATCAAGCCCAAATTCACTGTGCTCAAGGGAACTTAACCTTCAAAAATCAATTAGGTGAAGAAAAATTAGTACAAGGATTAAATGGGAAACCTAAGGCTCATTTAGTCAAGGCTAGTCGACTTCTGAAGGGGTTACGTAAAGGGCAACAGATCTTTGTAGTAAAACTTAATAAGGCAGATAATTCAAGGGACAACCCAACTCCAGAATGGCTTAAAGAATTTTCGGATATATTTCCAGAAGATCTTTCGAATTTACCTCCTCCCAGAGATATAGACCACGAAATTGAAACCTTTCTAGGTAGTGAATCAATTTCAAAAAGACCCTACAAAATGTCCCTCCCTGAAGCTATTGAATTAAAAGAATAGCTTCGTCAACTTATTGAGCAGGGATTCATAAGACCAAGAATTTCACCTTGGGGAGCACCTGTTCTATTTGAAAAGAAGAAGGACGGATCCTTACGTCTCTGCATTGATTATAGGGGGCTTAACCAGGTATCAGTAAAGAATAAGTACCCCATTCCTCGCATCGATGAATTGCTTGATAGGTTACATCAAGGTATTCACAAAAATTAATCTCAGATCAGGTTACCACCAAATCCAGATTAAGGAGGCAGATATTTACAAAACTTCTTTCAACACCCGGTATGGGCATTATGAATTCATAGTGATGCCCTTTGGTCTTACGAATGCTCCAGCCACTTTTAACCGTCTCATGCAGGATATATTCAGAGAATATCTTGATGATTTTGTATTGGTGTTTTTCGATGATATCCTCGTATATTCTAAGGATGAAAAAGAGCATGAAGACCATGTACGTAAAGTACTCCATCTTCTACGCCAACATCAGTTATATGCCAAGATGAGTAAATGTGTGTTTTCCACACCAAAATTTAGTTATCTTGGTTTTATATTAAACCCTAAAGGAATTTCAGTAGACCCCTCAAAGATTAAAGATGTAATAGACTGGCCACAACCCAAAACGGTCAGTGAGATTCGAGGATTTTTGGGCATTACAGGATGGTATAGAATCTTCGTCAAAGATTATGCAGATATTGCCGCACCCTTGAGACAGCCAAACTTACATGGGGAAAAGAACAAGAGGATTGTTTCATCAAATTAAAAGAAAATCTCACATGATCAGCTCCTGTACTCAAACTTCATGACTTCTCTCAAGAGTTTGAAGTAGTAACAGATGCTATCGGTCTTGCTATAGGAGGAGTTTTAAACCAAGAAGGAAGACCAGTCGCCTTTACTTCGCGAAAATTAAGAATCCACGACCTGAATTATCCAACTCATGATCTGGAGCTTCTAGCTGTCGTCCATGCTCTAAAACTCTGGAGGCACTATCTTCTAGGAGGAAAGTTCCAATTGATCACCGATCATCAAAGTTTAAAATGGATTTTCTCACAAGCAACACTCAACATGAGGCAGAGAAGATGGATAGAACTCTTACAGGAATATGACTTTGAGATAAAATATAAACCAGGGAAAGAGAATGTGGTTGCTGACGCTCTTAGACGTAAGGTTTTTCTTGGGGCTATTTCCACAATTGACAATCCAATCCTCAACAAGATTAAGGAAGCTTCCTTGGAAGATAAGGATTATCAAAAACTTCTACAGGTTATCAATCAACAGGACCTAAAAGAGAAAGAGAAAGACAGAATCAAGGATTATTCACTTGAGGAGGGGCTTCTCTACTATAAGTATGGGCTTTACATTCCTAAACATCCAACATTAAAGGAGTTAATCCTTTATGAAGGACATAACGCTCCATTTTCCGGCCATCCTGGCTATGCAAATATCCTTAATTCCATAAGAAAAAGCTATTTGTGACCAGGAATGAAAGGAGATATACTTCGCTACATCAGACAATGTCTTTCCTGTCAAAGGATTAAGGCTGAACGAGTAATGATGCCAGGAAAACTTCAACCTCTAAACATTCCTCAAATGAAGTGGGAACTCATTAGCATGGACTTTGTAACAGGCCTTCCCACTGCTCAAGGGGGTTACGACTCCATTATGGTGGTAGTAGATATGTTGACTAAAGTCTCCCACTTGATGCCTGTAAAAACAACTTACACTGCATCAGACATAAGACGTCTCTTTATCAAAGATATCTTCAGATTACACGGGCTTCCTAAGAGAATAGTCAGTGACAGAGATGCAAAATTCTGGAAAGCTTTATTTGAATCCTTAGGTACTCAGCTATGTTTCAGTACATCTTATCACCCCCAAACAGACGGCCAGACAGAAAGAGTGAACCAAGTTATCGAAGACATCCTCAGAGCCTATTGTGGTAGGGAACCCCGGAAATGGATCCAATTTCTTCCTCTGGTGGAATTCGCCTATAACTCTTCCTTTCATCAAAGCATTGGATGTCACCATTCAATGCTCTTTATGGGCATGAGTGTATATCACCCCTAAATTTTTCTTACCCTACTACAAGAGTAGAAGCTTCAAAGCAAATGTTGGAGGAGATGGATGCCCAAACCAAAGCCATAAGGCAAGACATTCAGGCATCCAAGGATCGCCAGAAACAGTATGCTGATTAAAAACGGTCTGATCGGGTTTTCAAATAAGGAGATAAAGTATTCCTAAGGGTTCGGCCACAAAGAAGCACTCTATCCTTGGGAAAATACAAAAAACTAAGCCCCAGATATTGTGGACTGTATGAAGTGATTAAAGTAATCAGTGATCAAGCCTATAGACTAAAATTTCGTGAGCACCTCAAAGTCCATAATGTATTTCATATCAGTCTTCTAAAACCTTACATCCCAAATCCAAATCATACTCTAGATGATGAACAAATTGTGATGCAGAAGCAAGGAATTCTTGGACTCCAACTAGATTGTATTCTCGACACTAGGAAAGGAGTCTGAGAAACACTGTCATCAGAGAATATTTGGTCAAATGGAAGGACTACCCTACCGAGGACGCCACCTAGAAGGATGAAGTATCCCTTCACAAGGATTTTCCCAATTTCAGTTGAGATGAGGACATCTCAAGTCCTTATGTTGGGCTGATTGTAAGGTTTCCAATTTCCGAAACCTTAAAAATTGTACCAAGCTTGCAAAACTTAATAAAAAACACTATTGAAGGATCCCAACCCTATTAATTTTGGTATTTTTGGAATCATAAGCAGAGCTTTACTATGTGTAGAAATTTTTAGAATCTGAATCCAATAAAAACTGGAACAGTTATGGGTCCTGGAAAATTACAATAGAAACTCAATTAGTAATAAAAATTGGATGGTTCCAGTATTAATCATTAGCAACGACTCTTTACACTAAGGTTCTAGAATTAGCAAAAAATTCCAATTTTCATCATTAAGGATCTGCAAAAATCAACCAAGAAAATTCTGGAAGGTATGGGGGGAGTGTGGAAGCTGGGAAAACATGCCAAGGACAATGATAGCTAAAAATGGGGCAAAATGCAACCTGGGGGGCTGCTTGGAAGGTGGGAAACCTGCCAAAAACTGCCAGGTGCCCATAAAAAGCTATAGAAGAACCCTTTCTCTTCATAATTTCTTAGACTCGGAGCCTTGATACTTTCTCTCTACTCTAGAGAGAACACTATGCAGAAATCATTAGAGATTAATCTCTAATTGATCAACCCTAACGGTAATTAGCCTAATCCTTCTTAATTGGCAATGTTAGATTAAGCTATTTGTTAATAAATCAAAGATTAGGTCTATGTATACTCATAAATCTCTGTTGATTATTATAATTAAGCTTAGTAATATTAGGCTAGTTAATTATCCTTTCATATTAGGACTGAAATTAGCCAAATTAACCATGAATTAATGGTAAATATATTAATTAAGATTAGATTTAGTTGAAGTAATTATCAAAGATATAATAGACAATGATTAATCTAGGAAAATTATCCTATAATTTTTTGAGTAATTTTCCTAATTAATAAGGTAGAATTACTCTGTTTTTTGAGTGATTTAAATAGGGGAAATTAGTAGATGGATTTCAAATGCTATCATATACTTATCAGTGGTTAATTAGGTGGTCAAGAGCCCGTGCTAATTAGGAGAAGCTCAAAAAATTAATCTAGCTAATTACTTTAGTAGAAATACTCTATTTTTTAAGCAATTTAAATAGGGGAAATTAGTAGATGGATTTCAAATGTTGTGATATAATTATCAATGGTTAATTAGATGTTCAAAATCTCATAATAATTAGGAGAATCTCATAAAATTAATCTAGCTAACTACTTTAGTAGAAATACTCTCTTTTTTTATCAATTTGAATAGAGAAAATTAGTAGATGGATTTGAAATGCTATGATATAATTTTTAGTGGTTATTGAGGTGTTTAAGAACCCATGATAATTAGGAGAAGCTCAGAAAATTAATCTAGCTAATTACTTTAAAAGAAATACTCTATTTTTTGAGTAATTTAAATAGGGGAAATTAGTAAATAAAATTTAAATGCTGTGCTATAATTATCAGTGGTAAAGTAGGTGTTCAAGAACCCGTGATAATTAGGATAAGCACAAAAAATTAATCTAGATAATTACTTTAGCAAAAATACTATGTTTTTTTAGTAATTTAAATAGCGGAAATTAGTAAATCGATTTTAAATATTGTGATATAAACATCAGTGGTAGGTTAGGTGTTCAAGAACCCGTAATAATTAGGATAAGCTCAAAAAACTAATTTAGCTAATTACTTTAGCAGAAAAACTCTGTGTTTTAGACAAATTAAATAGGGGAAATTAACAAATAGATTTAAATTGAATTGAGATATTTATCAGAGGTTTATTAGACGTTAGGGAACCCGTGTTAATTATGCTACCATTAGAAAATTAGTTTAACTATATATCCCAGTAAAATTACTCTAATTTTTGGGAGAAAAAAAGGGCAAATATAGTAAAGTAAACCGAAAACCTTTGATATCAATACCAGAGAAGGGATATACCTTGAGGAATCTACGATAATTAGCCTAACCTTAGATAAATAGTTTAGGTACGTATTTTGGTTAAAAGTAACCGATTTTTGTATATAATGGACAAGGAAAATTAGCAAATAAGTTTATCTAATTGCCAAATAAATAACCGAGGTCCAAAATCCTTATTAAAGGGTGGAAAAGAAATTACTTATATCATAACTAAGTTATAGGATGAGTGACCTAAAAAATCGACTATTAAAGATCCCTATATATTCCAAAAATCCTTATTCTTGGGTAAACAAGGAAAATAAAGGTTATTCAATTAATCTTCTAATGGATTAAGTCTTTTTATAAGGCTGCCGAAATGGCTCCCAAGAGAACCAGGGGGAATCCTTTGACTGAAGAAGAAGATGTTAGTAACAAGCGCAACAAAGTAACTAATGACCATGAAGCAGGGCCTAGCCATAGGCCAACAGAGGAGAGTCTACGGGCACTTGCCCCACAGTACATGGACGATCAGTCCCAGGTGGATTTCTATTATGTCATTAATAGCTTTTAGAGTTTATTTTAAGTTAAGCATTTGCATACGTAAGGTTAGGAAGGAAAAAAAAACTGGTTGTAAATGGAAGGTAACTTCCACGAAACCCACGAGCAATGATTGTAACTAGGAAAGGAATGATTGGGTTATGACTGATTGACCTAGGAAAGAAATGTTTGACCATCCTTAAGACAACTTGTCTCAAGACACCTCTGATTCCTTGGAAATATTTTACTCTAGGTAATGAGTAATGATGGAGATGCCATCATGGAGGAGTCGGTTACCTCGGCACGCGTGGAGTCTTTACCCCGTGCTGGTTTATGTTTATGGATAGTACTTTTAAGTTTATCCTAGAGGAACCGCCCGGTTGTATGGGCAACTAGTTTTGGCGTATGGGCGCCCGGACTTTGGGTGAAGACTTTTCCACCCTGGCTATATAAATAAGGAATGGGTGCCGTTTTTCACCCTTGTATAGGTGGTCCTGAGACAAGTTAGTACTGGTCAGTGATACTTTAAAATGATAGTACCTTGTCTTAAGTTTAAAGATGTCTGTTTTCTGAAAGAATGTCTTCAATACTGTTTTCAAAGGTTGTCTTAAGGAAATGAAATTTTAAAAAGTTAAAAAGGAATCATTGTTTTAATTGTGGAAAGAATGTGGTAGTAATTAAACAACAATAGAATCATGTGTGAGTACGGGGTGGTAAGTGGGGATCGACTAAGGTTGTCAATCATAGACGGGTGGACCTGATTAGTCAGGTAACTATCCATTCCTGCGTACTAAAACGTTTAGAAACTTCTTCACTTGGACAAGGAATCCACCAGCGGCGGCTGTGCCCTCACATATGCTACGGGGGAAAAAGCGTTGCTAAGGAAACCTTAATCTAAAAGATGAAGATATAGCGTCGGAATTTTTTTATAAGGTCCCCTTTCCACTGCAAGACAGGACTGGGTCTCTTCTAGGGCTATAAACCTAAACCATTGCCAATGGTAAGGGTGAATTCCCTGGAATTTTTCTTGTTTAAAGACTTTGACTTTAGTAGGCCTAGAGACCTGTCAATGGTACCATTCCGCTTTTGGTGTCGGTGGGAATGGGAACCTTACATCGTATGCTAGGGGTTCATCATGAACCAGTTGTTCCTGTTATTCCTCAGGTTATGCCAGCAATGGTCACTACAGTAGTGCAAGATGATGGGCTAAGGCAAGACATGAGGCAAGTGGTAGATTTAATGAAGAATCTCAGCCTAAACATGCTAGGTCAAGTGGGAAATAATCGAGGTCAAGGGAGGTTTGCAAATCAGACAGGAGGTGAGTAAAGACCCAGGAATGATGGTGGAAAAAGCAATGGTAGGTTCTCGAGGCAGACGCCCACATGTTACAATTGTGGAGAGTTGGGTCACATCAGCCTGCAATGTGATAAGCCACCTAGGATGGGGGGAGACATGTATCCATTGCCAAGACTAAGTCCAATGATTATGGTACAGAAATTAAGGGAGAAGAAGGAACCAGTGGATTAACCCAAGAGGAAAAGGGAAAGACAAAAGTGATAAGTGTAGTCACTTTGGAGAAGGCATCAAATCTAGAGGATACATTAGTGATGCCTATTGGGAAGATGACCATAGAGGAAAAGGAAGGAAGAAGTGCCCCAGGTCCTAGTAAAAAGAAGGGAAAGAGCCATGAAAGCGAGGATGCCAAGGCCAAGAGGAAAAGGAGGGCTTGTTGCAAGTTTCATGTGTCAGATTTTCCACTAGGGGATGGGCAATTAAGCTATGACTTGAAGGAGGATCTGACAAGCAGCAAGGCAAATGTTACTTTTGGGAAGCTTATAGAGATGGTGCCTAAACTAAAGCGACAGTGGAAGAGGATGGTTAACCCAATGGAGAAAGAGCTAGAGAGAGGTTCACTGAAGGTGTTGGCTATGGATGAGCTACCAGACATTTGTCCAATAGTAGATGTGTGGCACAAATGAAAAAATCTGGGACAAGGTTATGTGGATGGTGGAGCCCAAATATGTGTCATAACACACCCATGCGTTGAGAAGATGGGTCTTACAGTGACTGGGGTGTCACGCTTTTGGATTAGATTGGTAAACCATCAAAAAGTAAAATTTTTGGGTGTGGTAAAGAGCTTAGAAGTGGAAGCATATGATGCAAAGGCGGTGGTTGATTTTCTTGTGATGCCAGCGGGGTTGGGAGCATATCCTATTATATTGGGCAGACCATGGTTACGTGCAGTGGGAGCTATTCAAGATTGGAGACGTGGTATTATTAGCCTCTATGGAAAGACAGATGCCAAGAAGCTATATAATATGGACATAAGGAAACGATTGGAGGAGCTTTATGAAGATGAGGACGAGTCTAGTGATGAAGACTATTCCACAGTGTCTGACGAGGACAGTGATAGTACTACCAGCACTGATGAGGATGCTGATGTTGCATTTCTTTTGATGGATAAAGAAATCCAGGAGCCTGGTTTAGTTGCATTTGCGAATGAAGTTGAAGATGAAAGTGAAGGGCCTTATGAAGTGATTGAAGGGCTGATGAAAACTAAGGTTGAATTTTCAAGGAAGCAGGCATTGATGACACAAATGATCAATGGAGACCTCTCAGCTACGGAGAAGGAGATATATTTGCACATGCTGGCTAGTTTTCTTGATTTGTTCATTACTTCATATGAAGAGATCAGAGGGTTCAAAGGAGAAGATATACATATAGAGCTGAAAGAAGGTGCTAAGCCTGTGCGACAAAGGCTAAGAAGGATGGGTCAAGAGCAAATGAAAGCCTTGCGGGAAGAGGTGGACAAGTTATTGAAGGAAGGGTTCATAGTCCCAGTGGAGACCACAAAATGGGTGAGTCCAGTAGTAGTCAGCCCAAAAAAGGATGGAAAGTGGAGGATTTTTGTAGATTTTAAGCCCTTAAATTCAGCCACTAAGAAGAACCCATATCCTCTGCCATTCATCGATCAGATCTTGGATTCAGTGGCAGGTTATGAGAGGTACAGTGTGTGTGATGATTTTTCAGGCTATTTTCAATTGAAGATTACTCTTAAAGACCGCACAAAGACAACTTTTATTACGCCATGGGGCTGCTATTGCTACACAGTATTGCCATTTGGGTTGTGAAATGGACCATCTTTCTATCAAGAGAGAGCAAATTGGGTATTGGAACCATTCATTGGTAGTTGTGTTAAAGCTTTTATGGATGACTTCTGTGGATACAGTAGTAGGGCTGAGCACCATGAGAAGCTACAAATGGTATTGGCTTGATATGATGAATGTGGAGGACAACTAAATCCAAAGAAATGTCATCTAGCACAACCAAGGGTGAAGTTATTGGGCCACATGGTGTCAGAAAATGGCATTGAGGCTGATCCAAACAAGGTTAAGTCTATTATTCTTCTTCCATCACCTACGAGTACAAAGCAATTGGCAACCTTTATACACAAAGTGAAGTACATGGCGCGGTTTATTCCATTGTCTTCATAGCTTCTTTATCCATTACAACAAGTGACAAAGCATGATCCATTGCAATGGGATGACAAGTGTGAAGAAGTGTTTCAAGAGGTGAAAGAGGTGTTAGGAGGTCTGTCAGCCATGCAGGCTCCTGATTGGGAGCAAGTGTTTTATGTAAATCCATCAGTAGGGGATGATGCCGTTGGAGCCATGCTATTGAAAAAGGGAAAGGGCAGCCATTATATGAGGCCAGTGTATTGTGCAAGCCGAGTGAAGTTGGTAGCAGAGAGAAAGTTCTCGGAAGTAGAGCTAGTGATGGCCAGTGTAATATTTTCTTGTCGACGATTTTGTCATTACTTGCTACCACAAACTTTTGTTTTCTTGACAAGTTATGCCTTTTTGCCACAGTTAATTAATGGCACTAACATGTCAAATGTGGTGAAGAAATGGGTAATTGAGTTGCAAGAGTTTGAGTTCTCTTTCCTAGTGGAAGACAGTACAAGAGCTACCCTAGATGATTTGTTGACCTACAAGGAGGATCCCCTTCTTGTTAAGGAAGAGGTGGTGATAAAGGTAGTTGAAGAAGTTCCACATATCAGCAATGCACATGTTTTGTTCTTTGATGGCTCATACAGGAAGAGCCATGATGCGGCTTCAGGGGGTATAGCACTTTATGATCCAGAGGGAAAGTTAGAATGCAAGAGAGGGTTCAAATTGGATGCGCATAGTAACAATGAGGCTGAATATGCTACTTTGGAAGCCGGATTACACATTTGTTTGAAGCATGGGGTTAGAAGGTTGAGCATAAAAGGTGATGCCTTGTTAGTTGTGAAGCAAGTGTTGGGTGTGTGGAAGAGCAAGAACACCTCATTGAAGGAAATGTGCTTCAGAATTAAAGGCCTGTTAAAAAAGTTCGAAGCATGGAGCATCGGAGACATTGAACGTGCTCTAAATGGAGAGGCACATGAAGCAGCTCAAAGCATGATTGGGGAGCTATTTGTGTTGAGGACCACTTTACCTCTTTATCATGGCCGGGAAAGTTTGGCTCAAGAAGAGGAGTTTTTTCCAACAAGAATCATTCCAAAGGAGATTCAGAAGTCTAAGAAGTATGGTTTTGTGCGTAGATCATACAGGTACAAACTGATTCGTGATGTCTTATACATGAAAGGGACTGATCTTGTGTTGAGACGTGTACCTTGGTGGGCGGACCTTTATAGAGTGTTGAAAGAGAATCATGAAGGCGCATGTGGTGGCCATTTTTCTCTAAAGATCACCTTGCATAAGATCTGGCAGGAGGGGTATGTCTGGCCTAGTTTGCACAAGGATGTTCACCATTGGCGTAGGTCTTGCAATAGGTGTCAAGCATTTGGGAAGAGAGTGTTGAAGCCAGAGTTATGAAAAACCATT